>NC_090445.1:902802236-903106501 GCF_031143425.1 Pleurodeles waltl
ACAAAAGGAACAGGGAAAGAAAGATAAAAAGGAAAAGAAAGAAAGGAGACAGAAGAGGATAACATAATAAAAAGAGGAAGGAGGAAAGAAAGATAGAAGAAGAAGGAAAGAAGAAAGAGGAACAAGAAATGAGAAAAGAGGAAAAAGGAAGGAAAGAAAGAGTAAATAGGAACGAGAGGAATAATGAAAAGAAGGAAAGAGGGAAAGACTGAAGGAAAGGAATAAAAGGAAAGAAAGAGGGAACATGAAAAGAAACAAAAGGAAAAATGGAAAGAAAGAGGAAAAAGAAGGAAAGAAAGTGGATGTACTCATTGTGAGAAAGCAAAATGCACTCATTCAAAGTGAAGTTAACCAGTGATTTTAGTAGGCTGATCCGTCGCCCACGCTATATGCAGTAGTGGGCAGAAGCAAATTGTGACTGACACAACAACAGACCAATAGATGATGAGAAATGGCTGAAAGCCCCTATATGTAAGCATGTTATACATATTTCAGTAAAAATCAAAAAGGTGTTGGATGACTCTAGACCTAAAAAGTACACAGCTTTTTTGCAGTATTATTGTACGAAGTAGTGTAGTTGACTGCTCCATTCATTACTTCTTAGGGTCGAGCGCGCTAGCGCTCTAGCCTACTTTAATCTCTCTGTGGGCTTTAACCACGCCCACACCCGAAAATCAGTTTTGTTGGTTCATGGGCTTCCCTTTTAAAAATCGCTTCATTTTATTTGTGTAAGGCAGGCCTATGTCATGCCTTTTCCGGTGTTTAGCCCTCCTCGAGCGCACCGCCCAGCTACTGAAAACATGGTTTCTAGACTACTAATTATTTTTATTTCCCATGCAGCGTAATCTCGCAGCACATTTGCTGATACATTTGACTGCAAGCAAACTTCTGTTTCATTTTGTGTGCTCTTTCACGCTCATGAGTGCCACTTTAAATCGGCTCACTTAATTAAAACTGTATTACTTTTCATTTTCATTTTATGTTGCAATAAAAGTCCGGTTAGGACTTTACAATGCTAATAGCTCTAAGTCAAAAAAATGCAAGACCCATTACATTGCAAATGCTTGTTGTCTTTTGTGATTGCTTGAAACTCACCATACTGCCTTTTCATTCGTGTCCAGTCTCTAGCCTTCCGTTGTATTTTTAAGTTTTCCTTCAATTAGAATCTTTTTGGAGCTTCATGTACCCTTTTAGTTTTTGAAAGAAGCTCCCACTTCTATTCCTTTTACCCTTTCCTGCTTTAGCATTTTTGAGAGTAGTAGAGTGTGTGGATCACACTTATTCAATTCCATCGGAAGTAGGGGCCAGATGTATCAAAGGTTTTTACCCATTCTGTGTCTATGGGAAAAAGTTTTGGTACATATGCCCCGAGGTCCCTACAAAATAAACAAAATGAAGAGCCTTGTAAACATTCTCCATTGTTTTTGATGTAATGTTTTCTTACTTTTTTTTAACTACCAACCTGTCTGACTAAATCAGTAGTGGAGAGTTTTTTGATTTTCGTTTCAGTATCCTTTAACATGTTTACTACATCATTCATTTCCGGCTGTAATTACTTTGGTTTCCTTGTTGTAGCATTGGAAAAAGTTCAATTCACTCTCCGCAAACAGATGCTCTGCTACAAATGTATTGCCTGTGCAACATTAGTTGTTAACCTTTTGTGCTACGATACTATTTGTGTGAATAGGGATCTCAATAAATAAACACAAGCATCTTTCTTTTTCTTAATCCTCACGTTTAAAAGTGATAGTTTTTTATGAAAATACTTTTATTGAACTTGCGTTAAGATAAATTTGCGTCCATTTCCCTCCTGCTTTTACATGTGGTGTAAAATTATGACGGCAATTTCTAGTGAATTTCACTGTTAAGGGAAATCACTCACACGTTATTAGGAGAGAATTCACAATGTGAAATTTAAAAACTCTAACCATAGTTATTTTATTTACATTTTTACGGGTGTTTCGTACCATAGCATTATACACAGTCATTGAATCGTGTCTGTCAGTTCATTACTATTGGCATTGCTTCTATGACAGTGTATTTAGATCTGTCTGGAAAAACGCCGCAGTATATTGTTCAGGTAACCGTTAATTCTAATCGATGGATCATAACACAAACGACAACACGTCCTGTATTCCAATCCAAATTGATTTCCTTAACCACAAATTATAACCACGTTTTTAGGGCTAATACTGGATTCATAATCATCTTGATTTTAAAATGCATTTTGAGGCACAGATTTATTGCAAATGAACCGACTCATATGTTTTTTTTTAACTTATGGAAATTAATTACATCATGGGACTTATAATGCCTTCGTTAAAAACGCGAAAAGAAAAAATCCACTGCTTTGAAAATGTCGAATTTAAGAAATGCGTTAAGGTCGTAATTTACCGACACTGACCAACATTGTCTTTATTCATTTATAGTAAACACAAAAACCACAAAAAGGATATTGTAATGTCTTTTTTTGACAACAACACATAACAGGGCCATACTGAAAACCAGAATCAGCTATTGTAAAGTTTCTCAAATCAGTACAACAATGCAGTAATCAGGACATGAATGAGTATAAGGATTGGTCATGGTGGACTGCACAAACAGAAATACACACTAGAGCAACACAGGAAGCTCCCTCCTGACATATAACAATGACATTATGGCAAGCAGGGTGATATTCAGAAAAGGGCGTTTTGAGAAGAATTTACACACACCTGTAGGAACATGTCTCTTCCTGCATGATCACCCCCGTTTTCTTTTGGACTGATGCTGCTGTTTATTTTTTACTCTCTGCAATGGGGTCTGTACTAACCAGGCACCAGTGAATGTGCTCTGACCCTCCAAAACATAGAAATTAGTGACACTCCTAATTGGTATATTTAGCTTACCTCTAAGTCCCAAGTATACAGTACAAAATGTGGTCAGGGCCTGTAAGTTAATTGTCACTGGTGGACTTCTGCATATATTGGGCCACCACTAGAGTAGGCCTTGAAATGCTGCACTCCTAGGAGTTTTGAAACTGCAAATTCGACCTATAAAAGACCCCTTCTAATAGGGTTAAACCCTTCTTTTAAATATTAATGTAATCAATAAGTAGGCCTTAATGCCCAATAAGGCAGATTGCATGGTACTTAATAGTGAGGCATGGAAATGTTTAAATGTAAAACATTTCCTTAAAGTGACAAAGCCCCAAAAGCTATTTTCACTGTAGCAGGGTTAGCTCTTCCACAGCAAAGCACTGGAGTATAATACTTAAGTTAAATATTGTTATATGTTATGTTATGAAAATTTATAGAGTGCATAGCTACCTGAAGGCCTCCCAGTGCTATACAGAAAAACCTTTGAATATACTGCTTTGGGACACAAACTAAAATAACCATGCTTTTAATAGCCACCGTAACAACAGTTCATGGCTGGTTTGACGTAGATTCAGTGGTAAGGAATTCCTCAGTCTAGCTCCAAGATATGATATAGATCTTCCTCCCCATTTGGCCTTTTGTATTGGGGGAATGACAGCCAGGGCCATGGAGGATGATCTAAGATGTCTGGTAGGTTGGTAAAAAGAAGCCAGGGTTCACAATATTGGTGTGCCTTTGTCATCTAGCGCTCTACGGATGTAACATAAAGATTTACATTTTATCCATTGCTCCAAGGGAAGCCAGTAGAACGTTGATATAGCTGATCTGGCCCATTCATGCCTGGGTAGATTGAAGAGAAGGCAGACAGCAGTGTTCTGCACCACCTGCAATTTCTTCATAACATATTTTGGTGCACCAAGAAACAGGGCGTTCCCATAATCCAGACGAGAGATTATTAAGGCCTGTATGATGAGCCTCTTTGCAATGAACGGAAGTATTTTGAAAATCTTTCTAAGAAGTCTGAGCATGCCAAAACAGGAGGAGGATATTTTTTTGGTTTGATGATCCATGATCAACCGTGGATCAAACCATATTCCGGGGCTCTTAATGCTTTCTTTGGGCAATGGGAGTTCTTCTAATGGTTGTAAGAATGGGGAGATCAAGCTGGGTTTTGCCTGGTGACCCAGAAACATAACGTCTGTCTTGTCTCTGTTCAACTTAAGTCTACAGCTGGACAACCATTTGGAGACTGCCTATAGACAAGGAATGAGCCGACAATTGGTTGAGTTCTGATTGGTAGAAAAGGATACCACAAGCTGGGTGTCATCTGCATATGACACTACAGAGAGTCCATAGTGCTCCACTACTTTTGCCATAAGGGCCATATAGATATTAAATAATGTAGGGCTCAAAGAAGAGCCCTGAGGCACCCCCCACTTACTCTTAAAACAGCTCGAATAAAAGGAATGGTCCAAAACTTTAAATTATCTTGCTTGCTTGCCTGAGACTCCACTTTCCCTTATTCTCTGGAGTTAAATATTGTGCTCCACTGTGTCAAAGGCGGCACTAAGATCAAGAAGCACGATTGCTGAGACCGAGCCCTGATCTACACGTTTCCTAACTTCTTCAGTGACTGCGATTAATGCAGATTCCATACCATGTCAGTCTAAAGCCCATCTGAGACGGATGGAGAATGTTATTTTCCTCCAAAAAACTCGAAAGATGAGTATTAACATGTTTTTCAAGTACTTTGGCAACGGCTGGCAGCATAGAGATTGGTCTATAGTTGCCAGGGATGAGTGGATCCAGGCTGGGCTTCTTAAGCAACGGCTTCACAATTGCATGTTTCCATTGTGGAGGAACGGTGCCAACTGATAGTGACATGTTCAGCAACTCAGTTACCACAGGGACTATTGTTGAAGCCTCTTGTCCTAAGATTGAAAGCAGGCCGGATCCTGAGGAGACCCTGATTTGAGGGTGGTTAATAGTATAGAGACCGCTTCAGGAGAGAGGGGAGGAATATATGTAAACCTTGCTGCACCCATGGAACACTCCTCATCTACCGCTTGGGTATCTATTGGAAAGGTTGAATAGATCTCTGCAATTTTTTCCTGAAAAAATCCAGCTAAGTCATTACTATGTTTATGCAAGGCTTCTACAGTGTCTGTGTGTGCCTGAGGAGAGGTAAATTCTTTTAACAGGAGAAAGATTTCCTTCAGGGAGTTTGAGCTCTGTTCGATTTTATCTGCATAATATGCGCTTTGTGCTGCTTTAATTTCAGCATGAAACCTTCTGATAGCCTTCCCATACTCATCTTTACAGGAAGTATCATATGATTTTCTCCATTTTCACTCCAGCCGCCTACTTTCCCTCTTTATTAGGTTAAGATGTTTGGAGAACCAGGGGGCACTTTTGTTCTTATGTCCACTCGGCCTTAACGTGTATGGAAGGATTGTGTCTAAGCTTTTGGTAATCCAATTATTAATTGAGTCTAAAGATGTTGCCATATTCCCATTCAATGTTGGTTTTGAACTCTTTAAGATGTCAATCCATTCTTTAGTCTTAAGCTTATGCCAGCGCCTATAAGGTTGGATAATGCTTTGGGAGGGTGTTTCCAATACTGGAAGGGGAAGGGAGAGAGAGATTAGATAATGATCGGACCAGGCTAAGGGGGTGGAGGGCAGGGCTGTTAAGTTGGCTGTATTGCTGAAATATAAGTCAATGGTATGACCCTTGATGTGTGTAGGGCCCCTGATCAGTTGTGTGAGATCTATGGCCTCCAAATCTAACAGAAGTCTCTTAGCAGCTGCATTCTCTACATTCTCTGCGTGAATATTGAAATCTAAAAAAATTGTGAAATTTGCCTTGTTAAAAGTTAAGTCTGCTACTTGCGCTGGAAAGGCTTGAAGAAAATGCAATGAAGAGCCAGGGAGGCGATACACTAACGCCCCAGAGAAACTATAGTGAGGATTTAAAGAGAAGGAAAAATATATACTTTCCCAATCTAATAACTTAAGTGGATGGGTGGTGACCTTAACTGAATCTTTGACAATAATGGCAATACCCCCTCCCTTCCCAGAGACTCTGTCACGCCTTATGATTGAGTACTTATTAGGTAAAGCCAGGGAACTATCAGGAGCCGAGCCCCCATGGAGCCATGCTTCTGTTAGGAACAGGGCTGTAGGTGTTAATTCATTAAGTAGAAGATTGATATCCAGTTTGAGGGCAGCTAAAGATCTACAATTTACCAGGAGAAACAAGCTATGTGCTGCTTTATGTGATACAGGTATGTTCTGTATTAGAGGTTGGTGGGTCTATCACCTCTACTATAGGGCCAGGTAACTTCCCTGGCAACCATTTGTTCATTACCTTTGGCTCCTATATTAAACCTAAGTTAATGGAGAAATTCAGCATTATATGTAAGCCTACCTATGTTAAGATGACCACAGTTGCTGGCCCCTGGGCCCAGTCTGGCACGGACAAGCACAGACGGGCTTGCCTTTGGTGTGCCTTTGGCGCACCTGTGGCGCAGCTGCAGCATTTTTTAATCCTCAGATAACAGGAGGATCAGACAGCAAGACCGCTGACCTCCTCAAGATGGCATCTGTAAGTGTGCTTCCGAAGAGGTCAGAAAATGTCTGCTGTCTCAGTACACTGAGACCAGCAGGCACAATCCTTCCTCAGAGTGTAAAAGGGCCTCGTTTAAAACACTGATAAGCCTAGTTGTGAAAGTTGTATTCCCAACAGAGTAAAAACAAATAAAAACACTGTTCCTTAAATTTAAAACATCATTGGCCTCTGAACATGGACCATGGTTTGTAAAATTAATAACCCTCCCCCAAATAGCAAAAAGAGTGCCAAAAAACGAATTTAGACTGTTGAAAACTAAATAAATGAAAAGGCTGTCACCTGCAGGTGCAAATTCAAAGATATTCCGCTGTGCGGCCGCAGCATTGAAGGTTTTTAAGTCGTCAGATAACAGGAGGATCAGATGGCTAGACCGCTGACCTCCTCAAGATGGCGTCCTTAAGTGTGCTTCTGAAGAGGTCGGAAAATGGCCTAGGAACCAGCTAGAAAGGTGATCCTTGAACTTTTAAAAATATTTATTACAAACTTAATTCATTAGTAAAGTCAGATTTGTGCTAAATGTTTTATAAAAGGTACTTTTAAAAAGTCACCTTGAAACTTTACATTGGTAATATAGGGTTTAATTTTTTTAATCAAATGAAAATCATTTTATATCCTTTTTATTTTATTATTAATTATTTTGTATTATGATTTAAATTTTTATTTCACGATTTAAAATGTAACAATGGTAGTAAATATTTTAAAAATTATATAAATTATTAACAATAATAACCTTTTAA
The DNA here is from genome assembly GCF_031143425.1 of Pleurodeles waltl. Lineage (NCBI taxonomy): Eukaryota > Metazoa > Chordata > Amphibia > Caudata > Salamandridae > Pleurodeles > Pleurodeles waltl. Next base: position 902,809,462 of record NC_090445.1, read on the forward strand.
AAATGTTAATATTTTGATATATATATATAGAGAGAGAGAGATATATATGTTTGTAGTTTTGGTTGATGTGTTTTTAGATTTAATTCTAGTTTATTTTATAGGTAAAAAATTGTGTGTGATTATTGGTAGTATATATAAAATGTTTAATTAGTATTACCTTCTTTAAAATGTTTTAGATTGTAGTGGAAATAGTAAATTTCACCTCTTTAGCAGCCAGCACCTTCTTCAGATAGCCTTCGATTGGGGTGGGAATAGTAATTGTCACCCTTTTAGTGTCCAATACCCTCTCTTAATATGGTTAGATTGGAGTGGGATAGTAAATGTCACCATTTTAGTGCCCAATGCCTTCTTCAAATTGGTATAAATTGGAGAAGGAATAGTAAATGTTATCCTTTTAGTGTCCAACACCTTCCTTAAGTTGGTAGAGGTTGGCGCAGGAATAGTAAATGACACCCCTTTAGTGTTCAAAGCCTTACTCAAATTGGCTTAGATTGGAGTGGGAATAGCAAATGTCACCTCTTAAGTGTCCAACACTGTCCTCAAACTGGTTTACAATGAAGTGAGAATAGTATGTTTCACTTTTTTGGTATCCAACACCTTCTTCTAATTGGTATAGATTGGAGTGGGAATAGAAAATGTTACCCTTTTAGTGTCCAACACCTTCCAAAAATTGGTATAGGTTGAAGTGGGAATAGTAAATGACACCCTTTTAGTGTCCAACATGTTCTCCAAATTGGTTTAGATTGGAGTGGGACTAGTGTATGTCACCCCTTTATTTTCTAACACTTTCTCCAAATTGGTTTAGATTGGAGTAGGAATAGTATATGTCACCCCTTTTGTGTGCAACACATTCTCCCATTAGTATGGATTCTTTTAAAACTACAAAGGGTTAGCCAGGGAGTGGTGATGTGTGGCTCTCACTTGGTTGCTCTACCACCCAGATTCCCTCAAATGTTACATAAAAAAACACATTTTCTCTTCTGTGATGGCAAGTTCTGGAATCTGTGGTACGCCACAAACTTCTGAAGCTAATGGCCCAAAACACAGCATGGATATATTTTAGAAAGTGGGTCTCTAGTTGGCAGCGGCATGCACCCTGTTCAAGTAGAGATAATAATCCTAGTCAGGGTAAGTCAGATACACAACCAAAATTAACCTGTGATCACCCTCTGGTAGCTTGGCACAGAGCAGTCAGGCTTAAATTAGGAGGCAATGTGTAAAGTATTTGTGCAACAATAAAATCACAGGAACAGATTGAAAAATACCACAAAAAGACTCCACGCCCGTTTAGAAATATAAATAATATTTTTCTGAGTAACACCAGACCAAAATGACAAAAATCCAATGAGTAGGATTAGAGATGTGAATTTTTAAAGAATAAACTGCAATATAGTACTTAGAAATCAATAGCGCTAAAAGGTTATTTGAGGACATGCTAGACTGGGGTAAATACAAAGTTCAGGCCAACCGTGGTGTAGGACAGGCCGGCTACAGGCCCCACACAGGACCCGCTGAAAAGTACCTTGGATACAGGGCTGCGTTAACGTCGAGGAGGCGATGTGAAGGTGATGCGTTGGTTCCAATCCACACAGTCCGGTGGATGTGTCGTCATTGCACCGTACAGTTGCCAAAGCAGTGTCCTCGAAAAGGCAGTGTCGAACCCTCTGTGATGGAGTCAATGCGTTGTTGTCGAGCCATGCAGCGAAGGTGATGAGTTGATCCTGAGATGTGTAGATGGTGATGCAGCAGAGCTGGTGGAGATGCATGAATCCTGAATCATGCAGTCGGCGATGCAGAGCCCTTGACCTTGTAGCAATGCTTCGGCATAGAGGGAGGATGTGGTGGTCTTGACCAGGGCAACAGCATTGATGCATCAGAGTTTGCAGAAGAACATCTGTAGAGTCCTCTTTCAAGGCCAATGTCTGGATTGGCACCCTTTGGCAAGACAGGACTCCCAGGTGGCAGAGTCCAGCACCTACTGCAGAGTTGGGAGAAGTCTTTGATGACCCCTGACACTTCAGAACAGGAGGCAAGCCAGCAACCCCTTGGAGTCACTTGGTTTCTGCGTGGATGCAGAGAGTTTAGTTCAGTCCTTCTCACTCCCTGGCAAGGGGCAGGAGGACAACCCAGCAAAAGCAGTTCAGCAGAGGGGCAGTCCCTCTTGGCAGCACAGCAGTTTTTCTTCCTGTCAGAATGTCCTCAAATTCAGAAGTGTGCTGATTGGGTGAGGTTTGGGGTGTAGCACTTATACCCAGTTGAGCTTCTGAGGTGGAGGAGACTTCAAAGAGAGGCCTTTGAAGTGTAGAAGGTCCTTTCCCTTCCTTCCCTGTCTCCTGACACTCTAAAGGGGGTTATGCAGCTCTTTGCATGAGGCCAGGCACAGCCCTATTCAGGTGTGTCAGCTCCCCTCTCATCTAGCCCAGGAGGGCCCATCAGCCTAGTGACGGGCCATCAGAATGCAAATGTCACACCCAAGCTCTCTTGTGTGTGCCTGTCTAGAGGAAATGCACAAATCCCAGCTATCGCCAACTCCAAACATGTATTCAGAGACAGGCAGAGACAAATAATGGTTGAAGCAAGAAAATGTCAGCTTTCTAAAAGTGGCATTTTCATACCTAAAAATTAAAATCGGACTTCACTATAGGTTGTGATTTTAAATTGTGATTCCAGAGACACCAAACTCCAAATTTAAATCATTTCCCTATTGGAATTACACTTAAAACTGTCTCAAAGTAATCCCAATGTTAACCTATAGGGGAGGTAGGCCTTGCAGTATTGAACAACATATTTAATAGTTTTTCACTCCAGGACATGTTAAACTTAAACTTACATGTCCAACTTTTTTAATTACACTGCACCATGCCCTTGGGGCTAGCTAGAATCTACTTACTTAACTTAGTTTTTTGGTACTTTGGTAACTTACTATTTATTTTTATAATATGCGATTGGCTATTATTTCTAAGTAATCTACTTCTTTGTTATTTCTCGAGAGTTTGACTTTAAATTGTAGCATGTCATACACTCTTTTGATTTGTTTGCTATGTTCAGGGGTAATTTGTCCAACAGGTTGTTCCATGTTGCCAGCTTTGCTCTTTTTGTAATGCTTCTATAAATGTAGGTTAGGTTCTACCTAGTGTGGATTGGAAGGCATTGTGCCATCCTTCCACTGCATTGTTTGTTTTGGCTTCCTGTGCCAAGGTGCTGTCATAGATATTTCACCATGGTATTTGGAATTTGGGTTGGCCTCTGTGTCCAGAGTGATGCAGTCTGTGAACCCAAGTGTCTTCAAAATAATCCATTGGTGGCTTAGTTGATCTTCATTTTGTTGGTAGAAAAGGATTTTTGTTAGTAAATGGCAGTGATTAGTTACCTCTGTGTCAGGGATTGTTTTGGTTAACATTTGTTTACACTTTTTTTATTAGGTGGTTTAGTTTTAGTTAGATTTTTTTTTTTTACCAGTTACGTCCTTCTATAGTTAATGCTAATTTAGGTTTTATTTATAATGTATATTTATATTGGTAGCTTTTAATATACATTCATATCTATATATATATCTATCTATCTATCTATATATCTATCTATATATCTATAAATATATATATATATTTATATATATACATATATATATATATATATATATTTTATTTTTTTTCATCCGATGTAGCTCCACTACAGGGCCCGTTAACCACGGTGTCACAGTGCCCTTTCCTCGGGATCCGCACGCCGTAGAACAAATGGCCCACCTCCTGGCGTCACCAATTCAGAAAGTTATTATAACACTGAGTATTGATGAAGCCAAGCAGCGGGAAGGGAAATTGGGATAGGGAACTGCAGGGAGAGAAATCTGAAAAGGAAAATGGTTAAGCATGTATATACTTGTTCATAACAACATCAACATGCAATTATACACTTAGACAAAGGTGTCTCCATGGATGCAAGAGTTGAGACCCTTATGGAATAGACAAAGGCATCTCCATGAATGCAAGTGTAGAGACCCTTATGGAATAGGCAAAGGTGTCTCCGTGGATGCAAGTGTTGACACCCTTATGGAATAGACAAAGGCGTCTCCATGGATGCAAGAGTTGAGACCCTTATGGAATAGACAAAGGCGTCTCCATGAATGCAAGTGTTGAGACCCTTGTGGAATAGACAAAGGCGTCTCCGTGAATGCAAGTGTTGAGACCCTTGTGGAATAGACAAAGGCTTCTCCGTGAATGCAAGTGTTGAGACCCTTGTGGAATAGACAAAGGCGTCTCCGTGAATGCAAGTGTTGAGACCCTTGTGGAATAGACAAAGGCGTCTCCATGAATGCAAGTGTTGAGACCCTTATGGAATAGACAAAGGCATCTCCATGAATGCAAGTGTTGAGACCCTTATAGATAGGGTGTGGCCCTTCTGTAAATCCTGGAACAAGAACAATTGGTAGAATCATGATACTTCAGAATGTCATGAGCCTTAGACAAAACTGGGCGTGGCCCTTCTCTGAATCATGGAACAAGAACAGTGGGTAAAATCATGATACTTCACAATGTCATGAGTCTGAGACAAAACTGGGCGTGGCCTTTCTCTGAATCATGGAACAAGAACAAACTGAGACCTCTGAACCTTGAGAAGGCAAGAGCCTTGGACCATGAACATTCTCTGAACATCAATCATGCAACTACTATGCATTCATAAACATAAAACGCTTGGTCTCAGCCTAGAAATTCACAAAGACTTAAACATGTATCTCACATATCATCAAAGACCTAAATATGTATCTCACATATTATGCTTCCAAAAACAATGAAACTATGATTTGCTTATCTTTGAAACGTTTTCATATTTGCCACCTAGGCCTGAAAGTTTTACTCATGTAAACTGAAGCGCCTTGATTACTGTGCCAAGGGCGCTTTACTCCCGTGAACTGAAGCACTTTAAATGTTGTGCCAAGTGCGCTTTACTCCTGTGAACTGAAGTGCTTTGAATACTGTGCCAAGGACACTCTACCTCCTGTGAACTGAGGCGCTTTAATTGTCGTGCCAAGTGCGCTTTACTCCTGTGAACTGAAGCACTTTGAATATTGTGCCAAGGGCGCTTTACTTCCTGTGAACTGAAGCGCTTTAAATGTCGTGCCAAGTGCGCTTTACTCCTGTGAACTGAAGCGCTTTGAATATTGTGCCAAGGGCGCTTTACTTACAGTGAACTGAAGCGCTTTAAATGTCGTTCCAAGAGCACTTTACTCCTATGAACTGAAGCGCTTTGAATATTGCGCCAAGGGCGCTTTACTTCCTGTGAACTGAAGCGCTGTGGATATTGAGGCAAATGTGCTTTACTCCTGTGAACTGAAGCGCTGGGCAAATGCGCTTTACTCCTGTGAACTGAAGCGCTGGGCAAATGCGCTTTATTCCTGTGAACTGAAGCGTTAGACAAATGCGCTTTATTCCTGTGAACTGAAGCGCTGGGCAAATGCGCTTTATTCCTGTGAACTGAAGCGATTGAATGTCGAGGCCCGGGGCGCTTTATCAATGTGGCCTGCAATGCTTTGCTCGTTATGCTAAGGGACCGCTTTAACTTCAGAAGAAATAACTCCCTTCTGGATTGGGCTCATCAAGACCTTACCGCCACGAGTACGACCCACTCGTATCTGAATTCACCATGGAAACAAGGATCCTCCGAGTTACTGCCAATCTGCTATGAAGGAATTCTGCTCTTCTTCAGGGGAAACCCCCACGAAGTCTGACTGCATCGAAGTCTTCAAAATAGTGAGCAACGTGCTTGGGTGTGGCTGGGCTTTATAGGCCTGCCACATCTCAAGATGGCTGCTGCCTCTAAAAACATGGGAATTGTAATCCCTTTATAGGATAGCACTGATAAATGCATCTTGTCCACCAATGTCTTGACCCTGCAGCTACATGAGCTTTACCACAGGGCAGGCGACGCTGATGATCACTTCTGGAACAAGAGGGAATGACAAGTGGTGCACATAAAGCACCACAAATACGCGCAGCGGAGGTTCGGGCGAGTCCTGGACCGTGCACATTCTTATTCCTGACACATGGGCAGTGAAGCATAAGCTGGTGGAGCACTCCGGAAAGTAATAACAGTGCAAACAGAGAAAGTACGCTCACTCAGTAAGAAAGTGGCATCAAAGATTTTTACTCCAAATTATGGGGGTCATTCTGACCCCGGCGGTCTGAGACCGCCGGGGCCAGGGTCGGCGGGAGCACCGCCGACAGACCGGCGGTGCCCCGCAGGGCATTCTGACCGCGGCGGTTCGGCCGCGGTCAGATGCGGGAAACCGGCGGTTTCCCGCCGGTTTCCCGCTGCCCTGCAGAATCCTCCATGGCGGCGGAGCACGCTCCGCCGCCATGGGGATTCTGACACCCCCTACCGCCATCCTGTTCCTGGCGGGTCTCCCGCCAGGAACAGGATGGCGGTAGGGGGTGCCGCGGGGCCCCTGGGGGCCCCTGCAGTGCCCATGCCAATGGCATGGGCACTGCAGGGGCCCCCGTAAGAGGGCCCCACAAAGTATTTCAGTGTCTGCTATGCAGACGCTGAAATACGCGACGGGTGCCACTGCACCCGTCGCACCTTCCCACTACGCCGGCTCAATTCTGAGCCGGCGTCCTCGTGGGAAGGTTGATTTGCCCTGGGCTGGCGGGCGGCCTTTTGGCGGCCGCCCGCCAGCCCAGGGAAAATCCCAAAATACCCTCAGCGGTCTTTCGACCGCGGAGCGGTATTTTGGTGGGGGAACTTTGGCGGGCGGCCTCCGCCGCCCGCCGAAGTTAGAATCACCCCCTATGTGTTTTGGTAGACCCTGCGGCCTTGATGCCATCCATTCTCTGGTTGCACTGTGGAACTATATATATATATATTCATATTTATAATTATATTTATTTATTTACTAATATTTAATTGTTTGTAGCCAATAGTATTTTTTTGGTTTGTATTGTTATGATTTGAGTGTATAATTTATTGGGGTGAATGGAAAATACTTTGGTGATGTAACATTTATATTTAATTTAAACATGTATAAAAAATGTTTAGGCTTGTTTTAAGTAATGATTTTATGTAAAAAGTGAGTTTTTGCTGTTAATGATAATTTACAAATTTTTGGGCAATATTATTTTTGTCGCTATTATGTGAATCTATATTTTAGCATATTATTTGTTTATTTAAGGGTAACAATATTTTTGTTTCTGATATTTTTGTTTTCGTTACAAGTAAAACTCAATATTTTTTAGAACAATATTTGTGTTTTCAATATTTGTGGTTTTATTTGTTAAGTATAGAAAGTCGATACTTTTGTTATTATAGATATTAATTTCCAATATTTTTGTGTTCCGATATTGTATGCATTGATATTAAGTCAGTGATCTGTTTCCACTGGACTTGAACTGGACCCTGCTAGTGGCTTCTGCAGGAGAGTGTTTTGACCGCCAAGTGCTGTTTCTGAGTTCCTAGAACCCTTGGCTGTGTCAAAGTGTACTCCTCCTAACATCTAGGGAAACTAGGCACTTAGGGCCAGATGTAGCAAAGGGTTTTACCCATTCTGTGTCTATGGGAAAATTTGTTGGTACATATGGCCCTTAGACTCTTCCTACAAACCATTTGCCTGGAGAACCATCTATGGACTGGGACCAACCTGCCAGCCGTTCCACTGAGGACACCTCACAGGTGGGCCTTTACCAGCATGATATCTTCACATCTAAACCAACTGTTTCTCTGAGGCTCCATCCTGACAACGGAGTCCATTTACGTTGAGCCCCTTTTGTCCACAACAGAACACTGTCTGCTTTCCCGGAATGAAGGTAGCTGGGCAAAGAACCACTCTAAACTAATGGCCACTTATGAACCTTTTATACTTTTGATCACTGGTCTTATCCTAAATTGGGTATTTATGAGTAATTTCAGGCATAACCTGTGTACATCAATATATTATTCTTAGTTGCATTAGTGTAAATGAATATGTTAAAAATTTGTAAATTCAGACCACATTGTTTATGTTGTTGTCATTATTTAATCCTGAAATATACATAATAAGGCTTTTGTCACAGCCAGCACACATTAGGTTTCTTATTGATGTCATTGTCTGGATGACTTGATACTTTCACAGGTCCTTAGAAAGATAAGGACAAATGACATCTACATCAAAGGTAGACATGCCAATGATCAGGCAGAAAATTGAGTCCTGATATGCTCAAAACAGAGGGCCTCATTACGAACCTGATGGTCTCATGACCACCAGGTTTGCGGATGGCGGTCGGACCGCTGCCAATGCAGCAGTCTGAGTGCCACATTACGAGCGTGGCGATGGAGCCGTGGTCAGACTGCCAGGATTAGTCGTCCCAACGGCCTGAAAAGGCTGGCGTAGAATAGGTGCAGGGACCACAGGGGGGCCCCTGCACTGCCCACTCACTTGGCATGGGCAGTGCAGGGACCCCCCTCTGCAGACAGTGAACATTGCAAGGGTGCTGGTGACCCTGCGCACTACAGCATTGCCGCTGGCTCAGTTTCAAGCTGGAGACAAAGCTGTAGGCCTTTTTCCGCTGTGGCAGTGGGCAGAAACTGTGGTGCAGAATACACAAACGCACTTTTCTGCAATGTGATTATCACTCTTGTTAATGCAATCTAGGTTTTCTATTGCTAATTAAATCAAACCTATATCAGGTACTACTTCCTATATAAATATGTCACTTCTAGAAAATCGTTGAAATAGCATCATCCTTTTACTGTTGCATCGACCAAAAACTTATAAAAGTCCTTTACAGACAAGTGGAAATATAGAATAGATTGATAAATTTAAAAAAACTGTCATTTGGAAGATTAGGTTTTTCCCTTGACTTGCTAACGTTTGATTGTCTGTGAGCTCACGCTAAATTTTGTTAAACGGAAGCACGTTTCCACATACCTCATTATTGCCCATTGCCTTGCTGAACTCTCACTATAATATCCGGGGGTGCTGAAGCACATGCCACACCCATAAGCCCAGCGCTATGAAAACTTTTGGCCTCTGGAGTGAACTATGATGAAGAATGTAGACCCATGGAGTGCAGAGTCATTAGATACTCCAGTCATACTTTTACAACTCCGGTGAAAACATTTGATTTAATGGTATTGATTGGCAAATGCTATGGATTGGTTGCCTTTTGCAGCAGAATTCTTCATAATGGAAAATTATGCTAGCCAAGAACATTGAACAAAAATATAGAATGAGACACACTAAAATCGTATTTACCAAATGAAAGAGCAGAAATTCAGTTGATCATCCTTTTTTCCACTGTTTTGCTGTTTTTTTCCTCTCTCAACCTTTATTGGTCACGACCTTCCTTATCACATGTTTGCCTAATTGTATTCTTTTGTGTTCTGATTAAAATAATGGAATAGTGGGACTGAGCACATGTTCGTGGAGATTCATTTTGCTCCTGTCCTGTGATCTCGGAAGATTTAACTCCTTCAAGCAAGTGATTAATTCATTTACAATTAATATCTGAAGCCGAGGAACTCAAGCTCCATCTTTCCAAACTGAGAGCCTGGCAATAGGCACTTTGCATACAGCATCACTCGCCTTTTTAAGAACGCAAAGTGTCTACCTTGTTTCTTCTTCATACATTACTGCAATTGCAAGGAGCAATTTTACCCTCTGATGCTGTAGGAGTAACTGCTTCTTGCTCTGCTGTGCGTTATTTGCCTTTTATTTATTGTAAAGTATTACGTTTTTGGACACTAAGTACATTTCAGTGGAATTACTGGCTAGAAAATCAGACAAGCTTTGAGCAACATTTCAGCCAAGAGCTTGAGGCAGACAGGCCTGAAAATAAATTTTGGATATCCCTGTTTAAATTCCTCACAAGCTGTTTAGTGTAGTGATGCTGAACATTAATGAGCAAGCATTTTATTTCATTAAATTGATTGCCTTTTATTGTTCTTTGTTGAGCTGTTTTTAACCCATACGCTGCCAGGCCTTTTCCCCCTCAGGTGCCAGGCCTTTTTTTGGCTATTTGGGGCAGTTCACACTCAGGCCCTCATACCTTTTTGGCCACATTAGCTACCCACGACAAATTTGCATCCTTTTTTCCCAGCATCCTAGGGATTCTAGAGGTACCCAGAGTTTGTGGGTTCCCCTGAAGGAGACCAAGAAATTTGCCAAAATACAGAACAAATTTCGTTTTTAAAAAACAAATGGGAAAAAAGCGCTGCAGAGGAAGGCTTGTGTTTTTTTATCTGAAAATGGCATCAACAAAGGGTTTGCTGGTGCTAAAATCACCATCTTCTCAGCTTTCAGGAACAGGCAGACTTGAATCAGAAAACCAAATTTTTCAACACAATTTTGACATTTTACTGGGACATACCCCATTTTTACTATTGTTTGTCCATTTAGCCTCCTTCCACTTCATGACAGAAATGGGTGTGAAACCAATGCTGGATCCCGAAAAGCTAAACATTTCTAAAAAGTAGACAAAATTCAAAATTCAGCAAGGGGTCTTCTGTGTAGATCCTACAAGGTTTTCCTACAGAAAATAATAGCTAAAATAAAAAACATTGAAATTGAGGTACAAAACAGCCATTTTCTTCACCCTTTACTCTGTAACTTTTACTGTGATATCAGATTTTTTAATGCAATTTACTGTTACGTCTGCTGGACTCTTCTGGGTGTGGGGATATGTAGGTCTTGTAGGTTTATCAAGAACCCTAGGTACCCAGAGCCAATAAATGATCTGTACCTTGCATTGGGTTTTCATTCTATACCGGGTATACAGCAATTCATTTGGTGAAATATGAAGAGTGAAAAATAGGTATCAAGAAAACCTATGTATTTCCCATATGGGCCAAGATAAGGTGTTGAGAAGCAGTGGTTATTTGCACATCTCTTAATTCTGGGGTCCCCATACTAGCATGCGAATTACAGGACAATTCTCAACCAGACGTCTTTTTTACACACTGTCTTACATTTGGTCTGAATAAATGTAGAGAAACACAAGGAGCAATAACACTTGTTCTGCTATTCTGTGTTCCCCCAAGTCTCCCAATCAAAATGGTACCTCACTTGTGTGCGTAGGCCTAATGCAGGTGACAGGAAACGCAACATGGACACATCACATTTTCCCAAAGAAAACTGATGTGTTTTTTGGAAAGTGCCTAGCTGAGGATTTTGGCCTTTAGCTCACCCGGCACGTAGGAAAACCTACCAAACCTGTGCATTTTTTTAAACTAGACACCTAGGGGAATCCAAGATGGGGTGACTTGTGGGGCTCTCACCAGGTTCTGTTACCCAGAATGCTTTGCAAACCTCAAAATGTGGCCAAATAACCACTTTTTTCTTACATTTTGGTGACAGAAAGTTCTGTAATCTGAGAGGAGCCACAAATTTCCTTCCACCCAGCGTCCCCCCAAGTCTTCCGATAAAAATGGTGCCTCATTTGTGTGGGTAGGCCTAGCGCCCGTGACAGGAAATGCCCCAAAACACAACGTGGACACATCAAATTTTCCCAAAGAAAACAAACCTGTTTTTTGTAAAGTGCCTAGCTGTGGATTTTGGGCTCTAGCTCAGCCGGCACCTAGGGAAACCTACCAAACCTGTGCATTTTTTAAAACTATGCACCTAGGGTAATCCAAGATGGGGTGACTTGTGGGGCTTTCACCAGGTTCTGTTACCCAGAATCCTTTGCAAACCTCAAAATTTGGCCAAAACAACACTTTTTCCTCACATTTCGGTGACAGAAAGTTCTGGGACCTGAGAGGAGCCACAAATTTCCTTCCACCCAGCAGTCCCTGAAGTATCCCGATAAAAACTGTACCTAACTTGTGTGGGTAGGCCTTGCGCCTGTGACAGGAAATGGCCCAAAACACAACATAGACACATCACATTTTCCCAACAGAGCTGTTTTTTGCAAAGTGCCTAGCTATGGATTTTGGCCTCTAGCTCAGCCGGCACCTAGCGAAACCTAGCAAACCTGTGCATTTTTGAAAACTAGACACCTAGGTGAATCGAGGATGGGGTGACTTGTGCAGCTTTCACCGGGTTCTGTTACCCAGAATCCTTTGCAAACCTCTAAATTTGGCCCAAAAAACCTCTTTTTCCTCACGTTTCGGTGACAGAAAGTTCTGGAATCTGAGAGGAGCCTCAAATTTCCTTCCACCCAGCATTCCCCCAAGTCTCCCAATAAAAATGGTAACTCACTTGTGTGGGTAGGCCTAGAGCCCGCGAAAGGAAATGCCCCAAAACACTATGTGGACACATCACATTTTCCCAAAGAAAACTGGCGTGTTTTTTGGAAAGTGCCTAGCTGTGGATTTTGGCCTCTAGATCACCCGGCACCTAGGGAAACCTATCAAACATGTGCATTTTTGAAAACTAGACACCTAGGGGAATCCAGGATAGGGTGACTTGTGGGGCTCTCACCAGTTTCTGTTACCCAGAATCCTTTGCAAACCTCAAAATGTGGCAAAAAAACACTTTTTCCCTCACATTTCGGTGACAGAAAGTTCTGGAAATTTACTTCCACCCAGCGTTCCTCCAAGTCTCCCGATAAAAATGGTACCTCACTTGTGTGGGTAGGCCTAGTGCCTGCAAAAGGAAATGCCCCAAAAAACTATGTGGACACATCACGTTTCCCAAAGAAAACAGAGCTGTTATTTGCAAAGTGCCAAGCTGTGGATTTTGGCCTCTAGCTCAGCTGGCCCCTAGGGAAACATACCAAACCTGTGCATTTTTTAAAACTAGACACCTTGGGGAATCCAGGATGGGGTGACTTCTGGGGCTCGCACCAGGTTCTGTTACCCAGAATCCTTTGCAAATGTCTAAATTCACCCCAAAAAACACTTTATTCACATTTCAGTGACAGGAAGTTCTGGGATCTGAGAGAAGCCACAAATTTCCTCCCACCTAGCGTTCACCCAAGTCTCCCATTAAAAATGGTACCTCACTGTGTGGGTAGGTCTAGTGCCCGCGAAAGGAAATGCCCCAAAACACTATGTGGACACATCAAAATTATCAAATACTAAACTACCTCTTTTTGTTTGGGAGCCTGCATTTCTGGTCCTGGGTTCAGCAGCCATATAGGAAACCTACCAAACCCAAACATTTCCGAAAACTAGACACCTGAGGGAGTCCAGGGAGGTGTGACCTGCGTGGATCCCCCAATGTTTTCTTACCCAGAATCCTCAGCAAACCTCAAATTTAGCTTATAAATCACATTTTTCTCACATTTCTGTGTGGGATCACTGCACCGGGACAAATGTCCTACCACACAACGTTCCCCTCGGTCTCCTGGTAAAATGATACCTCACTTGTGTAGGTGGGCCAAGTACCTGTGACAGGAAAGAGCCAAAAACATGTTGAAATTGAGAGGCAACCAAAGCGGGTCCAAAAGGGCAGTTTGAAAAAACTCATTTTTAGGCTGACAAATGTGGCAGAATTTTTATCTGTATAGATGAGAAAATGCTGGGTGGTAGGAATTTTGTGGATTCCTGTAGATTCTGGAAGGTTCCATCACAAAAATGTGGGGAAAATTACTGCTTTCCAACAAAGTTGGGGGCTTGCAGGGCATGGTGGGTAAGAAAATGGTGCGGGTGCATGTGAAGCACCCCACCCTGGAATTCCCCAAATATTTAGTTTTCAGATGTGTCTAGGTCTTGTGGATTTTTCTACATGGCAGCGTCCCAAAGTCCAAAAAGTGCAGCCATCACCATTCCAAGTGGGACAATTTTGAGAGTTAGCCGAGCTCTCATGGCCCAAATTTAAAACCAAAACCCAAAATAATCAAATGTCCTCTTGCTTGCCGTGGGATAAGATGTTTTAGTGTGCGGGGGAAGAGCTCAAAGACTGTTATCCCCTTCAGTTGGGGTGGGGGCATAACCAGGCCCATAACGGTTGATAGCCATCACCCCACTATTTTTTGTTTTTTTAATTCCCTAGCCTCTAGTAGACTTTCTGCCCCCCATGGTGTGGATCGGGGGTAATTGCCTCATCTGCTCACTGGTGGGCAGCACAACTTGGGCCCCATTTATTTGTGGTGGGGGTATGCTCATACCCCCACCCTCTTATTTTGAAAACAAATCTTCCCTGGTCTCTGGTGGGCTTTCTGCCCCCTTCGGGGCAGAAGGGCCTTCCAAAAATAGGCCGATCTGCCCCAAAGGAGAGCAGATATGGCCAACTGAAATGTGCCCCCATGGAGAGCGACCCTTGCCCAAGGGGCTGCCCCACCCAAACAAAACACACAGACACACACACACCCATCCCTGGATGACTAAGTGGCTTCTGCCCCCCGGGGAAGAATGGCCCAATAAAAATAGGGCAATCTGCCCCCAAGGGGGGCAGAAATGGCCTAAATACAATTTGCCCCTCAGGGGAGCGACCCTTGCCTAAGGGGTCGCTCCCCTTATTCAATAATAAAAATTTAAAAAAATCCCTGGTGTCTAGTGGCATTTCTTTTCCTTTGATGCCTCTCTCGGCCCCTCCACATGATCGGAGGAGAAATGCTTTTGCATTTCTCCACCGATCCGCGCTGGAGGGGTAGGCCTCTGATGAGGTCAGTGCGCGATCGCGTGCTGACGTCATCAGACGCCACGGGGGTCAGAGAGGGGTGGGGGTGGAAGGGGATGTGATTCCTCTTACATCCCTGACCAGGGGAGGGGGGTGCGAGGCCCCCAGCGCCCCTACTTTGACAAAACGGTTATGTGCTGGGCACTCCAGCAGTGCTGCCCAGGACGTAACTGTTACGTCAAGGGCACCTTAGGGGTTAACAAAGCTTTTTACAAATTCTTTTGACACAGGTGCATTCCTGTACATTTGCCTTTGAGGAAAACAGCAGTTATCACAGGATTGCTGCAAATCAACGTATACACGTTCCACTCTGCTTCCATCAGTGAGAATCTGCAGTGAGAGTGAAGAGTGTTTAATGCCATCCTCTGGGAGAGTACTTCAATATTGATTCATATTCATTTATTAAATATACTGCATGGCGGCTGAGAGTTATAGATTTGAATAGCAAATAGGAATTGGAGAGCTTTTGGCCGGCACAATCGAGGCGTGTGTTAATATATTGCTATTTGTCATTCGATTATAGTCATTAATTCATATTGGTTAGCTGGCATACTAATTTAAGGTTACAATCATTTAAGGCAAGAATGATGAGCTTGGTTATATAAAAACCTAATTAAATAAAAAACAAATCGATCTGGCATTTTAGGTATGTATGCTACTGTTTTGCAAAAATGCTGCCAGAACAGTACACATTATTGGCCAATGCCATGTAACATCTCCCTTTTCAAAAAGTTACTGGCTGTGCAGCACTAACTACCTCTTTGTCTTCATCACACCTGTCATAATGGACTCTCCCACAAACTGCTGTTATGTTTGTCCTATAACTGTAAAATGCATTTTCTCCTGCATTGTTGAAGGGGTGCAGGTTTTGTGACAACTAGATTTTCCATAAAACCTTCATTTGAATCAGCATCGCCCTGTCTTAAGGATAAACATCTCAGAAGGGAAAGGAGTTTTCTTTCTTGTCAAAAAGCAAATATTGCTAAAGATGATTTTTCTAAATCATCTGTGGAGGCCATTTTTCTTTATGATCCTAGCAACTGAAAGCCAGTTGAGTGTATTGGTGTAAAGTGCTCTTCACTGGTCTCCCTTCTCCATCTCTCCCTGTCTTTATCTTATTACCCTATTGATTTGGACAGAGGGCATGATTTATAACAGCACAAGACAAAATTCTTAGGCCCTCATTACGACTTTGAAGCCGCAGGCGCCATCATACAGCCAGTACTGGCGGTATGATTGTCGCCCTATTAGGAGTTTTCCACTGGGCCAGTGGACGAAAAAAGCGCTTCCACCCGCTGGCCCAGCAGAAAACTCAACACAACATTGAAGCCGGCACGTAATCGAGTCGGCGGCAGAGTTGAGGTGCGTCAGGTGCAGCAACATCCGTCGCGCATTTCACTGCTCGTAATTCGGGCAATTAAATGTGTGATGGGGCTGTGCATGCCACGTGCATGGGTAGTGCAAGGCCCCACAGGGGTCCCCCCTTTGCCCTCACTCCGCCAGCCTTTCCATGGAGGTGTTTGCCACCATAGAAATGTTGGCGGATGGGGACTCATAATCCCCAGGGCAGTGCTGCTTGCAGGGCTGCCCTGGCGGATTACAACTGCCGGGACCGCCCGGCTGCACGCTGGCTGCAGCCCGGTGGTATGAGCGTGGCGGATCAGCCACAGTCATAATGGGGCGGTCCAACCGCCATCGTGAGGCCTTGTAATGAGGGCCATAGTACTTATGATATTGGCTAAGGATTTTAGATGAGACATTTTGTCACCAGAAAGGGTGACCTTCTACCGCCTACTGCAATGAGAAAAAGACCAGGGCTGTGTCATACAGCCGGCAGTAGCTGGCCATTTGTGCCAAGCAGATTTGGGTCGGTCAGTCCCCTAAGGTGAGTCAACTTGTAAACAATCAGGGGAAAAACATAGAATTATTGCTGTGTTAAGTTTGCCAGCATCAAAAAGGCAGTAGATGAACAGGTGATAAGTGCAAATGATTCTGTACTCCAATAAACACTTGTTGCAGAAGGTCAATAGAGCTGGGTGTCACATGTTGTCAACAGCCTTTCGATCTCGAGGTTGCTATGAGGTCATCATCAGGACAAAGGGGTGTGAGTAGAGCACAGCGTAAGGATCAAGGCTTCAGGAAGCAAGTAGTAAAATTCACTTGGTGACCCACAGTGAAGTAAAAATGGCCTGAGTTTAATCACAGAACCTCTCTCACAATGGATACCAGTCCTAATGCCAGAATAGGCAATCTGTAATGGTTCCAAATAAGGACAGAGTTATATTAATGGCACATTTTCAGGGGCCAGGAAGGACCGTCAGAGTGTAAGACCGGGATAAACAATTGAATCCCAGGTCAAATGAGTGAATCAAAAGAACTCAATGATCAGTGACGGAGCAAATGTATTTGCCCGCTGTAGGAAATTGAGTTAATGTCTGAGTGGGATTCAAACCCTGCTCAAGCAGCAATCACAAATCTTGTCAGGGTGAAACACAAGCAACCACCATAATAACATGTGCTTAACTCTCTGGTAGCTCGGAACAAAGTAGTCAATCTTAACTTAGAGGCAATTTATAAAGTATTAATGCAGCACCGTATTTCTCCAACCTGGTGTGGTAACCTTTTGTGTAGTGTTTTCACTGTTTTACTGTTGAAGGGTTACACACATACCTTACACATTGCCACTTAAGTTAAGCTTGACTGCTCTGTGACAAGCTACCAGGGGATGAGCACAGGTTCATTTAGGGAGTGCATCTGACTTACCGTGACTAGGATTGTGGTTCCTTCTTGGAAGTGGCACTTACCTCTGCCAACCAGAAACCCATTTTATAACACATAGGAAATGCCATGCATTTGTTTCCCTATGTTGAGGCAATCCTAAAACAGTATTTTTTGTAGTTTCCACTCAAAGTGTAAATACAATGAAGTATTACAGACTTATGCAAGATAAAGGGGGGATATTTCATCCAGGGTGCTGCAAATTTGTTTCCACATTATTTTTTTTTAAATACAATACTTCTGGTGCTTCCACCAGAATAATTTTCTTTAGTACTCTGGGCGTGAAAAGTTCATCCACCACAGCTGAGCAGTTCAGGAGATTTGATCTATATTTTGATGCCATATGCCAATTTCATGTCTGTCTTTAAAGAAAATGATTAATTTTAATGCAACCTGTATCATGCACAAGTTTTATTATGGAGACAGCCCAAAGTTTCACACAAAGGTGAATTAATTATTAACCATGCGCATCACTGAGATTGGGTGCCAAATTCTTCCTACCAGAACACATTTTAAGGCAGAAGCTTTGGCTCAAAAGAGACGTTACATGGAATGCTATACATACTGAGCTCAAGCAAGAATCTAGGGGCCAAATGTAGCAATCTCTGAATTTGCGATTCGGAAATTGCTAGTCGGTGCGACTCGCAATTTCTGAATCGCAAATTCGGATGCAGAACGGTGTCTCAGACACCGTCTGCGAATTGCTATGGGGTCGCAAAGACCCACCGCATTTTGCGACTCCATAGCGATTCCCTGCACTCACAGGGACGGTGGCCTGCTGGAGACAGCAGACCTCCATGTCTGTGACTGCTTTTTAAATAAAGCAGTTTTTTTGTATTGCAGCCCGTTTTCCTTAAAGGAAAACGAGTTGCAATACAAAAAAATAAGGACACCATTTGGTTTCGTTTTTTCAGAGTAGGCAGTGGTCCATTGGACCACTGCCTGCTCTGAAAAAACATTTATGGCAACATTCACAAAGGGGAAGGGGTCCCATGGGAACCCTTTCCCTTGTGAGAATAGGTTACCACCAGTGTGACACTGGTGGTAACTGCGAATTGCTTTGCGACCGCGTTCGCGGTCACAAAGCAATTTAGCATTGCTGTGCGAGTCGCAAATAGGAAGGGAACACCCCTTCCTATTTGCGAGTCGCATTCACATTTTTCGTGTCGGTACTGACTCGCAAAATGTGAATGAGTATCGCGATGCGCATTTTGCAGGGCGCAAACTGCGATTTTCGCAGTTTGCGCCCTGCAAAATGCTACCTACATCTGGCCCTAGCTTCCTTAAATTCATAAGAATGTCAAACTCTGGGTTTCATCCACTCTCATAAGCATAGGGTTAGCCATTTGAATATTTGAGCATTTCAGGTATTTCAAACTCAGTTGTGGTCAGTTTTTTTCTTCAGAAGCACCAAGAGATACAACGCTTGGATGTGTATGTACAATTAACATACTAATAATATTATTCGTAGTAGTAGTATCCCTTACGTAGGTCACCATACACAGGACATTCATATTTCTGCAGCCATGCTGCAACCACAGGTTTTCCATAGAAGTAAGGATTATTGTTATAAATTCAATGAAAAGCCTCATTTTTAAAGGTGAGGAACATGTTTATTGTTGTAGGCACATTAATGTGTTGAATAATTTGAAAGGCTTCATCAATTGACTTGCTGGGAAGGCACCCATAAAGATGATGTTAAAGTTCAGACTGATTCTCCTGCTTTATCCTATAGAAATATAGCAGTCAAGATGCAATATACTTTTATAGTTGAAGGAGAAAATTTTAAAATTGCATACAGTATTGTAACATAATTGGTACACAGATAAGCACCGTAATGTTCCTGTACTAATTGTTTCCATCATGGTAACAGTTATACTATTTTCTTTCATTGTGCCTCATGTGACAGTAGTAAAGATGCACAGTTGCAAAACATTTGCATACCAATTGTCCTTGAATCACTCAATAGTAGGCTTTTGACTTCTTCTATTTTTGAACATTTAATTGACTGTGATTTAAAATTCTATTGTCCATAAGAAAAGCACCAGTTGCAACTCTAGTTGCCGTTAAGATCTGCCACCCACCACATTAGGAGTGTTGTTCAATAAAGCTTGCAAAGACAGGTGTCTACATTCATTGGAGCCCAACTACAAAAACTCTCTGACAGACTGCACACGCCATAAAGAAATATCCACTTCTCTAAAGGCCTCCAAACCATATTCCTTTTTAGGTCACAGCCTACCATACAATGCAGCTGTGTGGCATGCTAAGGACACCTTGGGGGAGTTTCAGAAAGTTGACCTTGAGATGCATTCTGCCCGTAGCTTGCCATTGGCTTTTTGATTTGTAACTCATGTTTTCTTGCTTCCAATTTGCTAGCTTCAATTGCTTTAGGCTGTCCATGTTCAGTTTGTCCTGCCCAAAGAGAAAGCGGTATTCACTGAATACTGCCACAAACTCCTTTTCTTTCAACAGGCCTTTAAATCTTATCTGTCAGGTTTGCTAGGCATTCAAAGACCAAGGTCAAATATCAAGCTGTGTTTTTGTGGGAGCCTAGTTATTTTGTTTTGCTTTTTGCTGACTTCAAAGTGACAGCCTTTATAGGAAACAGGAATGCAGCCTTTCTCCATAGAGCCTGCTTATGCCTTTTTTGTAATTGAGAAATAGTAATCTCAAAAGTTATTATGTTCTTCATCTGCACAAAACAATTGCACTTTTTTTGCAAACTTCTTAATCTTTGAGTCCATTTAATTTGTGAAACTGCTATTTTAGAAACAGAGTACAAAACCGCATTTCAGTCTTAGCGTCAGCCTAACATATGGTGATCCTGGTCAATTTACACTGTTTATGGCTCTTTCACTGTTAAGCTCAGGATAGGATCTTTTCACAGAAAACAACCAGCCACACTGTAACACAATTTAACAATGCTTGGTTTTCACTTTGATAGTGAAGCATATCCTTTATTTATGACATATGTTGCAAATTGTTTTGGAGAGTTAGATAAGTTTAAAGGTCCTTTTTATGAAAGCTTTTTTGTTTGTTTTCCTACAAAATAATCACGTATTCCATCTGCAACAGTTCCTTTTTCATAACACATACTTTACTGGATATAACTAATTTTCTCATGTAACCTTGAACACTAGGGTCATGATTTGGATGGTGCAGCAGCATAGAGGCCAAAAGCTTTAAGAAATTCACTGAATACTGATTATTGCTATATATTACCACTAAGCAAGCTGTAACAAGTGCAGTTACCTTGCAGACAATAGGGCCATGGTTTGGATGATGCAACAGGTGCACAGGCCCCAGGGCCAAAAGCTCTAGGAACCCCACAAAGAACTGATTATTGCTATGTGTTTCCACAAGGCAAGCAGTCACAAATGTAGTTAACTTGCAAGCACTAGTGGGGCCACAATTTGAATGGTGAAGCATGTGCAGTCGGACAGGGGCCAAAAGCTCTAGAAAACCGACTTAATGCTAATTATTGCTAAAATGGACTACTAAACAAGCAGTCAGGAGTACTTGTTTGATTCTTTTGTAACCATTGCACCTAAAGCATAACTGCAATAAAAGCTGTAACCTATTGGGCTTTTCTGGCTACCTACAACTTATGTTATATTCAGTGCTTTTGAATGGCACATGGTCCTAAACTGCTTCTGAATCTGGACACAGTAACACATTGGCAACGGTATTCTTCATTCTCTAACATTAGCACTTCAGCTGTCGTAAACTCTTTATAAAACTTACCATATGGCATTCCATGTCTAGCATTTGCAAATCCAATAGGTCTCACCTGTAAGAGATCTATGCCTTTGTCAATGTTTTTTAGTCATATTATACAGCAGTGTTAGCTTCAGTGCAACATAACTGAAAATAAGAAAGTGGTATAATGCAGACAATGCTGGCTGTGTCATACTACATTTTTACATTACTTTCAGCCTTTTGCAACATGGCTGAAAAACATAACATTAGCAAAACCAATAAATCTCACATAGGCAAGTCTTATTGGCTTTGTATATGCTTTTCTAATACTTGGGACCCGTACAAAATCCCTCGCATTGATCTAAGGCTAATGACACCAAAACATCATTCATTTGCAGTGTGTAACTTAACAAGAATGAGTGTACCCAAAACATAACAGATACGCTTTAAATTGCTGGAAAGTGACTGACAACAGGACCATCAATAAAATGAAACAAATGTTGCACAGAACAATGTTAATAAAAAGAGAAAGTAAGAACCAGAAGGCCTTAAAAAGCTTGATGAAACACGACTGATTGAGGTCAACCATGTATGAATACAATGTGAGATGACTCCACGCCTATAAAAACATGACCAAAAATGTAGTACCACATGTCAAAATAAAACAATTCGCGACTCAGTGGAATTCCGCAGTTCTGTGAGCCAGGGAGTCCTGAATGTGCCCAACCTTGGGAGCGCTAAGCAGGGTCACGCCTGGTCAGCCAGGCCCGACCCTGCTTAGCGCTTCCGAGATCAGGCACATTCAGGAAAGTGTCGTAGGCATTGAAGGCTGCCGTTTCAGGCCTCTTATGCACTGGCCTGTCCCGTGTACAGTGCACACAGGGCAGGCAGGTGCACAAGATACCTGAAATGGCAGCAAAACCTGCCAGGTTTCTTGTGCAATAGCCTGCCCCTGGCAGACAGGCCCCCAGAGGGGCCCCGGTGCACCCCTTCTGCCAGCCTTTCCCTGGTGGTGGAACCTGCCAGGGAAAGGCTGGGGGGAACAGGGTACATTATCCGGAGGGCAGCGCTGCTTGCAGTGCTGCCCTGTCAGATAATGTAATCCGCCATCATCAGGCTGCCTGTCGGTGATAGCCTGGTGGCAGCAGAGGGCCACCTTAGGCGGCCCTCCATGTGTATATTATATGGTGGTTCAGACCGCCAAGCCGGTGGCAGTCTTTTCTCCACCGCCAGCATGGTAGCCTGAACCGCCGGGGTTCATAATGAGCTCCATAGTGTTTGGCAAGTACATCTAACGTGGTTCAATCTACTGTTTCATGATTTCTCATCTTTCTTTGAGCTATGTTGCATCTACTGCAAACGTTACCATTAATGGAAACTCAGCAGAGTTGAATTTACTGCTCGTCCATATTTATTGCTTCTGTAATGAAGAGTGTAGCACCACAGGCTGTAATTTCTAAATCCCACTCACAACATTCATCCTACCCTTCCCGTAATTAGGACCTGAACTACTGATTGTCCTGATCTGGAAGAAATTCAAAGTCACTTTACTGATGTAGGATATTGGGTACCTTCTTTAAATCCTACTTAGTTTGATTATTCAAGCTGGTTTTGAGATATTAATGCACATGTGTCATGTCACACGAGGTCAGAAGTCACCCGGTCTACATGCACTATTAATTGATATGAGCTGTGTGACAAATCAGCACAATTTATAGAACTGTATACACTAAGGATTCTGCTATAAAGAGTTAAACATGTAGGTCTTCCAAGACTTTCTACATTAAGGATAATTTTCACTGTATCTGAGGAGATGCTTTGGAAGTTCCATATAGTAAAGTCTTTGGAAAGCAAAGTACAGTCCATTTAAACTTAGTGGGATTGGGCAGATATTTATTTGACCACTTGAGGATTCAACCAGGGTCAAAGGGGAGAAGTAGGGGAGCTGTTTGTTTAAGGAAGGCGGGAGAGTTTCCAGACAGGGCTGTATGTGCCTGTGTCAAAACTGTGGATTATCCAGAGAAGAGACAAACACACTAAAAAGTGTCAAGGTAAGTGAAGAGACCTGTAGGACACCATATATGGATAGATGGGGAGATGACCTGAAAGTATCTAATTGAACTGACTGGGTTCTTTTGCTTAAGAAGGAGCCAAACCATTATTGGGTTTTCGAGTGAAGTTCCCTCTCATGATGTTTTTTTTATCAATAAGCTGTGAGAGACTGTTTTAAAGGCCGCAGAGAGAAAATTATTTTCTCTTGTTTTTGCCTTGTAGCTCTTTGCAGCTATTCCATGGTTGCCTAAATAATGAATTTTACTGAGGCAAGTTGAAAGAAGGAATATTTTTTAACAGTTTTTTTCCTTTAAAATTGTGCAGCATAAAAACATGTCATCCACTGTTTGTGTACGGTTGTTTAGGACAGTGATGAAATAAACATGTTTCCCACTTTGGCCATGAGTACATTCAATTTTAGCAATTCATATAGTGTATTTGCTGAAGGTTATATTTTTAAGGTTTTCCTCAGATAGTTCCATAACTATTTGGCTCCATGTATAATTTAATGTTTCTGTAGATAGAAATCTCAAAGAGGCACTAAAACATGAGTAAGTTATGGCATGTCACCATCCTGCTTTGCACTTTATATACTGTATACTGTACCTAAATGCTGCCAGTTTTATGAATCAGCTACATTGTATTTCAGATCTCTCCAAATACACTTTGCCTTTTGACCTGCTCCATAAGAATATATTATGTTGGCAATGGAGGTCTGCATGATACCCAGTTTCAAACACAACTTATTTCTTCATGCAGAAGTAGTATATTCAAGAATCGTTTTGCAAGGCTAACAGACAGTAAGGAAACTAACGGAATATTCTCTCAATTCTGGAAAATACAGAGGATGAAATCTCTCTTGGCTACCTTTAGGGAGCATGGATGTATGTCTGGATTCATTTTTCCAGATAACCAGAAAATATGTTGCAAGTCTCCAGGGTGTCCTTAATACTTATAGAATTAAGAGTGTGATAAAATTCCTAAATCAGGAAACAAATAACCATGTTTTGTCCTATCAGTCTTTAACTTATTACAAGAGGATTGATGTTTAGATGTATATAAATCTCCTACTTATTTCTTCTGCCTTTGTTGACATGTCTTAGTTGTCAACCTAGCTATGATGTGTTAAAATTGTCAATTTGTGAATATTGGTGGCCTGTTCCTAGAAGCTGAAGCATCAACAACAACATAAGGCTTTCTGTCTACTGCAGGATTTCCTCACCCTTCTTGATTGCTCCAACAGTCTTAACTCCCCACTGGCATGTTGTGAGTTTTAGTGTTAATGGAAGAATAGAATTGATTAAATTTTAAAGTATCCATCTTAACATGCTATAGTATCAATTGTTCATAAAAGGTGTCAGATGAAAATTATGGGGGACAGATTGGTCACCCTTCTCAGAAAGGAGTTGAAGACTGGGAGAAGAGCTTTAGATCGGCTTGTGGATATCTGTGCCTTCTAAACCACCTCTGGCAACTTGCTCACTTAAATACAGATGCAGTCCTCGTCAGGTCACTGGATGCCTGATTAAAAACTAAGTTGTGAGTGAACAAAGAGGTCAATGAGAACCTCATCTCTGCTAAGACAACTAAGAAGCACTGTAGGAACTGCTCAGAAGCATTAGGTCGGGCAAACCACCTTTTCTAAGCATACCTTTGTCTTCTCTGTTGTAATTTATGTTATTCCTCTGAATGTCATCTCTTGTGGTGAGGAAAGAACAGAGTCACGGGCCTGTGAAGTTGCATGCCAACCCTTGCCAACTCTCTTTTTTTATTTGAACTTTCCTCTATTTTTCTATGTTTTATTTTACATGAATTTGTGGAATTACTGGTGAGTATGAGCATGATCTTAATTTTTTATGGGCTTGTTAGTTTAATGGCTCATCACATACCGCCACTGTACCTGTAGTAAACACATATCTAGAATATCTTTATATGAGAACTCATTTGGGGTAGAGATTGTTATAGTTGCTAGAATGACACTGGACCAAATCTTTAATTATTTTATTTACTCCTTTATCAGTTAATTTTCTAGTAACTCTTTCTTGGTGGTGGATTCTGCCATGCACCCACTTTCCTTGGACACAGTCTTTACACTCCCTCTTCCGCTAGCCATCCCTTTCAGATATACAACCTAAACATAGGCTTTCTCAACTTAGGGTATATTCACTAAGGGAACTCATTTTGGAAGTCTATGATTTATGCATGGGAAATTGAACTTTGTTCCCAATAGAGCAAGTGATCCTATGTGAGAGAGACACATAGTTGCTCTTTTTCAACATCCTCTGTACATTGTAAATAATGTTAAACATATTTGCTTTTTCTAGTTTGTAAATTTTGAGTGAAATGTACACTTGCAGATTTGTGCTCTACACAATTTAATCATTTAGTTTGTGCTGTCCAAATGTTGAAGTAAAACCAGTGTTTTGAAAAAGATGTTGTTGTAAGTCTAGTGAGTTTTACTGCTGATCAAAATACAAGAGAATGTCATCTGAATAAAACTACACATCATGTGTGCCCACAAATTAGGATATTGTTCATGCCTCTCGATACAATGACTCGCATTGCTAATGTCAACTACTACAACATTTGAACGTATAATGATTTAAATCAAAACATATTTACTATCACAAATAATCAAGAAGATATTTGTAGATCCTGCACTATCACATTAAATAGTCCATTGATACCAAACAGCTTCATTTTAATATTTGTGATTGTACATTCAACAGATTCAATGGTTGTATACCATCTAAAACACATATTGTCAACAAGATGAACTTCTAGACAAGAGAGAAAACCATTCAACATATTATTGATATCATCCATAGCATGATGTTGCTTATTAAATTCTAAATGGTCAGGTGGTTCAAATTCAAATATATGATCTTGGTTCAAATATATGATTTGGTTGCAGTTTGGCAAGGTGCTTGCCATCTGCACTAAGCACAGCAGTCAAAAATAGGAACAGCGTTGGAGGTGTTCTTTCTTTTTTATGGATCGATCCTATCAATAATTGTGGGACTTTCTTAAAATGTGAACTAACATGCTATACGTTACATCAATGGGAAATCATCAGGACCTGAAATTTTCATAGCATACCAAGAGACATTTACCTTAGCAACTTCCTTTAGTTTAAACCAAGATTAATGATTCAAAACACACCATGTGAAAGATGGTAGAGTTATATTATCTCTGAATTTTGTGTTCAGGTTGATAAATTACCAGGTAGAAGAGTTTCTTGTAATAGTCCATGGATCGGTTTGGGATCACATGCATGCCTCTAGACATCTGATTATATGTGTCTTGAGTACAAGCATGAGTGTTTCTGATCTTGTGTTATCAACCATTGCCTTTTCAGAACAGAACATCCTCAAAGAATGATATGAGTTTCTTTTTGTGCAGACCTATTCTTCCAACTGGAACTTTGTGTAGCTTTTAAGAGTAATTACTGAACATTTGTTCCATTGAAAAAGGCACAATGTAGAATCCAATGCCTTATTTAGGCTTAATCACTATTCATGCAAGAAGAACATATGAAGAACATGTGAAGTACCATTTCACTCATATAAAACAAAGTCTACATTAACCCAGAGTCTTTTGGAAGCAGTCATACGTTTCACATTAGGTTGTGGAGGCACTGGCCTATCCTTTAATTGAATATACTTACGGTTGTGGTGGTGGGCATGCACAGTTTGCCAAACATTTACATTTGATTTGATTTTTGCAGGTTCTATGACTGACAGCTGAGATGGAGTTATTCAAATCCTCCTAATGTCGCTACAGTTCGCACAGGAGTGTTTGTGGAACAGTATTCCATTGAGTGGGTTACCAAATTGGAGAAGTTCAGACTAGGGAACTGCACATAACATGCAGGTAAGCCTAATCATCCTGTTTCTAAAGAAACTTTGAACCTACCTTGTCAAAACCGAGTACTCTCTTACTTTCCCAAGATATATGCTATCTGTTAATTTGGTTACATAACTATTCTCCCCTTTTTAGAACAACCATTAACGTAAGGACCTACCTACATGTTTGCCTTGCCTTTCCAAACATGTGGTACTCGTATTCATGCTGCTACCCTGTTAATAGTATGTCGTGCAGAATATTAATTATCCCAGGCAACTGAATTACTTGATCAAATGTCAAATTAGTCTCTAATAAGGAAGGAAATAGCTGATTACAAATGTCACAATTGGACATATACTAATTAGTATCACCTCTGCATTATCATCCCCATCTGCTTGGTGGTGTGTTCATGTGAATTCCCGCCTTAATATTGCCTTCTGCCCTTCTGTTTTGTTCCGATAGAGCATTCATAAACAATGTACTGAGTGCGAATTTAGGTACCCTTATCTCGCATTTAATTCGTTCTACATATTTTTAAACGTATGTTGACAAAGCTCATCATCGGAACTGAATGCTAACAAAACAATGTGAAAATGTGAATTCAGTATTGTGGCCCGAGAGCTATATGGGGAGCAATACCCGCTTATTAGTTCTAAGATACTTCGTTCTAAGATACTTTACCTGCACTCAGGCGTCCAGAATAAAGGCTGAGAATGAAGGCATCACTGCTCTTGAGAGGATATGGTGCAGAGACATGCTATGTTGCCACCTAACACCTCTTAAAGAGTAAATCTCTCTGGGACATAGGGGAAACAGGATACTACACCCTCCAGCTAAACAAACGCCACCTCCCATAAGTGACCATTCAACGGCATAAGAATTGCTTTTAAAGTGTGAGCACATTAGCTATGTGCATTGTAGATAATAAACGCAGACACCCTAATTCTGCCTGAAATCGATGGCGTATCAGAGATTGATTGATAGTAAAGGGAGGCTAATAATGCAAATACTCCTAGTTCCCTGGGCTTGAGAAAGCCTGAATGGTAACATTTACTAAGCACTGGAATGCACAGTGCAAATAATTCAACTTCACTATTATCCCCAAAGGATCTCCATAGAGTGGTAATGGGGAAAAAATACCACTTGGTACATTTATCCTGACCTTCAAGCCATGTCCTATACAAATTCCAGAGATCTGGGATGTATGGAGTTTTGTTGACACCCACCAAGGCAGTTAATCAGTGCATCTAGTCAGATTATTGAAGTACGCCTCGCATGCAGGTTTAAAGGCCACCTTTGCCACTGTACCGTTACCCGTCATCAATTCTTCCGATCTTATACTGCAGAATTCTCGCTGGGTAGATTAATTATTATCTGGATATTCACTTTACAACCGTTAGATCACTCATCTGCAGACCCGAAGGGAATGCTCAGCGGAATATTATGGAAAACTATTAAAACCTGGGCGTGGCCATTTCCGTACACACTCAAGGTTAACTGTTTCTAAAAATCAGTGTTAATAGGGGCAAGACTACATGTCATTCAGTCCTTGTAGTCCTTCGTTGCGACAGGGCCTCTTCACTCCGGTGCTAAACAGCCTTTTACTCTTTTTCAGATTTTGCAGAATTGGCAGTGGAATGCCTCTGCTTTCTGTACAACAGGCCTGCCATCAAAATGTCTCTATGCTTTGGATATACTTTCAGAACAGCCACAGTTACAATAGAAAATATCTTTTGATACAGTTCAGTGTGATGTTCTATTAAACCGAGTATCACCTGGATGCCCTAGGCACTGTGCAACCAAGAGTCATTGTATGTGATCTGGCAGGGAGCAAGTTAAAAATTATTCGTGTCTGACCTGCTGCCTTTCTAACTAGGTCATCTTTTGTGCACTTGCTAGATATACGCACCTGCTGATAACATTATAAGCTCATTATAAAATTATTGCTTTTCTTGAAAAGCCACTTCATCATTAAGCTTTTTGTGAGGGGTGGGCTGAAACACCCTGGCACAGTCTCGATGTGACCTCCTGCTGTTCATTTCACACTGTCCGGCCTGTTATCGACCTGTAAGTGTGTCGAGATTTCATTGTTTGCTTTGTAGCAATCCTCTGAGAAGCAGGGCCCTCTGAGCATAGCTTGAATAGCATTAAATGGCACAGGAGCCAATTTAACAATAAAACTCGAGACTAAAGTGCTTTGGGATCAGAATGAGAACTAGAGTCCCACCTTGGTCTTGTATGAGTGACACATATTCAGGTGTCTAAAATATAAAGCTACAAAGTGAAATAACATCGGTAAGTATTACCCACAGTAGTTGTGGCGGTAGCAGTGATCTAGCAGTCGCTTAGTAAGCTTTAAAGAAGTGCACAATCTTAAAAAGACTTGAGGGACGTTAGTGGCTTTGACAAAGAAGTCTTTAGCAGCAGCACTTAGCATTCCAGAGAGCAGAGATGCTGGGGAGCGAGTGGGCATTTTTTACAATTCCCAGTCCAGTAATGAAGTCAGTGGTCTGTACTTTTCTATGCACCAAAATGTAGCCTCCTTTGTTTCACGGCACGGTTGCCTCTGCCCTAAGCCAGGTAGCAGAAGGAAGCAGGAATCTTCTCCCTCAAAACACTCTGCGAGTTTCAGGGTAACCACATCAAGTATGGAAAAAGGCATCTACTTCACCATTAAGCTATGATAAACTGAGGTTGGACGTGAGTTCTTGCTGCCTCCACTGTCCTCCATTCAATAAAACCTGGTCTCTGTGCATTTTAGCACTGCTCGTGCAGGCTTCTGCGTCACTTAAGTTGAATGTACATTAATACAGGATGTTTTTGCAAAAAAGTTACATTGTATCAAGCAAATACTCTACCCTAGCTGATTTATTATCATAATATTGAGTTTTTTTTTTAATATTGTGCTACCACAGGGGTTAGTGCCCTGCTATGAGAAGAATAAATAAGACTATAGATTTATAAATAAGGCACTCATCTTGATAAAGGACCTACTGGCCTGGAAGTGGAAACCAGGTGCTCCGTCAACCTTAAAACAAAAAAAATGGGAATAAACACATGGGCGGAAGCTGAGAGCCAAACACAGTAGTGCTGGAACAGTTTTCAGAGTGGGGGTGATGCCATCAATGTTACAACACTGAAGTCATAGGGATTGTGAAAAATCCAAGTGCTACACAAAGCGTAGCAAATAAGCCACTTTCAGAGTAGTAAAGGTGTAGTTTGTTGATCAAAGTACACTATTGCAAATATAATACAGAACCATGATGTGGTAGTGCATGGTCATATAGAGGCAGCACATTTCCCATTGAAATGGCTGCTGCATTTGCAAAGGCATTTAGTTTTACAGACATAACTATGTTCTCCATGTAGGAAATTGGGTTACTGGTTGAGCGGGGTAAAACCCCTACTCCAGTAGAAACCACAATCCTTGTCTGGGTGATATCACATGTACACCCTAAAATTAACCTCTGCTTAGCTTGGCATGGAACAGTCAGGCTTAACTCAGAGGTAATGTGTAAAGTATCTCTTCAAGACTTTAAATAGTAACAATGTGAAAAGACATCACAAAAGGATCCCACACCAGATCAGAAAAATCGATAGATTTTGTATTAAATAAAACAAGACCAAAACACCACAAATCCAGTAAATAGAACCAAAAGTATGCAGGTTTAAAGATTTCAATGAAGATAGTGCCAAAAAGCAAAAAGCGCCAACTGTGGTATCTGGTCACACAGGATTAGGACAAAAGGGCAAGTTCAGGCTGATTGTGATGGAATAAGGGCCAGCAACAGAGACCCAGTCAGGCTGGCTGAACAAAGAACTTTAAATCCTAGCTTGCAGAGCTCTGCGAGGGTCCGAGTCGCATTGAAGATGCATTGTATTTCCAAAGTGATCTTTCGATTTCGAGAGACAATGAGGCTGCAGTTTAATGTCCCCTGTCATCATCGAGGATCCCATGGGCAAGAGCCTGGGGTGTGAAATCTGATGTTCAGAATGCATCGCACAGTTGGTGCGGTCCATCTGTTCCGAGGAGCTGAAGGGCTACAATGCAGGATGCGAGAGCCTGCACTGAGGATGCATCGTGCAGTGGCCCAGTAGGAATTCTGATGAGGCAACAGGCTGTGATGCAATGCAGGTCTTTGCAATGGAGGTATCCACGCAGCAATGGTGGTGCATCAGTTCCTCTGGATATACAGAGGCTGGAGGAGCACCTTAGGCCCACTTTCAAGGGTCCAGAACTGGAAGGGCACCATTTGGCAGGATATACTCACAAATAGTGGAGTCCAAGAGCTGGGTTCAAGGTTATTGGAGCCTTCTGTCCTTGAGGATATAGTCAGGAGGCCAGCCAACTAGCTCTTTGGAGTCACTCTGGAGTCCAGGGTTCCACTGTTGCAGGTACAGTCCTTCTCTCTGAGGCAAGAGGGCAGCAGGTCAGCACAACAAGACAGCAGTCCAGCAAGGCAGTAGTGCAGCAGAGTAGCAGTCCAGCAAAGTCACAGTCCTTTTTAGCGCACAACAGTCCTTCATCCTGGCTGAGTATCCACCGGTCCCATAGTGTAGTGAAGCAGTGGTGTATGAGATCCAAAATATTTACCTGATTTCCCTTTGAAGTCCCCAAGCATCCTGACTGCCTTACCTGGCCTCAGACTAACTACAGGGGCTATGCAGCCCTTTGTGTGGAGGCAGGACACAGCCTATTCAAGTGTACGTATGGATGGGACCAGCTCCACCCTCACATCCTGCCTGTGATAGCTTCTCAAGAATTGTGCCAAGAGTCCCGTTTGCAGTGAAAAAGTTGCTGTGAGCAAGGAGAGCATCGCTGATTATGGTAAGTGAGTGGAGAAGATCCAGCCAGGTGATACTTGCTCTGCAAAGAGACAAACTTGCAGCTGCTTGCACTACATTTCCAGGTTGGCAACTACATTCTGGAGTGAACTGGCCCATTTGCATTCAAGAAGAGCGAAAAAGCTTTACTTAAAGAGCTTAAAAACATCTTCAAAGGGCTCAGACGCCTCTACGGGGTCGGGAGCTCATTGAAAACGGGTGCAGGGGCTGTGGGGAGCCTGTTATGTCCCTCAGATCAGGAGGCCAGCAGACTAGCCCTTTGAGTCACTCTGGAATCCTGGGGACAAGATGGAGGTGCAAGTCCAGTTCTTCTTCCCCAGACAACGAGGGCAGCAGGCAGCAGGTCAGCATGGTTAGGCAGCAGTTCTTTCAGAGCAGCCGTCCAGGAGAGTGGCAGTCCTTGTAGCAGCACAGCAGTCCTTTTTCCTGGCAGGGTATCCACAGTTCTAGAAGTGTACTGAAGTGGTAGGGTCTGGATTCCCGTTCTTATACCCAGTGGTGCCTTTGAAATGGGGGAGACTTCAAAGAAGTCTTTGAAGTGCACTGAGGTCCTCCCTTCCTGCCCTGGCTCCAGAACCACTACAGGAGGTATGGAGCCCTTTGTTTAGGGACAGGACACAGCCTATTCAGGTGTCAGTTTCAGCCGCGAAGCGGTGGTGTGTCATTTTTCAGCCGCGTTGCATGTGGTGCATTGAAAATTTCCCTGAACGGTGTACTGTGCTTCCTTGTTCTGCCATCTTCTCCTTTCAAGGGCCCAGGGACTGAATGGGACACTAGTTGGCAGGGCAGGAGTCTCAGCAGAGAGTCCAGGTGCTGGCAAAGGAAGTCTTTCATGGCCCTGAGACTTCAAAACAGGAGGCAAGCTCAGTCTAAGCCCTTGGAGATTCTTCTCAAGCAGGAATGCACAACAAAATCCAGTCGTTGTCCCCTTTCACAGGCAGAAGAAGCAACTGCAGGACAGCCCAACAAAGCACAGTTACAGGCAGCACTTCTCCTCAGCTCTTCTCCGTGGCAGAGGTTCCTCTTGAATCCAGAAGTGATCTTGAAGAAAGTCTTCGGTTTTGGGTTCTCTACTTATACCCCTTGCTGCCTTTGAAGTAGCCAAAGGAAGTCTCTGTTGTTCACAAGATCCTGCCTTGCTCAGGCACTCCAGGGGGGTGGAGACTGCATTGTATGAGGGCAGGCACAGCCCATTCAGGTGTAAGTGACCACTCCTCCCTCCTTTCTAGCGCAGATCACTCATCAGGATATGCAGGCGACACCCCAGACCCCTTTGTGTCACTGCCTAGAGGGGATTAACAAACAGCCCAACTGTCAGGCTGACCCAGACAGAGAATACACAAGCAGATAGAGACACAGAATGGTTAAGCAAGAAAATGCCCACTTTCTAAAAGTGGCATTTTCAAACTGACAATCTAAAAAAGTATTTCACTAAAAGATGTATTTTTAAATTGTGAGTTCAGAGACCCCAAACTCCATATTTCTATCTACCCTCAAAAGGAAACTGAACTTTTAGAATATTTAAAGGCAGCCCCCATGTTAACCTATGAGAGAGATAGGCCTTGCAACAGTGAAAACCTAATTTGGCACAATTACACTGCTAAGACATGTAAAAACACATCACTACCTGTCCTACCTTTAACATACACTGCCCCCTGCCCATGGAGCTCCCTAGGTCCTACCTTAGGGGTACATTATATGTATAAAAAGGGAAGATTTGGGCCTGGCAAGTGGGTACAGTTGCCAAGTCGAATTGACAATTTAAAACTGCACACACAGACACTGGTGTGGCAGGCCTGAGCGAGCCATATTTGCAAGGCTACTAATGTTGGTGGCGCAATCAGTGCTGCAGGCCCACTAGTAGCATTTGATTTACAGGCCCTGGGCACCTCTAGTGCACTTTAGTAGGTACTTACTGATAAATCAAGTATGCCAATCATGGATAAACCAACCAACAATAAAATTTACACAGAGATCATATGCACTTTAGCACTGGTTAGCAGTCCTAAAGCCAACAAAAACTGGTCAGAGAAACTAGGAGGAAGGAGGCAAAATGTTTGGGGATGACCCTGCAAAAAGGGCCAGGTCCAACAGTGGCAGTAAAAATAAAATGCCAATTAAATCTTCTCATTGCATTATATTTTTTTGTGTGTGTGTCGCAATGGGTGGGGAAGGCGATGAGCTCCCACCCTCGAGAAGAAACCGCTAGTGAGGCATGGAACATGTTCTAAAGGGCTGCTTAAGTGGGTGCCTTAATCAGTGCTGCAGGCCCACGAGTAGCATTTAAATACAGGCCCTGGACACATATAGTGCACTTTAGTAGGGAATTTTAAGTAAATGAAATATGCCAAATCAGGTGTATACCAATCACAGTATGTTGTAGGGACATAGCACGCAAACTTTAACACTGGTTATCAGTGGTAAAGTGCAGAGCCCTAAAGAAAAAGGTTTGGGATTGATCCTGCAGAAAAGGCCCATTTCCAACACTTAAAAATTCTGAATTACAAGGAATATGTGCCTTTTGTGCTTTTCTAATAGCCGGTAAATTTTGAAATACATGTACAGTTCATTTATAGGCATTTAAATCTGTTAGGAAAAAATGTGAATCCTATAGGCACCTATGTTCAAACAATCACCAAACAATGAAGACAGAAAGACAAACACGCACAAGTAGCTACCTAGGATACATTTGTTAGTTAAAGTTTCATTTGGCCACATTGGAATAGACAATGATAAATATTTGTGACAACAACGATCCTAGGGAAAATGTCTAATATTGACATTGTGTTTATAATATAAATTTAAAAATATATGTTGTGCTACAAAAGTAGTGTGGCTAAAATATAGCAAATGCAACAATATTGTGAACATAATTATGTATAGTTAAATGTAGAGTTACGATACTTAACTCCACTTCTATATACCTTAATGATGTGACATTACAAACAGTAAAACTACATTTTCCTAGATAGACTTGCCTGGTGTTTGATATTCTGGCTGCAATAATTTTGTATCCAAATATTATTGTGCTCAATTTTCAAACAAACAACCCTTGGGCTGACTCAAACATTTAATATTGTTATGTTGATCGATTAAATTAACTCCAGTTGTTACATATAGGGATGGTTTGCATTTGCAGGAAAATTATATTTTACATTTCATTGTTCACCAAAGAGGTTATAACCTGTGCTCCCAACCACATCATACTTGAAAGTACATCGAAATTCAGCATCAGTCCTCTTGACTATGACCCGGTGTGCCTTCACTGAAAATCCACAAGCACATATCCATGTTATGAACTGCATACAAAACACTACAGTTATTACTGGCAAGGCTTTTATTACTGACAAGGTTTGCTTTGAGGAGTCCAGGCAGGCTATTCTCCATTGCTGGCCTGTTTCTCCATCTGATTCATGTCCACCTAGCCTTCTAGCGCCTGTTGTTGATATTATCAGGTCTTTCTTTAGTAAAGTCTTCAATGATTCTCTTGTTTAAAGAGAGAAGCTAACAAGGCCAACCCTCCAAAACTGTAAAATGGTACACCTATCTCAATGCTACACTCAGCTTCTAAAACATAGGAGTCTTTGGTGAATCTTCACCAAAACAATTTTTGAAACACCAAGAGCTGTTACATCTGTCTCAATCTGGTTTAAGAGACATAGCACTGAGGCAGCTTTAGTTCTGGTCTCAAAATCGATCAAGAGCTATCTGGACCTGGACCAGGGCCAGAATGCCACCTAATATTTTTGGACTTGTCAGCAAGATTTGACACATCTCACATCAAATTCTTTTGACAAGACTAACCAATATTGGAGTGGAGGGCATAGCCTTGCAATGGATTCAATCCTTTCTGTCCAACAGGATGCAAGCTGTCAGCTTAGAGTCTTTTATCTCCCCTGCCAAATCCCTTAAGACGGGATATCCACAGGGATCATCTCTGAGACCCACTTTATTTAATGCATTTATATGTTACCTCTGGCCTCCATCTTTGAAGCCTTTGGTATTCAGGCTATCTCCTATGTAAACAAAACCCAACATATTTGTTCTCTACCGAATAGTCCAGCTGTAGGACAGGAGACTTTTAATCACTATATACTGAAGGTGGTGGAGTGGATGAACTAGAACAGTCTGTGCTTCAATTCTTCCAAAGCAGAGATCTTAATCTTCAGTCACAAGGCAACTGGATGGCCTAATGACTGATGGGCAACGGAACTATATCCAGCTCCAACAATGGATGGGTGGTAAAAAAACATGGGGTAAAATTTGGTGATAGGCTTCCCCTTCTTCCCCACATCACTTTGTTGGTCGAGATGTGTTTTGTTCTGCTTCTCGCTCTGAGAAAAAACTTAGATTTCCAGTTGAAGCTCAGAAATTCATTGTTCATGCTGCTATTACCTCCAGATTGGATTATGTGAATGTTATATTTTTAGGTCTTCTGGCCTATTAAATCAAACATTTTCCCCTAGTTCAAAATACTGCCACTATATTGATCCTGGGAGTCCCAAGATGCCACTCAATACCAGGTCATCTTAAAATACACTGACACTAAATAGATAGTGGATCATCTCTAAAGTATTAGTGCACACTATTCACTCCTTTCATGGGGTGGCGCCGAAGTATCTCAGTAGGAGGCTCTATCCCTGTATCCCCGTTTGCCCCACAGATCGAAAGAGCCATTGTTACTGACAATCCCAAGTTTCTACCTGAAATCTTTAGAGGGTCACTCCTTTACTTATTTGACCCCCAAAGCCTGGAATTAGTTGCCTCTTTTTCGGTGTAGAACCCCTACTGAAGTTTAGTTTGAAAACAACTCAAGGCTTGTTATTTTTGCCAGTAAATCTTTTGGTGGTTGACCAATACTGCTTGCTGTTAATGCTGGGACAACTATTTCTGGCAGCTGTGCATTTTACAAGTATTATTGCATTGTTAGGGCTGTTACTGAATAATGGAAAATTATCCAATTCCTGGTGAAAATGTTATATCCGTAGGAGTATTTATCAGATGAATTCCCCACAGCATAGTCATAATATATTGAAGGTACTTCACCGCTAGATTCTCCTCCACATTTAGGCCC
This sequence comes from Pleurodeles waltl, assembly GCF_031143425.1. Taxonomy (NCBI): domain Eukaryota; kingdom Metazoa; phylum Chordata; class Amphibia; order Caudata; family Salamandridae; genus Pleurodeles; species Pleurodeles waltl. Next base: position 902,846,286 of record NC_090445.1, read on the forward strand.
TCATTTACGGGTACAGCAATTCGCTTTGCTGCCCTGCCTTATGGCAAAGTGAAAGAGCAGGAATGCGTCATATCTATGCAATTTGGTGCTTTCCTGCCTTTCCCCCCCCGCACTGGTGCCATTTCTACAGCCTCATGTCAATGCAGGCACCCTTGCACTATGCTGCAATGTTGCCTGTGTAGCCAACAGGATTGTTTTTGTGCAGAAAGGGGCACCTTCCTGCACAAAAACAATTCCAGAAAGCTTTTTCCGGCACACATGGAAAGAGGAAAAAACAAGGAGAAATATGAATATTTCTCCTTGTTACGCCTCACCTTGGTAGGCGTAAGGTTTTGGCACATCCCCAGGTTTATGTGGTTTTGTAAATCTTGATAAGCATCAAAAACCCTGGGAGTTGTTTGGGAACACCCGCCACAACGCCCATGGAACACCTTCTGAGCGCTTATGCTGCTTTGCCTTACTTCATATCCATGAGACTATCCAGAGCCATGCAAATTGGCTTTGTACGGCCTCACAGATATGAGTTTGTAGTCTGCGCTACCAGAGCATCAACAAAAGTGATGCTCCAGGAGTGTAAGAGGCTCATAAATATGTACCTTTGTATTTGCTCCAGAAATTAGAGCAATTTCAACTATCACTCAAATCTGAATCTGCCATGCTGCCTTACGAATGTTATATGCATGTTGTTTAAGAAGAAAAAACCTCAAAAGCATTGCAATTTTTGCAAGAGTTGAGACAGCAAAAAGCAGTAAATCGATGTATTGATTCCACCAATTTCAATTCTACTTTAGAAACCCTGTTCATGGATGAGGATTTACCATGATCAGTACTAATCAACATTGTGAGGAAATGTACTGCCCACAGGTGTATTGTTAGGTATTTCTTGCTCCTGATGTTGTTTGCCATGCTCACTCTAAAAATCACTTTTTGCTGCACACAATGTCGAAGTGTTCCGCTGAATAAAGGTGAACAAAATGTGTCTTTTGTGAATTTACTAGTCTAAGCACACATTCAGAATGAATTTCTCTGTGAAGGCATCCGCCCAAGTGGAAATTGCATAACACACAATTTACCTTCTTCCCATTGTTTGCATTTTATTCAATTGGGTCCCGAATTGTATGCAAAGCCAGGCGGTGTTACATTGCGTACTTTAACTAGTTTTTGGTTTGCATTGAATCTTAGGGATATTTGCACTGTTTCTGCCCCTTTACACAAACGTTTCTCAGAATATCAGGCGTTTCACACTACGTGACGCAATAATGTTTTAGCAATATGCTTTCCTGCCACTTTCAGGAAAAGATCTTTGTGCACCAGAAAGTTGATCAACACTGCGGTTTGCACCACTTCCCATCAGGTATCACCCTTTCCATAGCACGAGCGGCTGTGCTCAAGTTTAGTAAATCTGCATTAGTATGAAGAGGCGCAACACTATTTGTGGGATAAACACTGCTTGAAATACAAAATATGCATATGCTGCAGATTCATAAATGAAACTCGCACATTTTGCGGAGACGGAAACTCTGCTGCAGAGTTGCAATATAACATAACAGACACATACCAAAATGTGGTGATTGCCCCTTGACATTCCGACATCTCTCACCCTGGGAACCCTACTTAGTTGTCGCTTAAGTGTGAATCCCAGCACATGAACCGATATGTGCGCTGGCTGCTGCCGTGCCCCATGTTATTCTCTTGCAGCTGTTCCCCTAAATGAAGGCTTCTGAATATACAAGCATTCATATTGGCTGCCGGTTGTAGGTGTGAGTTTGTACAATGATATTAACTTGAGCAAGCAGTTGGCTCCACCTCTGAAGCAGAGGTCAAACGCATTGGAGTAACAAAACCTGAGGGGGCCCCCTGAACAGTACACCGAGGGCCCCCTCTCCGGACTCACTAAGGAGCTCTCAGGCTGGAGTACTGTGCTGAGTGGGGAGGGCAGCGGGGGGGGGGGGGGCGAGTGGGGGCTGCGAGGGCCTTTGTTACAATGACAGAGGTTAATAACCCTCTAGGATTATTTGCTGCAAAGTGAAAAATAAATAAGAACAGTATTCAGCCTTGCTTATATGAGTACGGTATTGTTAAAAGAAATGGTTGGTATTGAATATTTAATAAAAAAGGAAATGCAAATCAACAGCATAATCTTATCTGTTAATGATGAGCTTGTGGATCAAGGTAAGACGAAGGCCATTACACCTAGTCCTTCACAGTCATTCCTAGGTTTGCATATTGCCTTTGGAGTCTTCTGTTTGCCTCTGGCCTTTTGTCGTCCAATGCCCTGATGTCTTTGAGGACAGGAACACCAGGAGGATTATCAAGAAGTAAATCATTTGAAAAACTCTGTTTCTGCCAGTCTTCTTATAGGGAGAGCCGGTGTGTAAGCTAGTATCTGGTAATATGTGAACTACCAGGCCCATCATACAGTGTGGTGTGCGTCTGTGTTCGGCATTATGCTCGGATTTACCTCCAACCATCTCCTATTTTATTCCAATATGTGGATTTCAATATTTTATGCATATCAACAATTCCCAGCCTCATCTAATTATCATATATACTGGTGGGCCTTGCACTGGCTAATATTCTGAAACTTAACACCACAATTTCAAAGATTTTCTTAAATAAGTATATGGTATTGTTTTGACATCCCAAATTGTGTCTCATCCATAGCACAGTTGCCTAACCAATTCACCTTAGACTAGGCAAATATGCTACGAAAACTCTAACTCTAGTAGTGAACAACCATTCTATGAAAACCCCAAATCTCAGCCATTTGAAACAGCTTCTTCTTCAAGTCTTCCAACTGAGGCAAATCAAGTCTATCCTACCATTTCTGGCTTTCTCTCACCAAGTCACCACAGCAAATTATTTTTTACACTTGGCTTGATTGTTTAATGGACATTTATTTGAGGCCTAATATCGGTGCAACTAATGAATTCAAATGCGGCCAATAAGCGGGCAGGGGGCAAAGAAAGTTCAGCTACTTATTTGCGCTGTTTTGCTGTCTATATCGGTTACTGATCTGTTAAAAGGATCTGCTTTGAGACCCTTTATGTTGTGTACTGGGATTTTTCATAATTATGATCCAGTGTTTGCTAGACAGAAGTGTATATTTATCTTCCTATCTAAAATCTATTTTGCTCAACAACTTTAGTGCATTCATTGTGATAGAGTCTATTATACAATGAATATAATTTGGCGCCAAGGTAGATAAATGCTGCACCGCTCCACGCAGTATGAGAAAAGCCTACCTTTTCAATGAACATAAAGCCTTGAAACCTGACTTTTTGAATTTAAAAGGTTTGATGTTTTCTGCTAGACTGGTCTGAACAGTTTCTGTTGTGTGTCTTGCTACAAGGCCATTATAACTCTTTTTGATGGTACCCTCAGTAAGTCATAGTTCTATAAAATCATAAAATCGCCGTGCACCAGAGGCACGCTGCTACTATAGATGTCAGTGCTTGCAGTTTTTACCATCACCTCACTAAGGACAGGTAGATGTCGATCATTCATGCTTCCAATGTCAATTTCCTTAGATTTTGCATTGGAACATGTTTTCGCTCTAGGGAAAGCTTCTCTCAATGCCGTATAAATCATCCAAGGTAGTCCCACAGACTGAAAGGGTCATATGTTCTACACTTACTACCTCAATATTCCAAGGAAAACTGAAGAACGTCTTTCTATCCCTCATCTCATCTGGGGAAATCCGTTTCTTATTCTACTAAAGTTGTAAATAGAGGCAATAACACATCTGAATCTGAACTTGAGGAGTCTAGCATTGGTGGAAATCCATTTACACAATTGGACAAAAATGAGGCTGTCTTCTTGAAAAACTGCCCAATCAGAGAAGAGTCTCCATTGTTGGTCCAGTCCAAATCCACATTGCCTTGCAAGTCATCCATGACATGGAATACACCTAAACTGAAACGGTCTCTTCTGAAGCCCACCAATAAACTCCAGCTCAAGAGAATATGTTGAACATCAGCTCGAGCATTGAGACAATTCAAACCTTCAACCAAATTGGGTATTGTTGCTAATATTGTGACATGGGTTTGTTCTGGTGTTTAGAGAGATGTCAAGGATGATATCCTCATGTGCTCATACAATCCACATGTCAGTCTTTACATTAAAAATAAAGTTTTATACTAGGGAATTTCAGAAGGATGAGCCTCAGCCAAAGAACCTTTAAATATCCCCATTTGTGCTTAGAATTTTACCGGATGTTTATTTGAGTTGTGATATTTCAAATAGGTCATCAATCAGCCTATAATGCTTTTGTTCACTAGTGTGCTTGATTACCTACCTATTCATGGCCAACTCGCTCAAACAGACAACTGGAGACCAAAGACAGACAATAATGTGCATTTCAGGATGGACGAGCATAAGGGTGTCATTCCTTCCAGTACTGCTAGTGAGGGTGAGCCTAGGTACAAATGGTGCCAGCGCTCTGACAACTGGCCGTGGAGCCTGAAAATTAACGCTATGTAATAACAGCTTCTGTGTCTCCTTACATCTGGTGAAAAGTGGAATAAGAAGACATATAAACTTACAGTATTGATGATGATTGACAGTGGTTCACCTAATGCTAGTAACAGACCCCTAGAATGTCTATGAATGTTAAGATTTTAGGCTGGAGGATGGCTTTGAGAGAAAGGTCGGACCAGATACTAAGCATGGAAAAGCCCACAAAGCCTTTTTCATAGGGTAGGCTCCTGCCTCTAGTGTGCAGCTCCACCCCTGTGTGCCAGCAAATAGTGTTCAGTGAGATCAGGCCCTAAAGAAGTTCATGTACTGCTTATCTGCAATAATGTTTGGGAAAAGGGATTACATGATGGGCTTTGACTAGAACGAGGCGGAAATGCACTGCAAATATTGGCTCAGGAAATCTGTTATTTGTTAATAAAGTGGACATGCAGGAAACTGAATTCTAGAAGACCAGTAATGTTCAAATAGGAGTATAATTTGAGGTGAATCTGAATAAAATTGTACACTGTTACACCTGGATGCTGTAGCATAGAGATCTTTTTATGCTCTAATGCTGTGTGTTTGCAATATCACATACATTTTCTTCTTTATTGATGATTAATCATGACAAATAACAATTCAGATTTAGTTTCGAGAGAAATGAAATACTGTGACTGATGTAAGTTTTGCTGAACATTATTTTGCAAAGGAATAATTTCCTTGACTAAGAACCTCTGGAAAACTTTGAAACAACACAATCTGCTCTTGGTTCTTCTTTTCATTACTTAGCTCTCCCTTGAGGCCTTAAGCCAGTCATGTTCCCTAGAACATAATTTTCTAAACAAATTATGAAGGAAACGAAAACTACAAACAGACTGGAAAATCACAAAGTTAACAGAAAAACAAATCTTCAAAGTACTGCATTAATTGTTAATGTGAATCGTGTCCCAAGACAAGGATGAACTAAATTACTAATTTAGGCAATCACCAGAAAATTGAGTTTTATCGTTTTCTAATTCTTCTGGAGAAGCTTTTAAGTGTTATTGGAGTTAAATTGGGAAATGTGTTGTTGAAAACGGTAGCTGGCTTTTTGATTGGTTTTCACACAAGGGGTAGTTATTGTCGAAATATACTTTAACTGGAGAATCTTTATATTTGAGCAGTAGATCTAATCTCTTTTGAGGGAATGCAAATTGAACTGAGATATGGACTATATGGCATGTCAGTGTGAATCCAATAATACACGTTGAATGTCTCCGCACATCACTTTACTGAACCAATACAAACGAAAGGTGAGAAAGGACACCTCCTGCCTCCTACACTGCTTTGATACTGCCTTTTTCCCCTGCCATTGACATTACAGTAGGGAGGAAGCATAACTGTTTATGAGCTCATTAAATTGCTTAGCCTATAGGCTACAAGTGAACTCTTCTTCCCTGGTGAACGGGGGGGGGGGGGGCCTGTAGAGGTGTAAGTCATTTATGTAATTGCACAAGCATTAACTACTGTTTGCGAGGGGTGTAATACTTGGCAGGTGAGCAATTAGCCCCCAGTTCCGTATATGACACCTCGGACTTGGGAACGATGCCCAAATTAAGCTTTATTTCACCCATTCTAAGGTATGCAAGTCCGGATTGCACGGAATTTGCATCTGCACGTTGCAGAAGTAAACTCCTGCATCGGGTGCAATATGCACCCAAACAGCACTCCTGTTTCAGACAGAGAGGGGAGATGGCGCCTGAAACAGAGTTAGCGTCTCAGTCATAGTTAGGACTGAAGTCCACAATCTCAACATTGGGCTTTGAATGTCAAGCCTGGGGCAATGTTCTGTAAGAGTACCTTTCAGGTTGGTATCATTAGGGCGAAATACCTTATAATTTACAAAATATGATAGAGTCTAGTAACCCTTTGAAGTTTAATCATTACTCACTCGTGTAGTTGACCGCACAGTGCGAGATTATGCCTCTTTTTGACAACGAGTGGCTGCAGGAATCTGTTAAATCCTATTTGCTGACAGAGCGAAACAAAATACTCTTTGTGAACATGAATACAATTGGGGTGTTTTCAGGCTGGAAACGTCCATTAGAAAGCAACAGATGACCCAGAATTGGTGAGCATATAGTCTATCAAGCAGGCTTTGCTGATGTTGTTGATACACTGCAGGATGCCTGGGCTTTGCATCCAAAAAGCGGTTCCATGTGTTGCCTTTAGAACAATGTCTGTCTTTGTGCAGCTAAAAACACTCCCACTGTGAATACTTGGGAGTGGGACTGGCATGCGGCGCAACGAGTGAGGTGAGCGCCTTTGAAACTGTGTTTAAAGTTTGTGCTAAATAATATCTAAACACTTATGTCCGTCGTAGCTAGAAGTGATGCGCTCAAATTCCACTTGAAAAGTAAGCAGGGCATGGAATCAAAATCACGGAGCGAGAAACCGAGAAGACAATCAAGGCTCTGGTATATGTAGCAGAGCTAACTTTCACCGGAGACGCAGCTTTACACCCCTTATAGATGTTCCAAGAAGCTGCAACTAAGAAGCCCCATCATATTTTTGGCATGGATCACTCCTACAAAGTTGTTTTGCAGCCGAACTGTGGGTATTTCAGTTTGCAAAATAGTCCCACTTCTGCATACAGCACCAAATGTATGAAGACTCGATTTGCAGAAAGCGGTTGTAAATTGCAGTCCGGTATTCAGTGAATCAATTCTTAATGTGCGAAGTGACTTATGTGTTAATAGGTCGATTTGCAAAATCATCATCAGCGTGGGTCACAATCCAACCTACCCTATCAATGTTTGTGAAGCAGGTCATAAATTTTGACTCACTCTGACTGGATGTCATCTCAGGGATGGTAGCTCGCTGGGCCAGCAGGCCAACATGTGTGCATCATATAGATGTTTTTCAAGATCGACCCATTTTCTTAAAAGAAACTAGTCTGCATGTAAGAAAAAAAAGTTGTTTAAGAGTGAAAAGTGGTCTCATGGGCCACTGCCCACTCCCAAGCAAATGTTTATCTTTTTTTATCTCCCATGGAGACCTCTTTGCCTTTAACCTATCAATGGTTTATGACTGACACTGTGGTTAAACACAATTGATTCACAGGATTTCAAATCACAGTTTAGTAGGGATGCCATACACTTGATCTTTTGAAAATGCAATTGTGAAAGCATTTCTAAACACATTTTTGCAATTCAGCAGCCTGTTATCGAATTGCAAATTGTGATTAGTGCATTTAAAAAAGTTATTTAGAGGTAAAAACCCCATGATTTAACAAAGCACAAGCTTTGCGATTGCTAAATGGCTTTGTATATCCAGCCCACAACTTTGTATTTTCATGCTGGAGTGAGTCTCTTTCTACAAACGTAAGGGCCCTAAGTATTTTTCTGAGTCCAAAAGCTATTGCTGTTTTCCAACAATGAAAGGTTTGAAACTTGAGAATGTTTTTACAATATGACAGTTGTGCTAATCAATGTGTAAAAACTAACAGTCAACAGAATTCACAAAAGCTGTGCCTCATGCATTTCAATGAGTCATAGTTTCCCTTTTGACTCATACCAAGTGGTTGTAAATGCAAGGCTAGGGGATGCTTGTGAGATACAGAAGACCTCCATTCCTGCACTTCCCTTTTGCAGTGCAAACATTGCAGCCTTTACCCCTTAAAGGGATAGGGGCTAAAAATAAAAAAACACACTGGCCTCGTATACATTTGACTGGGAGAACATGCAGAGATTTCTAGGACCTCTCTTTGATCCATAGAGTGCCCAGAGACCACATTAACAAAATTAAAGCTGCCCTTAAAAAAAGCTAACACTTAATAAATGGATGCCTCCCACAAAGTTTGCGGTTGCAGTGACAAAGCATTGAAACATTTACATGCAAATTACTACTGGGGGATGCTTGTTTTGCTCCCCATTTTCAAACCCTAGTTATTTTGAAGCAAAAGACCACTAACTGTTTCAAAAACATGCAATACTCATTTTGTACTTTTCATACTTCGCAATTCACGTTATTGTGGTTGGAAAGTCTGTGCTTTTGAGAATCACATGCTTTCTATGACAAACGTTTATGATACTAGAGTTTAATAACTAAAAATGCATACTTTGAAAGTATATTATTTTGCAACTTCTAATTTGAAACAGTCAGTCTTTGGCTACAAAGCAAACTTTAGGAAGCTACTGATAGACCTGATATATGTGGGCAACTAAGCACTGTCAAATGTCCTCATTCATTTCTGCAATGAGTGCTATCCCAAATATTTGAACTCAGGATGTAATCAATTCCCACATCCACAATGAAGAGTGGCAAACAGTCTTTTATGAAAATCCAAAAACATTATTGGTATATCTACAACTGAGGTAAGCTAAGCAAGTTAGTAGACTGATAGGATCAGAGGCGAAAGGCAACTGACCTCAAAACCCCTGAAAACCATGTTGTTGCATTTGCCAAAAGGGCATGATACTTTTAATTTGCAATGATGTGGAGCAAAATTCCATTTTACACTTTGAGGGGTAAGTTGATTTACTGTCTGTTGGGATAGAAAAGTCACTTGCATGGTGATGGACCTGCTCCCCTACTCCGAGTGCCCTAACTGTAATGATGACTCCATCCCTAATGCTGAATTTTGCTGTCATGGGCGAATACAGATCATGTGTGTGCACCATGACATAGACCTGTCCCACGGATTGCAGTGTTTTTGGACCAGAACAGACACCCAATGTGCTACCCTCACAGTGATGTAAGACTACTGCCTTTACCTAGAGTGGAACAGCATGAGTGTGGCGGTGGCAGCATAACATGCAGTGATCAGTAGGAATGAGCAGGTCCTTTTTCCCTTGCCATTTAAAGTTCTGCTGCTGTGCGCTTAACTCAGCCTTGCCCTACCTTGGTTTGGTCTGGTGCTGCGCAGTGTGTGTGGCACACGTGCTGTACAAAACAGGGATAATGCAGTGCTGTGCAGTGCCTGTATACTATATGCATGTGTTGTGTGTATGTGTGCCTTTGAATGGTACAATACATGGAAGACTCTGGTTTCCATTTTGGGAGACCCAAGGCTGACTGGAGAAAAATGAGGCAAGGAGGTAGAGAAATCCACCCAGACAGATTTGTGTATTGATGCATTCCTGTAGGCTGAGAGCCAGGCTCCTTTGTACACTTCAAAGGGTGATCTTCGATTCAGAGAGATGCCACCTAGAAGGGACCTGGTCATACCTCGGGAAAAATGAAGGGGCTGATAAGAGAATCATAAAGAGTAGGGCAATAGAGTGTTGCCCAGATTACCAGCCAGTGACAAGATTGAGGGGAGAGAACGGCTGCAATAGGACAGATGAATGGACATGGCCACTCTGAGGTGCAGTAGGAGTTCGGGAGAAACTCAAACAGTCCAGATAAAGTGTGGTCTAAAGAGATTTCAGCTCTGTAGTCGATTTCACAGGCGGGAAGTTGGATAGTAACTCCCATAAGGTCGTTATGGAAGAACTAGCGAAGTCGGACGGGATAGTCAGCGGAAACATCAGAGGCTCGACCTATAACCCCGCCGGGCTAGACCGCACTCCAGGCATCAGTAGGGGATGAAAAAAGTCTGGAACAGAGTTGGAAGAGGGTCCCCTTGGCCAGTCCATTACGAAAATGCTGAGAGCCCTCTCTATGGAAGTTAGGGGCGGTTTTGAGAAATCAAACTCAAACCAGATGAAGATTAGAGGTTTATGTGAGGTTCTCAGCAAAAAGATTGATAAACTGGCAGGGAGGATAGCTGTACTCGAGGAGGAGGTAGGGGGTCTTAAAACCGCAGTAGAAAGAAACAAGGAGACAATCCAGAGTTCGAAAGTAGGTGAAGAAAATGTTATGTCTAAACTAGAGTCTCTGGTAAACAACCAGAGAAGAAATAACTTGAGATTTTTAAGGGCTCCTGGGGGAATGGAAGCAGATGATCTGAAAGGGTTTGTGGTACGCCTGATTAAACAAGGGGTAAAAATTGAAGAAGCAGAGGCTGACATTGCAAAGGACATTCAAAGAGTACATAGGGATCCTTTTAAGAAGCCCACCAATAGAGATAGGCCCAGAAACATTCTGGTATGCTTTCAGATATACGCAATTAAAGAGCATATTTTAGCTGCTGCATTAAAGAAGAAGTCATTAACAGTGGGGGGGGTCTTTCGAAATCAGATTAGATCTCTCAAGTATAACATTTAACAAACAATGGGAGTTGGGGAAAAGAACTGATGTTCTGAAGAGGTTGGGGGTCACTGTCCAATTGAAGTTTCCGGCTTCCTTGAGAGTAATTTCAAACAACAAAATGTATAATTTTAAGGATTACAGAGAAGTAGATGATCTTGTCGCATAGGTTCTCATTATCCTAATGAGACTACTGGGTTCGGGTGGCAGAATCAATTGTACTGCAGGGGAGTGAGTCTGATCTCTGTAAATAATAATTTCTCAGTGAGAGGGTGATCCTAGGTCTCTTACTCAGTTGCCTCCCACCTTTTAGTTTAGAAGCACTTTTACCTCTACAATTACTGCTGCTTTGGTACTCTTGGGTTCCGGGTATAGCTATTTTAATGAAGGCTCTCTCACCCTTAATTGACAGTTTCTCTTTGCCTCCAAAAATCTTCCTGCCACTTCTCAAGAAGTGCACTTGGCTCCTGCCTGGCTTACTAATTACCACATCACCCCCTCTCTTTTACCACTAATCAACCTCTTAGGGTAACATAGCGCTTTATTGCTTATCTGCGATGATTTACCATGAATCCCGCGCTGATCCACATTCACAGAGGAAGAGTGAGAAATACCTCATCCTTCCATAACAGAGTTCACTGCTGGCAGAGACCGCGGTGTGTCTCAATTCCCCTCTATTCTATCAGCACATGTGCTGATCTTGCCACCTTTCCCCGGAGGGCAATCCTCGCGGGTGCCTCCCTCCCACGTCAGAGGTCAGACGCCACTCTAGTCCACAGCACGGCTCGCTCCGAGCCTCGTCCGCGCCTTGCCCCCTCCACTGCGTCTCTCTGGAGAACCCTCTCTACCGCCTAGAAGGTTAGCCTAATTTCACTAGATTACCCTTCCCGCAACTTGGTCTGTACGGCTCGTGCGCTGTCCTCCTTCCACACATTGTCCACTGCTGGGTCCCGTGGCACTCCTCCCGCGGCCTGATTTCTAGCCAGCTGCCATGTTCTCCCCAAGATGTGGAGTATAAATACTGTATATTTTTAAAACAGGAGTTACAGAAAACTTGCTGGGGGAATTCTAAAGCCTGTTTCCATTCCCTATCATAGAGTAGTTGTACCAACTCGTACTCCCACCTCTGACAGAGGATGCAAGGGGGACCACAGATAGCCTCATACAACCAAGGTAAAAAGGTGACTGCCGTCCCCCATGGTAAGTATAGTTTGTATTACTGGATGTGTAGCAGGTTCTGTCTGTGGAGTTCCACAAGGTTCAGCACATGTTGGTGAGTTGCCTATATAGGAGAAACTGCCCCATTGGGAGACCGTGATCTGCAGCCAGCTGATCAAATGAGAGAAACTGACCATCAACAAAAAGTTCTCCTAGTGTAAGCAGTCAACATTGTGACCAGGCCACCATATCCAGACATGTGTAAAAGTTCAGGAACCGGAGGAACCGGGGGAGACTGACCAGGGGCAGTGCTGGGGCATATGTCAGGGTCTCACATGCAAGATGATGAACACGTACATGCTTGCACAAGCTACCCCATTTGCAAAGGCCAGGGGGCAAGACCATCAGGATGAGAAAGCCTCAGATTGTAGACACTGGTAGGGTTACCTGTTCACTGTATACAGCTCCCAAATAGTGTCCGGAACTCGAGCAAGATAGTCATTGTAATTGGCCTGCTAAAAAGTACACCATGAAGGATGGGATGCCCAGTCCTCCTTGATCCATCATAATTTTCAGAGGGCAATGCCATGTTGTCTTTTACTCCAAATGAGAGTGCACAATAGGGAATCCAGTTCTTTAGTAACAAAACGTGGTGGAATAATTGGAATGTTGGTAAAGTAATAAAGAAGGTGGGGCAGAATGACCATCTTTGCTAATGCTATCTTGCCTATTGGCACCAGGGGTAGAGTGTGCCAAAGGGGTTATTTGTGATCTGATACCTGCCAGGGCCATGTCATGGTTCCCCTCATATACATCTGAAAGGGTGCGAACTGCTGCCTCGCACCAGTGGAGGGGGATCTCGTTCAGTTAAAAAATTTGTGGTGGTAGACTAGGACATATCAGGTATATGGCTGACTTAGCTCAGTTGACTCGGAGCCTGCGGCTGATGCAAACACTGTTAATGTATCCCACATTGGGGGGATGTCTGACGTGACGTCTCTCAGATACAGGAGCAGGTCGTCCGGAGACAGGGATACTGCGTGGGTAATGTCTTCTAGGTGTATACCAAATTCCCAGTCCTCTCCCTGAAGGTTAATGGCCAAGGGTTCCATCACAAGCACAAAGAGTAAGGAGGAGAGTGAACAACCCTGCCTGGTTCCCTGGCCCACCAGGAAGGGGAAGCAAATGAGACGGCTCAGGTGTACCTGAGAGGCCTGCCTACTGTAGAGCCATCTGGGGAAAGCAAACAGTCGAGGTCCAATCCCCAGATGAGTCAGCACAGGAAAAAGATAATGCCATGTCAGCGTACCAAATGCATTCTCCAGATCTAATATGAGACAGGCCACATGTGGGAACCTTCCCTGAATTTAATCTTGATTATGAAAGAAGCGACAAATATCTTGGGAGGTACTTCATCCGGGAGCAAGCCCATTCTGGTCAGTGTGGATAAGGCCCAGGAGAGGTCGGGGATATCTGTCAGCTAGTATCTTCACCAGAGTTGTGTAGTATACCCCAAGATTGGCAATGGGTCAAAGGGAGGACAATTGAATAGGGTTTCTGTCCGGTTTGGGAATTGATACCAGAAGGTGCTCACAAATAGAGTAAGGGAGTTCACCCATGTGTAGTGATGCTTCGTATATCCCTGCCAGGTGGGGCACCAAGAGTGGAGAGAAAGTGCCATAGTGTTCCAGTAGCAAGCTGTCGAGCCTGTTGTTTTGTTTCCGGCTAGATCACGGATTGCCTGCCTCATGTCTTTGGACAATATTTTTGTGTCTAGGGAAAGCCTAGTGGTGGTGGTAATGCACGGAAAATCAATATCTGCCAAGAATGCACAGGAATGTTCCTCCGAGGAGTCCAGTGGGGCCTGGTAGATGGATGAATAGTAAGAGTAAAAAGTCTGTAGTATCTCACCCTGTGTACGGACAATAGGACCCAAAAGTGTATCTATCTTGGTAATGGAGGTGACTGAAAGGTCTTGTCTAATCAGCCAGGCCAGGAGGCAGCCTGACTTATCGCCTTCTCTAGGTACCTTTGCCACATGAGCTGTGAAGTTGAAGCATCAAAGACGCTCTAAGAGTGTAGTATACCATGTTTTTGCGGTTGCGAAGTGTATGGCAGGGGTGGCGTCATAGTCTGCCACTTTACCCAGTTGAGCAAGGCACTTTTTGGCGTCTGCTACCTCTCTGTCTAGGGTTCTACAGACTCCCACTATCTGTTGGATACAGATGCCCCTCGACTGAGTGCGCCAGGCAATCCCATGGGAGTCCCCATGTGGGCGTCGGTGGACAGGGTGACCGCCAGATGTCCAACACGTGGGTGTCGTGCCTTGAAATGGTGCCACTCAAATAGTCCATCTGCTGCACATGGAGTGTTAGTGGGGCGGAGCAGAAGAAACAATCAAGATGCATGTAAAGACTATGGGGTATTGAGTTAAATGAGCATAGTTTACTCTCATGGTGATGGGACATCCATGTGTTAAGCCCAGTGCTCCACCCGGTGTCTTTAACAAGCAGTTTGTCTGTGGGGGGGAGAGTAGCAAGAGGGTGGGATCTGTCCAAATCAAGGTCCAGGACGCAGTAGTAGTCGCCCCTTAGTACTCAGGGCAATGCGGTTTTGTGTGCCAATATAGCAGAGAGAGTGCATAGATGTGCCTAAGGAGCATGGGCCGGCCATCAAGGCAGCCTTCACGAAGGACATAAAAACCTTTTTTGTCTACTACTGTTGCTACCTCCTGAAATGGGAGTCCCATCCTAAACCAGATCAAGGCACCGCACACATATGATGAGTATGTTGTTGCATGAATGGGGCCCCTCCAGTGATTGTGCAAGTGTTTCAGTTCCTCCCCAGTTGTGTGCGTTTCTTGTAGAATTGCTATTTGCATGTGTTGGCTTTTGATAAAAGAGTAAGCTGCATATATTTTTCCTGGTGGTATGCATTCCTCGCTCGTTTAGTGTAATCAAGCAAATACAAGTATTAGAAGTCCTCATGGGGGCAAGGAGCAAAAACCATTGTTGGGGGAAAGCCTCTCATAGCACCCATAGCACCCACTGGGCCACCAGCCCACTGCACCACCAGTGTTGGGGTTGTGCAACAGTTGTCTGCCGCATCTGCCCATAAGTGCAGGGAAAGCAAGAAGAACTGCAACAAACTAATGAGAACAACTAATAAAGCCTACCACAACTGGCAGTACATCCAAACAATGGACAACTCTAGTGTAACATGAAGGGTGACTAGGTATTGGGGTGTAGAACAGTTTCCTTTGTTCCCTGAGCAACGTGGGCTGAGCTTGACAAACCCTATGGGGGGCGCCAGAAGGCACAGGAACCATCATTTACAGCTAGTGAGAGAGGCAAGTTCATCAGAGGCCACTGGTGCAGACATGAGGAGTTGCACTGGGAAACTGCAGGAAGATGAGGGGGGATTTGGGGCTCATCATAATGAGGGCAAGGTATGAGAAGCGTAGTGCTCAGCAAAGGTGAATGGACTTAGTGAGACAGGTTGAGTAATATCTAGTCTGACATCAGGTTTTATTACAGAAATTGTTCAAATGGTAGAGGAAAGTGGAGGGGAGAATTAAATAATATTGCCAGCTGTTTGCAGTGTCACCAGTGGCAGGGGCTGAGAGCCCTGATGAGAGTCATCAGCAGGGAGTGTGTCATCATCAGTCGTAAATATGTGTGGGCCCCTCTCATTGTCAGTGGTAGGAGTACTGGTTCCCAAGTTTGCTGCAGCTTGCAGGTCTTGACACCAGTTCTTGATGATTTGTTTGAGGTTCGGAGGAGTCACTTTGGATGAATGTGTAGTAGTTCCTGCTCAGGATCTGTCCAGAGGTTTTCATCACAATTTGGGTGGAGTGGATATAGCATGATCCTGTGTCAATGCTCCTTGATGTTGTTCTGTCCAATCCCAGGAATCCTTCAGATTGGTGAAAAACGTGAAGGTTCCGTCGGCCATGATCTTGAGGCAGTCTGGGAACAGCAGTTAATACTGTACCCCAAGCAAACGAAGACGGCGTTTGACATCCAGGAAGGAGGCGTGGTGGTGCTGGACTGTTCGTGTGTAACTCAGGAACAGCATGACTACTTTGTCTTCCACTTGCAGGGAGCCAGCCAACCTGCCAGCTCAGTGGTGCATTGTAGTCTTTAAAGTGTAAGAGTTTTGTCAGCGTAATCATGGAGGGGCCTCCATGGGGGGGCGCCAAGCAGGTTCATGGTGAGCCATCTACAAGGAGAAGAAGAGTGTAAGATCTGATGTTGGAGTAAAGGACTTGAACTAGACCTTCAGGTACAAGATGGGGTCCTGGCCTTACTCCCCTTCTGACAAATCCTACAAATAGCATATTTATTCTCTGCGAGCAACATTCTTTGTCTTCTGCCTTGTGTTCGAGGTGTCAGACTCGGTACTGCAGGTCACGGATGGCGCTTTGGTTGTAGATTGCCAGTGGGTGTTGAGTGGCAGGGCTTTTCCCCTTCTGAGACTTTATCAGAAACTTTGCAATGATTGTCTCATGGGAAGCTCAGTTCCGTGGTCAGAGTGCTGATTCTAGTCTCAATGGATTACCGGGAGTGTTCTAGGACAAATAACCAGTGTATTGAACATGGATAGCGGTGGGGTAGGCCCTTGTAATGGAGTGTCCTGGATGACAAAGGGTGGACCTGCCACTGTCGATGGCGGTGCAGATGTCTTAGAGCACAGCCTGCCCATGTTGTTTACTACAACAAAATTAACACTGTTCAGTCTGCAACTGAAGTAGAACAGAGTTCAAGGGTGGGGGGTTAGGAGCCAGCACTCCCCACTGCAGTGGAGAGGCAAGCCAAGGGACCACAGCCTTATCCCCCTGCATGAGAAGGGAAATGTCTCAGGTGTCACAGTGAAGCTGCAAAGATATGCTGAGAAAGGAATCAGGGAAAGGACATGGATGCCCCACAGTGCTGGGGCTCACAAGCAGCTATGCTGCTGCCCACAAAGTTGGATGGTAGTCTCCTGTGGATGCTAGTATAGAGGGAATGCGGGGACTTACAGTGACCCCTAGATGAAGCAGCTCTTCACTCCATCAGGGTTCGACCACAGAGGCAGGTAACACAGAAGTGCAGCGGGCCGACCCTTCCCCATGCTCCAATTAAGTAGGGTGTCAAATGGCAGAGTCTGATCTCAGGTTCTCACAGCAAGATGAGTAAGGTAGGGTTAGTCCCTCCCATCTACAATGAGTGGGGCAGGAAACAATAAGGCCTTTGTGGGCTGGTGAGCAGGTGCGTGACTCTAGGGTTCCAGTGAGGGGGTTGATGTAGAAGGGGAGGGGAAAGAAAGTCCCACATTGGTGCCCAGTAGGAAGTCATATGGGGGTCATCACATTGAAACAGAAAGGTCATTAAGGCCAATGACAGCTGACTCAGCTGGTGAGAAGCGGGAAGCCTTGATACCCTGAGAGGCCCCACTGGGTGCCTCAATGCTGGTGCTGATGTGGGGGGAGTCATGCACTTCAATGATGATGGGTTTGTGTGATCTCTCTCATTTAAGATAGATCACACACACCCAAATTCATGCCACTGCAAAGGAAATTTAGGCATAATATATCCCTGCAACTGTGCTCAAAATAATTTCTGCTCTTTGCACTTTGAAATTGACCGTGTGTGGAGAACTCAAGAACAGCCAACTGCAGCCTGCCTGGGCCATGTGTTGCAGACATACTGGAGATAGCAGCTGCAGCTTCAGCACCTGCCAAGGAGGTGTGCTCAGAGGCTCCAGTCACTCGGATCCTGCTGGTGTGTCACAGACTGGTTTTGGGCCAGATGGGCCAAGGGAACTTGGTTGCCAGATAGCGCTTCTGCATTTAAACACTGTTGAATTTTTGAATTTTTATACAAAGTCAGAGTGGGACTCCTGAGACTAAAACTACTACTGGGGCTTAACCTGAATGTCTCCTACAGTGAATGGGGAATTGCCACTACCAATAACTTGAGCAGAGGGGACTTAGGAACCTGTTTAAGAAACATTAGAGTCCCTCCCTCAGGGGATTGTGTGCTTTGTTTATAAATGTTCTATTTTACTTTGTGTCATATATAAATACTCTTTTTTCATAAAAGCAAGCATTTGACTGGACAATTGTTTATTGCTTCATGTATTTCAAGTTGTGAGCCTGTGTTCACCCCCATGGATCTACCTCCTTCCTGAGAAGCCGTGAACTGCTCAACCATGCTACCCCTGAGATTCAAGTGCTGAAGGGGTACTTTGTCCAGTTCATAAGCATCAGTAGTGATCGGGCCCCAGGAGAAAAGGCCTGAAACCCCAGGGTTGGGCCTATTAACCCTGGCTTGCCCTATGGCCATCTAAACAGGGTTCTGACACCTCTTGAAAACCATCCAATATAATTCATTATATATATGTATGAGTTGCTGCATTTGAACAGTTTTTTATTGTACGTGTCTGCTACAAGATAATCTTTGGTAAGGCAGATTAGAGTACACGTCCATGATTCAGTTTCAAAGTGCATGTTCCTTGAAAGTATTTTGAGCACAGTTGCAGGAATATAATATGCCTACTTTTCCTTTGCAGTGGCATGACTATGGGTTTGTGTGATCTCTCTTAAATGACAGCCTCAAAATCAATACATGTATCCCCTCTCTTGCTTGGCTAAAGCCTGTGGAGTAATGCAGAGAGGGATGGCTAGAGTGACGACCTCCCTCTATGTCATTAAGGACACGTGGCCTTATTTAGGTCTTGGCTAACTGTCCCAACTGGGGAGAGTTAATGACCACCTTGACAGAGGGCTGCTCACTATATCTAAAGACTCTGGGGGTTATTCTAACTTTGGAGGAGTGTTAATCCGTCCCAAAAGTGACGGTAAAGTGACGGATATACCACCAGCCGTATTACGAGTTCCATAGGATATAATGGACTCGTAATACGGCTGGTGGTAAATCCGTCACTTTTCCGTCACTTTTGGGACGGATTAACACCTCCTCCAAAGTTAGAATAACCCCCTCTGTCTGCCTGGCAGGAATCTCTCTTCAGTGAAGGGAGCAGCAGTTAAGTATGCTGAGTGGGCGCCATGTCTAAAACACCCACTTAGATTGTGGGCCGGCCATGAACTGAATATTTTCTTTGTGGTTTCTGCTGTCACACCTTCCTTTTCTGGTGCAGTGCCCCCTTCCCACAGGCCATTAAAGATACTTTTTCGATTCCTGGACTTTATGTCATAGCCTAATGTATTCAGGGTGTTGTGGTCTTAGTTTTCCTCCATTCAACTAATTAGACTAATGCTCCTAAAATCAATAATTAGCAGTTGAAGTTTTCAGGACTGGAGACCTTTCATGGAACTGAAGTGAGGTGGTCATCTGCCATAGTATATAAAAGTGCAAGGGGCTCTATAAGAAGAGGTGGGCATAGGGTGAAGGCAGTGTTTAGTAGTCTCTTGCCCACCTCTAGGGGCTTGGGTGTCTAGAGGGAGTGGGCTCATCATCAAGAGTTTTACACAGGGTGGAGGGCATATCCAGTAGGGGCATGGCAACCTAACAGGGGTTGAGTGTCTAGAGGGAGTGGACTTGCCATGAAGAGTTGTGCATAGGATGAAGAGACTGTGTGTAGAAAGGGCTCGGCCACCTAATGGATCTTGACTGTCTGGGGGAGTGGGCTCTCCATGAAGAATTATGAGTGAAGACTCTGCATGGTAACTGTAAATATTAGGGGCCTAGCCACCTAATGGGGTTTGCATGTTTAGAATCAGTTGTCTACAGTCTAATTATTTTATATTAGCACATATATTTATGCAATTTTTGCTTTACATGATCCTCTGCCATTTAGCGCTTATTTACATATTCCAAAGGCTGTACTGTATGGTACATGACGTCATCCATGACTCATTTTTTTAAGATTAAGTAAAATGTTATAACTAGGCCTAACTATACTGTCACATTAACCTTTGTTTTTTTCCCTAGGGAAAAATATTATTACATATATATATATATATATATATATATATATATATATAATTTTTTTATTTTTTTAAACAAGCGCAGGAGCCACTGCTTGTTGTTTAAAAAAAACAATTTGTTGTGAATCTAGAATCTCATCAACTCACACCAAAATATAATTTAAAAAATGATTTTTTGTTCTGGGTGGATCCCTCTGGGACCCTCCCCCCACCAGTGCTAGGGGGTCAGGGTGATTCTATTGTGGCACATTTTCATTTATTTTTACTTTCTTTCTGGGAATCGGCTGAAGCCGAGTCCCAAGATGGCTGCCAACACTTCCTGGTTTGAAGTGTTGCCAGTCAATCAGAGCTGTGCATTTTCCTGCACAAGCTCATCTTTGTTCATGAATACTTACTTCGTGGCCAGAACTATACAAATTTTAATTTTCCTAAATTTCTCAAAAGCTGCTGAACAGATTTACACCAAAAAGCACAATCTGCATACTGAAAGCTAGCTTTCTGCCAAATTTGGTGCAGTTCCGTACAGTGGTTCGAGCTGTAGA
This sequence comes from Pleurodeles waltl, assembly GCF_031143425.1. Classification (NCBI taxonomy): domain Eukaryota; kingdom Metazoa; phylum Chordata; class Amphibia; order Caudata; family Salamandridae; genus Pleurodeles; species Pleurodeles waltl. Next base: position 902,866,545 of record NC_090445.1, read on the forward strand.
GGTGTTGACAGATCCTATGGGAATGAACATGTAAAATGCAATGTTTTTTTAGCCCCCTTTTTCTCTGCCCCCGCTTAACGGATCACCCCGAAACTTTCCAAGCATACCAACAAGCACCGGGACACTTTTTTTGGACCATTTTGTGAGGATTTGTCAAACGGTGATGGAAACATAGTCCTAACTATAACTACCTACGAGCGACCGCCAGTAGTTTATATATATATATATTCTTCTGGAGAATGCACAATTTTTTCTGTGGACCATCTTACCATGTTGGCTCCCCCACCCACAGCAGGAGGCACCATGACATATCCCTCCCCCTCTCCTTAGGGAGACTTGAGACCTCGCTATATGATTGGGGTGGTGTCTGTCTCTCTGTTTCTGTCTACCTATCTTTCCTTGAGCAAGTGTTTACAAGATTAATGGGGTGCAAGGCTCGTAAATGCGCACTATGCACCAATGCGAATGTGCAAGTGGCTCTATGTCAGAATATTGCGAACAAAATATTGCATTACCTGAGTATCGTAGCCAGAACATATACATACTTTGAAGATATATACATTACACACCATTTTGTGTGTAATGTATATGCACACATGATATACTGAGTGCGATATTTTGGTTACATACATGGCAATTAAGCCCTGTGTTGGTTACAAAAAATAATTTTACATTTTTAATTTTTTTTCAGCCTGTTGCTGCCTACTAAATGTAAAGCTACTGCAACACTGATTTTCTACATAACAAAAATGCCCAGCCTGTTCACTGCACCCTACTTAATGTGAATTAATACAGAGCTGCTGTTTCTAATGCAAGTCACTTATAATGGGCTAATTTAAAGATCCATCAACAGCAGCTCTGACATTTCTGTAATGAGTGGGGCTGTAAAACGTGGCTCCCGTAAAGTGAATTTAAAGTCGCTCACAATTGTTTATTGTCATGCATTTAGTTTCTTCTTGTATGGTTTAATCGTATTTTTTGCACGTGACAGGGAGCAACGTGATGATAAGTTATTTCAGTGCCTTTTATAGGACTAGAGTGAGATTTGCATGCAGTGCTTCAACGTTTTCAAAAGCCGGCATCCCTTGAGCCAACAACAGAGGAAAACGCTTATAAATTGAAAACACTATTTCGGTTGCTAATCCTGTGCAGATTAATTTTTGTAATTATATATTTTTTCTTTCCGTAAACACAAAGCTAAGATACCGGCTCGATTTGCCAAGCTGCTTACTATCTAAGACTGAACCTAATAGGATTGCTCATGTTTAGAACTAAGTCACATTGCTCAATTATTTTGCAATTGCTCTTCTTTCCTTAATTGACCTTCAAATAGAGTAAAATGTATAATCACAAACTTTATGTTTTTTTATATAAAATTAAGAGCATTTTTGGTTATAGTCCTCGTAAAGAACGATATACAGAAGAAACAGCATGTTTGATTTTTCTTCTGAAGTATCCTTCTTGCTGGCTACAGCCCATACGGCATTTTTTAAACTTCATAATCTCTTCAAGTCGTTTGTGGTTTGTGTCACATGCTTTGCTTGAGACCATTTTGTGCTGACTTCCTTTAGTCAACAATTTGCATCATCCAAGAAACATTTGCTATTGTTGCCAGTTGGTTATTTGGAGACTTTGTGGGCCCCGTGCAAGATATATTTTGGGGCGCTCTACTTGGAGCAACTTTGTATTTACTACCCCTTTTCTGTTACTTAAAGCCTGCATGATACCTATTAATACAGAATTATACTTTAAGCTTTTAAAAACGAGGGCACACAAAAACAGGCAAAGGATGTAGCTCTCATGCATCTACCGGGCAAATAATAATAAAAGACATTGATGGAGTTTATTTTTTTCAATCTTGTGTAGATTTTTGTCAAAGAAATAGCGGTAAAATCAGCAGAACATGAATCGTGAGCGATACCAGTTGCTCTCGCTAAATGTGACCTTGGGGTAGAATTTCCCCCAAATTGCTTTTTGGCTCCCTTTACAATTGTTGTCACTGACATAGAAACCTCCTCTCTTCTCTCACCCCCATCGACTTTTAGTGCCTTCCCTATACTAAAACTGCCTCTCAGAATGCATATGGTCCCTTCAGTTGTAATGTCGGCCTGAACTACAATGGCATCTGTAGTTGAATGCCACTTAACTAACAGCAGCAGCGGGGGATCAGATTGTGCAGTTGGTTAAATAAGCCGTGCATGAAAAAATGAGAAATGTTGAATAGTAGGTGAGTAAAGGCAGGTTATGTTGTATTGTCTGGCTAGAAATTAATTTAAACAGACATAGGAACTAATACAAATGGATATGAATCCTCTAGAGAATAAATATGTTTCTGAAGAAATAAGAGGAAATGTATTCAACATGCATTATTAAAAATATTGTCACCAATAGCAAATACTTTTGTTTCTCGTCAAAGTCCAGGATCACCATTATAAAACTTACAACTAGTTATAAAGCCAGTTTCCAATCTGAAATCGTCTCACTTCTGTGGTCTGCAAATTATTTTGCCTGCAATTGAATGGTAGGCATGGCAGCCACACTCCGCCGAGTGACCAGACATCAATCAAATCAGTATTATACCATCTTAAACAGCAAAGAATGACGCGATTGTGCAGCTTTGCAGCAAGTCAGCAATCGCATGGCTCTCCCTACTGATCTTTTTGCTGAAATGGACTGCGACGTACGCTGCTAAATGCTCATTTTACTGTTCTCATAAACGTGAAGGTTTGGGGCACTTTTATATCACTCAATTTCTGTATTCTTAGTACGTAGTAATATTTCGAAAGGTCCCCTGTAACGAGGAGAAATTTACGAAAGATGCTCTCCTTCTCAAAATCTTCTTTGGGAAGTGTATGCTGCTAAATTGTATTTTTCCTATCAGAAGTCACATCTTTTATATATAATCTCAGCGGTTTAGACTTTACAGGAATCAATGGTAACATGTGGATCTTAAAACAGTGCAAGATGTTTTTACCCACTTTGTTCAGAATGCCAATCTTGTGGACTGTCTGCGCCTTCAGGATACCGAGTAACCTGCATCATATTATCTAATGCTTCAGTTTAATTAGCCATCTAATTAAACCTTCTTAATGCAACTGCCAAAGGCTATAGAGACAGCCTCTGTGGAATTAACATCCTCAGAGCCATCAAAATCAGTATCTTTTTGAAGCAAACTGAGTCTGAAGAAAAGTGTGGGATTTCTACTTGTAACTGATCAACCATGAACAAACCGCTGTTTTAAACATTTTCTCTATAACTGCTGATTCTGTGTGGGTCAATGGCTGAACAAAGGAATGGCTATAATTAACGCAAATTTAACAACATAGAAATTATATTCATTAAATGTAATATGACTGAAAAATAAGCCAAATACGTTGTTGCCAATAAAATGATTATCAATATTTAAACGCTCGATCTTCAAGTGGTAGAAAAATCTAAATTCAGTAAAACCAAGCAGCCATTACTTACAAGCAGTCCTATTATAGTGAGGCACTTTTCAAAGTCGCACCATCTACAAATAAGTGGTTTATCCACCTCTTGCCATTGCAGCCCTTAGACCCTGCACCAGACTCAGTGACCAAGCACATCATCAGGGGATGGGCAGGATAGAAAGTATTGGAATGAGGAAGGTAGCCTCAAAGTTCTAATGATCACTGGTTCCTGATCCCAGTACTTGCAAATATCAGGATGTTGCCCAGGGGGATAGCGTTGCCCTGTCGAGAAGAGTAATCCCAGAAACATAAGCCCACTTCTGCATTGCTCGAACATATCTGTATGTAATGAACTGAAATTAAAGCCTCCCTGAAGAACTTGCTCTAAGCAACTATAATCTGAACCCCTTCTCCCAAACTCGAGTAATACAAAATTTTCTAGCCTTGCATTAAGAATTTTAGATTATATTAAGGACACGGAGGCGAGCATTATGCTTCTCAATCTTTAATACTCAAAAGAACAGCAGCCAATAAAAAAAACTGTAAACACAGAAAACACACTAAATGAGGCTTTGAACCATGCCTCTCATAAACCACCAATAGTAGTCCAACACAGTCTATAAACCGGAGAGGGACTATCTGAGTTCCTTTTTCTTTGTAAAAATTCAATATCACTCCCAGAGCATATCCGGAAAAGGCTCTCCTGGATGGCCTGAAATCATCAGCCTGATTGTCATGTTGTGCCAAAACCGAACTGGGAAGATCCACAAAACTTTATCCCTGTTTGGAATCAGTTTCGGAAAGAGGAAACAATTATGAGATTCCAATCTAATACAACAGGTAAGCTCAAGGGTGGGTAAAAATACCTTCATGACAATGCGAAGTAAGCAATTATTTTATTTACTGGGTGGGATAATCATCGCCTCCGTGTCCTTAATAGAATCCATGGGCCAGATGTATCAAAGGATTTTCCATTCGCAAACGGTGCGAATCAGTAAATTCCACCGTTTGTGAATGTAAAATCGCCTTTCAGGATGTATGAAAGGCAGTGCAGCGCAATTTTAGCGAATCTCAATTTTTAGCGATTCCCTAAAATTGCGACTGTGAATAGGGAATTGCAAATTGCGATTCCCTAAATAGGAAATCGCAAATAGGGGATTCCTATTTGTGATTTCCAAAGCAAATGTATCATGCATTTCCTAAATGCAAATTTGGCTTTTAGGAAATGTAATTACCACAAATTCAAGTTTGGTGGTAAGCATGTGCAACTTTTAAAAATGCATTACAGATACATGTCCACAAATATTGTTTTGGGGTGCATCAAAGGGAGCCTTAGGCCCCCAGCACCCTGGGGTTTTTGCCATACCTAATTTGCGAATTCCTAATAGGAATTCGCAAATTAGGTAATGCAAAACCATTCGCACCTATAGGACTACAGGCCCATAGGGATGAATGGAGTCCCAGTCCCTAATTGTGATTCGGTAATAGCTATTGCGACTTTTAAGAAATCGCTACTACCGAATCGCAATTTTCATACATCCCATTTTGCATTTCTTGAATAGCGATTTCTTAAAAATCGCTATTTAGGAAATGCAAACTGGGATGATGATACATCTGGCTCTAAAATTCTTAACTCAGAGCTAGAAGATTTTGTATTGTATGTCAGGACAGGAGGCTCCGATTATGCTGGTTCAAAGCTGATCCACCACTAAATTAGAAACATGCACTACTGGTTTATAATAAAACATTTTAAACATGGAATTACTATACCAATCTGTGGCTCTCAGAATGTCTTTAAGCCTAGAACCCAAAATAAAAGCCTTTGACACCATAGCACACCTGGTTAAATGAACACCATGTAAGGACATGTCAATGCCTGCTTCGGACATTACCCACCGAACCCAGTGAGCCAAAGTGGCAGCTGAAACCAGTCGGAAAGATTTTTTAATAGATATCAGAAGAGGTCCGAGAGGATCCATTCTATAACTAGCAGTTCGTTCCTCATAAACCTTTACACACTTAACTACACATAGATTTACATTATGAGGAAAAGCAGGATAATCGACAGACAAAGACATGCATTTTGTACATTTAGATATAAGAAAAGAACCTCCAGAAGGGGAGAATAACCTACCTGCTAAATCTAAGGCTTTCACATCTGAAACTCTGCGGCATGAGATTAAACAAAACAACATGGTCAATTTGGCTGATAATTGTTTCATTGATAATAAATGATTGTTAGGCCAATTGTTCAAGAAGGATAACACAATATTTACATCCCACACCTGAGAATCACGTGGTTTGGGTGGATTTGCCTCTATGATACCTTTAAGCAATTTACATACTAAAGAATGCTGACGTACCGGCTTATTATTTATACATGAATGTCCTGCAGAAATAGCTGATCTAAAGTTATTTACTGACCTGTAACACAAGCCTGATTCTGCACATTCAGACAAAAAATTTATAATGTCTTTGACCTGGATCCCACGGGATCTACTTCCCTTCGAAGGCACCAACTCACCCATCTTTTCCATGCCAGAGAGTATCTTTTGTGGGTGGACGGAGCCCAAGCCTGTTGTATAAAAGAGGTAGCTGAAGACGAAAGGCCTTGCACTTGTGAATGTCTCCCAATATCTTCCCAGCCACAAGAGTCAGATGCCCCGATAGCAGAAGGGGATGAGGAGATCCCACAGGATCCAGAGGAATCGGAACCAGATGATTGTACGAAAAGCTCTGTTGAAGATAGTGAATCTTCAGTCTCTGTAAGGCCCTGTAAGCAGAGGCCCTGGAAAAACAGCTTGAATCGACGAAGCAAGAAGCCCCACAATCCGTGCTAGGGATCCCAAAGATACCGTCTGATTCGACAATGTCACTTTCAATTACCTCTTGATCGACTTCATTTTCTGGGAAGGGAGTAACAATTGAGCCTTCACTGAATCCACCTGGAATCCCAAGAATTCCATTTGTTGAGACGGTACCATGGATGATTTCTTAAGATTGATCACAAATCCTCGTTCCTGAAGAAGAGAGCTCACCCAATGCAAATGAGTTATCAAAAGGGATTGATCTTGTGCCAGGATAATCATGTTGTCTAGATAGATTACCAGGCGAATACCTCTCCCGCGAAGGTGTTCCACCACAGGTTTCAATAGTTTGGTGAATACCCACCAGGCTAAAGGCAGGCCGAAGGGGAGTGTCAGATATTCGTACCAACTGTCCCTCCAACAAAACTGAAGAAGTCTTCTGTGGGAAGGGGCTCTGGGAACCGATAAATATGCGTCTTTGGGATCAAGATGAACCGCCCAGTCTTTGTCTTGAAGTAGATCTCGCAAAAGATGAATGCCTTCCATCTTGAAATGGCGTAGACTACAAACGGATTGAAATTTCTGAGGTTAAGGACTAACCTCTGACCGCCTCCTTTCTTTTGGATCAGGAAAACATTGCTGCAAAACCCCCTCGGATGACGGGAAGTTATTGCAATAGCTTTCTTTGCAAGCAGATCTCAAATTTCGCAATCTATAGAGGATTTGTCTAGTTAGGAAAAAAGGATAGGAGGAGGAAGCGCAGGTTGCAGAGAAGTGGAAGTTAACTGTATTGTGTACCCTTGTACTGTATTCAGAACCCATACGTCTGAAGAAATGGAGGCCCAATTTTGGACAAAATACTTTAGTCTGTCCCCTAAAGAGATAGAAGGAAAAGGAAGGTTTATTACCAGTGGGGGTGTCGTCAATGGCTTTGAAACCTCTGCCGGACCCTCGGGTGTTGCGGTTGCGTGGGCCTCTGTATCTGGAGGGGTAGAAACCCGCTTGTGAAGGCTCTTGGGTATAACCCCTGTGTCCTGAAAAATGTCCCCTTGAAGGACCTTGCTGGTATCCTCGGCCAGTCGAACGTCCTCGAAATTGACCGGCCCTTCCAAAAATGGGTTTGGACATTCCGTTGAGGGGAGACTGAGACTTATACAGAGATGTGAGGGTGATCACAAATTTTGCAGTATCCTTCACAAATCTGTCTCCAAATAATTGCCCCTCAGCCAGGGGACCTGCTTCAGCCAAAGCAAGCTCAACCAATTGTGGATCAAAGTGCAATAAGATGGAGTTCCTTCTTTCAGATGCCAAAGCACAGTTCGCATTCCCCCCAAAAACAAATAGCTTGTTGAGTCCACCCAGCTAGAACCTGTGGGTGAATAGCAGCTCCTGTTTCTTCAGCCTGAAGAGCTAATTCGAGAATTTTAGCAAGAGGACCTGAAATATCAAGAACCTTGTCCTGACAAGCCCTGCAAGCTCTATCAATACATTTTTCGGATTATTTTATATTTCTTGAGGAAAGTCACCATAGTATTAACAATGTCAGGGGTGTCGGCAGTTTTATGGGGAAGACCAGGGCGAGGACATTCAGACCTCAACCTGGATCTAAAAAAAATGTAAAGCCCTTTCCTAATATGCAACTGCATATAATCTGCCACTGCAGGGACTGGGGCCCAGTCGGAAGATCTGGGATGAACTATATCAGAAGGTTCAAAAGTAAAAGGGGAAGGAATAGCAGAGGAGGAAAGTTTGTGCTTCTTAGTGCACTTCTTAGCCTTAAGGGATTCATGCGAAGAAGAAGAGTCGGTATCAGAATCCGCAGGAGGGAAAGATAAAGGAGGAGGATGGTTAGCGGCACAAGCCTAAGCATGCTCAGCGGTAGACGGCAGAGAAATATGGGCCAACATGCATGTATGAGGCCAAAGTTGTTTAGCAGAGGGGACAGACAGAGATGAAGTATCATCAGAAAGAAGAGAGGGTGCAGTAGGTCCTGCTAAATCATCAAGGGCCAGATGTATCAAAGGATTTTACCCATTCTGAGTCTATGGGAAAATGCTTTAGTATATATGGCCCCAAGTCTTTTAGCCAAAGGTTGGATGGCAGAAGAAATAACTTTATCTAAAGATTTCTGCACAGAGGAATCAATAACCCATTCAAAACAAGGGTGAAAGTAACAATCCTCATCCTCATCCGGCCCATACATCTCCAGGCCTTGTTCATAGGATTCTTAATCAGACATGGTAAATGTCACAATCAAATTCCCTAAGGGAAAGTTCAATAAAAAACACTATTGCAAAAAATATATATATTTGCCAATCAATATAATTATTGCGGCCCCAGCCTTCTTAGGTTAGGGGCATCAGAATCTGAAGGACGATGCACCAGTATTCATGAACAATAAATGCTTGAAGGAAACGAGGCGATCCGACAGAGCAGGATCGATATCTCAGTGATCTCTAACTCCCCCGTTATTACAGCCTGGGGCCGGCGTCACTCGGCATCTGAGGGGGGAAGTTGACAAACGTCACTTCCCCTCTCAAAGGGCGTGTGTGCGTGTGTAGCCCAATTGGGCTACACCGTGCGTCTCCTGGTGCACTTCACCAAAGCGAACCGGAAGTCAGGCAAAAGCTGCCTGACCCGCTGGCCGTGCTGAAAACAGGATTCCTGACAGCCTCTGAGGAGGCGAAAAAATGCTCATGAAGCGGAGATCTAAAATGCTTCCCCGTCGGCGATCGCAGAACAGTCATGGATGGGGAATCATAAAAAAGGATTAGAACAGGCGCAACACGCTCCCAGACGCGCGCATAAGAGGAGTAGTAAAGTAGTAAAGACTGAGAAGCAGAATCGGAGCCTCCGGACCTGATGTAGAAGCCCCTATCTCCAGCCTCCAAAACATGAAGATATTTAAAAGTAGAAGAGGTCACCTAAATTTTTACCTTTGTAAGGTCCATCAGTGAGGTAACACAAGTGTCAGCCCATGAGGTGTGATTTACCTTGGTGGAGTTACATTGAACCTAAATTGGGCATCTTGCCGCTGATGCTTTGTCGGAAACGGTGACAGTTGATTTCAGCCAATGGTTCAGGTTCAATAGTGAGGGTGTCTTACCTCTATGAATATTGCCCAGTTTAATAAAGAAGTAGTCAGATTATTTACATTCATCTGAGATAAATACCTACAGTCCTGGTGACAAATAACCAATGTAGGAGCATAATGAAATACACACACCCCCCTCCCACACACACATATATATTCAATGAAAAAACAAAGGTTGAAGCTTAGATATAGTTAGGAAAACGTATTTCCATATACAAACCAAGGTTAAATTACATCAACCTTAAAAATTTGAGTTATAATTAACTTTCATTGACAGTTTATCCACCATCTTCAAATTATTGAAAGTAGCAAACTTCATATTTTTTTCAGCTTGCTAACCACACAACACTATAACTCGCCATTCTGCAATGCACTGTGTTGTGACTAATAATGTAATTTGAAAAGTTACAAGTGTTGTTATGAATGCTATGATTTCACACGCTATAAGTGATGTACTATGCAAGGATATACACAGTGCACAGAAAAGGCATGAATTATAATTAATGTAGTATGGCAAGTGAGGTGACAAGACTGTGTTCGGAGGTGCACAACTTATAGTAATTTGAACGTGGTACATAAATTATAAATTGAAGTTATAATTATAAAACAATTTTTAATGTTTGTGTATTTTAAGTTGGGTATGTATAGAAAGAATACATAACACATTTATAACTATAAATTATCCTTAACATTTGTTTTTTCATTGTATGTGAGGTGACAACTTTGTTTGGAGGCAAACAACTTATAGTAATTTGAATGTGATGCGTAAATGATAAATTGAAGTTATAATTATAACTAAAACATTTTATTTTTGTGTATTTTAAGTTCAGTGTGTATAGACAGCATATAGAACACATTCTAATGAAAAAGTATCCTTCACCTTTGTTTTTTTTTATTGTATGTTAATGGTTTTCATTTTTTAATAAAAATGTGCTTCAAATCGCAGTGTGGAGTGTCATTGATTGGAATGTCGCAAAGCGGCGTGTAATACAGTAGAGTGAAGGGGAGTGTCATAGAGTTTAATGTCATAGAGTGAAGTATTGTAGAGTGGAATAGAGTGGAGTCAAGTAGAGTGGAGTGACATAGTGTACAGTGGAGTAAAATGTTCTACAGTGGAGTGGCGTAGTCTGTGATATCATGGAGTAGAGTACCATAGAGTGGAGCAGCGTGTTGTACAGTGTAATGGAGTGTTGAACAGTAGAGTTGAGTGTTGTACAGTGGTGTGTCGTGGAGTGGAGTGACACTGAGTAGGATGTCGTAGAGTGGCATAGAGTGTAGCAGAGTTTTGTAGAGTGCAGTGGCACAGAGAGGAGTTCAATGGAGTAGAGTGTCATATAGTTCGGTATTGTTGAGTGTAATGTCATGAAGTAGAGTGTTGGAGAGTCTTGTACAGTATAGTGTTGTACAGTGAGGTATCATCATTTGTGAGAACAAAGTGTATGGTAGAGTGGTGAAGTATAGTTAGTATTGTCTGGTTAGCGACCAGGAAACTGTTGTAGAGTGAAGTAGAGAATTATACAATAGAGCGTATGGGCATAGAGTTGAGTGCAAATTTGGACAGTGGAATGTAAGGGGAAAGAGCGGAGTAAAGTACGCCTGGTCGAAACTCGCTGAGTTTCCCTCTCTGGAAGTAGTATAAAGTGAAATAGCGTAAGGTTGAGTAGAATTGACTGGAGTGGCATAGAGTGGAGTGGTGTAGAGTGTAATAGCATATAGTGTAGTAGCATACAGTGGAATGGATTAAAGTTTAATAGCATAGAGTGCAGTAGCGTACAGTGCAGTGGCATACAGAGAAGTGATTTAGACTGGAGTGGTGTGTTGTGGGGTGGGGTAGAATGTAATAGTATACAGTGGAGTAGGACATAGTGGAATACCATACGGTAGAGTGGCAAAGATTGAAGTTGCATACAATGCAAGAGCATAGAATGGCTTGGCGTACAGTGAAATAGCGCAGAGTGAAGTACTTGGACGTTTTATGGAGATTTGTCAAACGGGTGCAAAGTTATTTACAGGCAAAAATCTGAGGAGTTCCTATTTCTGGTAATCCTAACTATAACTACAGATATGGAAGTAGCCACTCTCCAATTATAATTCGGCTGACCAGAGATAGGGATTTTTGTCCCTTTATTACTTTTCACCCATTTGACGAATGTGCATGAAACTTTGCAGACTTGCTGCCCCCATTTCATTTTGGGAGGACAGCGTTTGATCAAGGAGGTATAAAGAAAAAGGGGCGGTCCCAAATTAAGCATCAAATCCATAGACTTGTATTTCACAAAGATCAAAAGCTATCACCTGGCTTTTTAGGGGGAGCAGGTGATTCTGTGGAGTACTACCGGTACGTAGAGTAAGTAAAGGAGAGGTAATCAATTTAGGGATATTTTACTGTTTGAAGTGTTGCTCAAATACTTTACACATTGCCTCTAAGATAAGCCTGATTGCTCTAAGATAAGGCTGACTGCTCTGACTGCTCTGTGCCTAGCTATTAGGAGATTGAGCACTGGTTAATTTTGTGGTTTTTTTCTGCCTTACCCTGACAAGTATTGTGGTGGCTGCTTGACCAGGGCTCACACCCCAGTCAACCAACAACAACCTTATTTCTTACAGCTCCACTGTAGGGTACTCTCCTCCACTATATGCAGCTCCACTCTACACAACTGTAGTACAATCTATGCCATACTATGAGACTCTACTCCACTCTATCACAACTCTATCCCAGTGGACCCTACTGTTACTACTTTGTACTCCACTCTATGCCACGGCATAGAACTTTACAACACTCTACAAGACTTTCAAAACTTTGTGACACAGCACTCCACTGTACTCTACAAGAGCCCACTTCAATTTATGACACTTTAATCAACTCTACACTACTGCACTCCACTCTACTGCATTCCACACCACTGAAATGTAGGAGATGCTACTTCAATACTGACACTTTAGTCCAAGCTATATCACTCCACTCTACTCTACTCCACTCTACTGTACTCTATGACACCATAGTCCACAAAATGACACTGTTCCCCAATGTACTGCATCACGCTCCATATAACACTGAGTGTATATAATAGCACTCCCCTCAATGACACTGGACTCTTCAATTTGAAACTCATTTATATTAAAAGTTTAAAAAGAACATTGAAATTCAATGAAAAAGCAAAGGTTTTAACTTAGTTATAGTTAGAAACAAACCAAATTTAAACAACTGAAACAGTAGAAATTCTGAAGTTATAATTATGCCTTAAATTTTTATGTACGCACATCATTAAATTGACTTTAGTTCTTCCTTCTATACTAACCACACTTAAAATACACAAAAACTTAAATGTATAATTTATGCACCACCTTCACATTATTATGACTAGCATTCCTCCATAAAAAAAATGTCAGCTGTCCATGCAACAATAACTATAACTCATGACTCTACTTTGAACTGTGTTATCAGAAATCACAAGTGTCATAAGTGTTCTATAAATGGTATGACTTTAGATGGTATAAATTATGTAAAATGAAAGGGTATAATAATTGCATAGTAGAGGGCAAATTATAGTTACATAGTTGGTGGGAGGTGGGTGTGTTTTCATAGGCCTCGCTGTGAGGCTACTTTTCCTGTGGAGAAAAATAGTTTGTAAATGACTTAGCCTCAGCATTAGCTCAGCATCCTATGATTCTGGGCATATTACTTAGGCCATCATTATGACATTGGCGGTGACTGTTAAAATGGTGTTAATACCGCCAACAGCCTGGCAGTAATTACCACCAAATTATGACCATGGCGGTGATACCTACTATAGACAGTCAATGTACCACACCAACCTCCAGGGTGTTAACACCACTGACCACGGCAGTAGCCATCAACAGCCAGGCAGAAGTCAAGGTACCACCCTCCATATTATGACATAGCAAACCTCCAAGATTTCCGGGGCGGTACCAATGCCATCAAAGGCCTGGCAGAAATATTCCACAGAAATCGAAAGTCACACCATCAGGGACACGAAGAACTCCGCGGCCGCCATGGAACCGGAACTCCAAGTCTTCCCAATGCTGTACCACGCCATGGCCGTCCTGGAAAAACCAACTCCGATGACGATGGTGAGTAAAGTCACCTATCACACAAGGGATGGAGGGTGGAAAAGGAGAGTGAAACACACACACGCACAACACACACCATTCACACACACACCATACACAGAACCAGCTGCAGAGTAAAACGAATGTCACAGGACCCACGTGAAAATAATGCAAGGACAACAATACTGATATACGAACACTGTAATTTGCTGCCAACAGCCACCAGAAAGAAACATGAAATGTAAATGCAGCCGTCAATGTCCAGATTGGGCCAATGGCCAGTCCAAAGTACCAAAGGCCCACATGGCCACAGGGCACTGTCCAAGACCCAAATTGACTCCTGACATAATCCAGACTCCACTGTTCGGGGGTATAATGTTGGAAATGGACAGGCATCTCAGGGGGAAAGGTGGGTGGGAGCACCTCACCTGAAGTGAGTAACATGCCCACTGTTCCTGGAGGGGGCTCCTTGCCCAATTGTCACTGGAGGGGAGTGAAACGCCACAGTCTCTGGAGTGGGTAACATGCCCACTGGTTCTGAAGGGGGCTCCTTGCCCAATTGTCACTGGAGGGGAGTGAAAGGCCACAGTCTCTGGCGTGGGTAACATGCCCACTGGTTCTGGTGGGGGCTGCTTGCCCAACAGTCTCTGGAGAGTGGGCTACATGCCCACAAGTTATTCAATTGTGGTGGTGCACTGTGGGGGGAATTGAGTGGAGTGATGGGTGTCATAGTGAGAGGTGGTGGCATGCAGGTATGTGGGGGGATAAGTAGCAAATATTGACTCACCAGTGTGCAGTCCTCCGGCAACTCCAGTGAGTCCCTCAGGATGCAGTATTGCCAAGACTTGCTCCTCCCATGTCAGCCCTGGGGGAAGAAGTGAGGGTCCACCGCCGGTCCTCTGGATGGCGAGCTAGTGCCTTGCTGCCATGGAATGTACTTCCCCCCGTAGGTCGCTCCACCTCTTCCTGATGTCATCCCTTGTTTTTCGATGCTGTCCCATGACGCTCACCCGGTCCACGATTCTCAGCCATAGCTCCATCTTCCTCGCAATGGAGATTTGCTGTACCTGTGCTCCAAACAGTTGTAGCTTTACCCTGGCTATTTCGTCCACTATGACTCGGCTATTGTCCCTGCAATAACAGACATTCTGAATAAGTCCGTATCCACGGGTGAAGTTCCAGAACTATGGAAACCTGCTATAGTGAAACCATTGTTGAAAAAAATCTACCTTTGACGCTACTGACCTGAAAAACTATAGACCTATCTCCTTGCTACCTAGTCCCACTAAAATCCTAGATAAACACATTAATAAGCAGCTGTCCACTTTCTTGGAAGAAAATAATCGTCTGCAATCTTATCAGACATGTTTTAGACCTCAGCACAGTACGGAAACAGCGCTCATCACCATCCTGGAAGAAGCCAGGAAGGGCATTGACCAAGGAAAGGCCACAGCGGTTATACTTTTAGATTTGAGCACTGCTTTCAATACTGTGGATCATGAGGTGTTAGGGCTGAGGATGAAGAATATGGGAATACAAGGACAGGCCTTGGCTTGGCTTCTGTCTTTTTTAAAAGATATGTCCTTTCAAGTCCTATACAGATCCCACCTCTCAGACAAGTTCCATAATATTTGTGGAGTTCCACAGGGCTCATCTCTTAGTCCCACGCTTTTTAATATATACATGGCCCCTCTGGCTGAAGTGGTTGAATCCTTTGGACTATCATTGATCTCTTATGCTGACGACACGCAATTGGTAGTCTCCTTTAATTCCAATCTTAATCTAAACGGGTCTTTACTATCCGCCTGCCTACAAGCTGTTGCAGACTGGATGACGAGTAGCAGAATGCTATTAAACAATGACAAGACGGAGCTCATGATCCTGGGCCATAAACCGGGGCCTAATAGGCTTCTGGTGCCTGGCGTCCCCATGGGGATTCTTTCGGCTCCAAAGGAATATATCAAAAGCCTGGGTATTTGGCTGGATCCATCGCTTACGATGGACCATCACGCTAAGCATATATCATCTACTTGCTTCGGTCTTCTCAGACTTTTAAGGAAGGTCCTGCATATTCTCCCTCAGATTGCGAAAAAGCTCATTGTTCAAGCTTTAATTATCTCCAGACTAGGTTATGGAAACAGCTTTTTTGCTGGGTCTCCCGCATATGTAAAAAAATAAACTACAAAGGGTCCAAAATGTGTCAGCCTGGCTTTTATTAGATATTCCCAGAAGAAGTTCGGTAAAGGCTGGACTCAAACAACTACACTGGCTACCTGTGAAGCAACGCATACATTTTAAGGTTCTATGCTGCATTCACAGATACCTCTATAACAAGGGCTCCCAGATACTGAGAACCCTTGCTTCTTTTTACAAGCCTAATAGGGAGCTCAGATCAGCCTCAGGGGCCCTTGCCAACCTCCCCAGCATAAAAAAATCTAGATGGGGAGGTGCCACTCTTGCATACTTAGGGGCCAAGCTGTGGAACTCCCTTCCTATTGGTCTTCACAGGATAACCAATGAATATAATTTCCGGAAATCTCTAAAAACTTGGCTGTTCAAGGTGCTGGTTCCGCTCTCACTATCCATGCTGGTTCTTTGTCCTTTAGCGCTGATAAGCCGGTTGGTAGCCACGCCCTTTATAAATAATAAAACATATAACATAACTCCTCATCTGTTAAATGGGGATGTCTTTGTGGGGACATGGGTGTTGTGTGTTGTGCAGTGGGTGTTTAGTAATTTGGTGGGGTGTGCGGTGTGTGACGGATGGATGGGTGTTTGTGGTGTGTGTGTGTAATTGTGTCTGATTTGCGTGGCAATCTCTTGGCTATTTTTCATGTTCGTAAAGGGTTGTGGGTAATGTGGGTGTTTATTTTATAGTGCTGTGGGTGGGTGGGTGTGGTGTGTATATCCGTGTCAGGTGTGTGATTTTGGTCAATGTTGTGGTGCTATAAATTTGGGAGGCCATTCTGACCGCGCCGGTGTGTACCGCCAATGGTTTACCACCATTGATTGTCCGCTGTGGTTATTGGTGGGTCATAATGTGGAGGGAGTTGTTTTGTTGGCACAATGGTACGAGTGTTCATACCTAGAGTTTACAGTGACTTTCGGTCTGGCGGATATGTGTTTGTGGCAGTATTCTGTCAGTTTAGTGTGTGTGTGTCATAATATGGCGAACAAATGTTTGCCTCCGTGATGGTATGTTGGCAGCTGTCACTGTGGTGGTAAGCGGGATTTACCGCCAATGTCATAATAAGGGCCTTAATCTCCTAAGGCTTAAAATAAAAATGAATTTGATTTTGTGTGATGTAACTGGTGCACATGCAAATCACTGCAACTCCTCTGGGCTGAGTTCACGGTATATAAAACTATATAAACGCAAAAAATCCAAGCAGATTTTGAAAATGCCTGAGTATGATCATTAAAGAGGACTCTTATAAACAACCATATTCATTTTTAACATGACTTTTATGCCTTTTTTCTAGTTTAACCATCAGTCACAGATCATTACGACACGTTTAGTACACATTTATGTACCAGCCAGAAAGTTTAAATACGACTCAAGTTGGTAAACAAATGCCCAGTTGGCAACCCTAGCCACATTTGGGGTTATGGTCCTTGGGTCATTTTATTACACCTCACCAGCCTAGCCAAACTGCAGTGCTTCCAGTTTTCACCAAAGTTACTGACTCAGTAAGCCTTAAAGGGCTTACTTTAACAAACACTTCTTTAAAAATGAGTCCAAAGAGACTAAAGGAATGGTGATCAAGGAAAGGGAAACAGGAATGTGGGTCAGATTGTGATCCCAATCTACCCTGTGTATACAGACCTACCAACATAGGCGGCACCACTGTGTTACGTGATATAAGCTCCCTTCACATGGTCACACAGTGGAAAGGAAGTTGAGCTGGAAAGTCTTACAATGAGTGGGTTTGCATCTCATCCTTGGAAGCTCAGAGGAGCTGATTTCCATTAGGAGTTTCGAAAACACACTAGGACATCAGTGGCAATTTTAGTAAGCTTGGTGTTTTTTTGGATGTTTAGGGCTTATTTGTTGATTCAGAATTGTCTCTCAACACAAAGCCCTGGCCCTCCAAGGCACCTCCACTGCTCACATGCTAAAATTTGTTTTTGAAGATGTCAGGTCTGGTATTAGTAGTCATTTTCCTCCTCTGTGCCACTGTACGTCTACTTTCCTTAGGCCCATTCCTTCCCTCCAGGACATAAACTGGCCTCCATCTGTGTACAATCAATGTGTAAATCCATTTAAAGTCATGAAGCAGGGTCCTTATTCACCAGACTGACCCCCATCCACTATTTCACTGTTTAGCAGTTGTGCTGCCAGATCTGTCTGTCTATCTATCTATCTATCTATCTATCTATCTTAAAACAAACCTACTGCTTGTCGCCTGTACGTAGTTATAATTAGTGTGTGGGTATTCTTTTTGCGCACAGAAAGCCTGACATCCGTCATGTGGGGGCTGAGTAAAAGGGGGAGTCAAAAAATCTGTATTTCCCATGGTAATTCCCATAGGACCTTCAAACACACCTACTGCCCAAACCACTAGACGGACTTACACCAAATTTGGCAAAAATCTAGCTTTCAGTATGTAGATTGTGCTTTTGTTTATTTGGTGTAATTCAGTCTAGTAGTTAAGGAGAAATAAAAGGAAATCCAAATTTGTACATCTCTGGTCGAGACTACTTCGTGAATACTAATGAGTTTGTGCAGGAAAATGCACAGCTCTAATTGGCTGCCAACACTTCAAACCAGGAAGTGTTGGCAGCTTTCTTGGGACCTGGCTTCAGCCAAATCCCACAAAAAAAGGCCCGTAGCCCCTCTACCCCCAAAACAATAAAGTGGAATGGGGTCCCTGGGCTGATATCAGCCCAGAGATGGGGGCCGTGCAGCTCCCTCTTCTATAAAAAAAGGCTGTGTCCTGAAGGATGTTGTCTCTGGGGCTGAGGTCGGCCCAGGGAGGGGGGCCATGTGGCCCCCCTCACCCAAAGAAATTAATATATTATCGCAAGGGACCCGGGAGATGGGGTCCCCGGGGATGAAATCGGCAGGGGGAGGGGGCACACAGACCTGCAGCCAGCTCTATCTGCACAGCATAGGGTTGGGTGTTAATGGGTGGTTGGCCTGGCATCAAGTACCACCAGCAGGCCCTGTGGCCAACCACCACCCCGCATGGCCAAAAGTCATGAACGGCAGTGGTTGGTTTAACGTATAGTAGTGAAAATTACTTTACATTAAACAAAACATAGAAATTCACTGAAAGAACGAAAGGTTACTGGGACGTTATAGTTAGAAAATATAGTTAAAAACTATAGAATTTCACTTACAAAAACAAAGGGTACAGGGACGTTATAGTTAGGCTCATTAAGCTCATATTTTAAATGTGCAAAACCACAGAAATTCAGCTGTTGGAATTATCTCAAGTAACTATAACTCGTGCCCCAAGTTTACTATAACTCGCAACCTCGCACTGATAATTACCCCACAAATTACGGCACTCATGACATCTTTGATAACATCATTGATAATATCAATGTAAAAACTGCAGTAAAAAAAATTACAAAAAAAAACTGTGCATGGTGAGGTTATGAGTCATAGTTCCCTTAGGGCATGAGTTATAGTTACTTGTGATAAGTCTAACTATAACAGTTGAATGTCTATGGTTTTGTATGCTTAAAATATGAGCCTAACTATAACGTCCATGTAACCTTTGTTTTTTTAATTGAATATATATGTGTGTGTGTGTGTGTGTATATATATATATATATGTGTGGGTGTGTGGGGGTATATATATATATATGTGTATATATATATATATATATATATATATATATATTCTCAAATAAAGCAGTTTCCTCACTCTAGGAAAAGGAATCCGAACACCATGGCAATGCAATCATATTTTATTGACGCGTGAACAAGGCTACGGCCGAAACGCGTCAATAAAATATGATTGCATTGCCATGGTGTTCGGATTCCTTTTCCCAGAGTGAGGAAAATGCTTTATTTGAGAATATTTGGGTTTCTGGGACCCTTACCGTACCGCTTAAGAATCCGTTCAAGAATCCACCTTGGCATTCTACCAGAACAGTGTTCGTTTGTTTGTATATATATATATATATATATATATATATATCAACACTGAACTTGCAGTTGCCGGTGTGCTGCCAAATCGCTGGTGGTGCAAGGTAAAGCGCTACCGCCATTTCGCTTTAAACATAAACACTTCATTTCTCTCTCTCCAAAGAAACACCTGCACTCGAACTGGGATGAAATGTGATTTATTCAATCATGCAGCAATATGCCATAGTGGTACCCATCAAATCTTTTCACAAAATTATCTTCAATTCAGAACGCGTTTCGGCTGCTTGCACAGCCTTTGTCAACTGAAAAACGCCATGCTTAATATATATTATTTGCACGTGAGTTAATTGCAACCAAAATGGTAAAAATACTGCTCCAAGCCATTGTTTCCAGTTTCACTTCGTTTTTTGTTCATCATTAGCAATTCTTTTTATATCAATTACTTATCTCTGAAGCTGGCCCAAATATACTCTCCGTGCTGCGATAATGTTTAAAATAAATCAGCTGGCTTTAAAACTTTATATATAGTCTTGCGAACATCAATTCAAATCAATTCTATGGCACTCAATCAATTCCGGTTTAAATGCCTTTTCTTGCTGCTTGAACAAAATGTTTTATCCCTCGTTCCACCTCTTACTTGTGAAGTGGTGCCCAGCTCCGGATAACCTCACAATTTCTTGGGGAAACAGGCTCCACTGCAACCGGAGCCCTCTTCACCCCAAACATTCTTCCTTGGCTCCGGGGGCACTCCGACTCTAACATCAACACTGAACTTGCGGTTGCCGGTGTGCTGCCAAATCGCTGGTGGTGCAAGGTAAAGCGCTACCGCCATTTCGCTTTAAACATAAACACTTCATTTCTCTCTCTCCAGAGAAACACCTGCACTCGAACTGGGATGAAATGTGATTTATTCAATCATGCAGCAATATGCCATAGTGGTACCCATCAAATCTTTTCACAAAATTATCTTCAATTCAGAACGCGTTTCGGCTGCTTGCACAGCCTTTGTCAACTGAAAAACGCCATGCTTAATATATATTATTTGCACGTGAGTTAATTGCAACCAAAATGGTAAAAATACTGCTCCAAGCCATTGTTTCCAGTTTCACTTCGTTTTTTGTTCATCATTAGCAATTCTTTTTATATCAATTACTTATCTCTGAAGCTGGCCCAAATATACTCTCCGTGCTGCGATAATGTTTAAAATAAATCAGCTGGCTTTAAAACTTTATATATAGTCTTGCGAACATCAATTCAAATCAATTCTATGGCACTCAATCAATTCCGGTTTAAATGCCTTTTCTTGCTGCTTGAACAAAATGTTTTATCCCTCGTTCCACCTCTTACTTGTGAAGTGGTGCCCAGCTCCGGATAACCTCACAATTTCTTGGGGAAACAGGCTCCACTGCAACCGGAGCCCTCTTCACCCCAAACATTCTTCCTTGGCTCCGGGGGCACTCCGACTCTAACATCAACACTGAACTTGCGGTTGCCGGTGTGCTGCCAAATCGCTGGTGGTGCAAGGTA
This sequence comes from Pleurodeles waltl, assembly GCF_031143425.1. Taxonomy (NCBI): domain Eukaryota; kingdom Metazoa; phylum Chordata; class Amphibia; order Caudata; family Salamandridae; genus Pleurodeles; species Pleurodeles waltl. Next base: position 902,887,575 of record NC_090445.1, read on the forward strand.
AAGCGCTACCGCCATTTCGCTTTAAACATAAACACTTCATTTCTCTCTCTCCAGAGAAACACCTGCACTCGAACTGGGATGAAATGTGATTTATTCAATCATGCAGCAATATGCCATAGTGGTACCCATCAAATCTTTTCACAAAATTATCTTCAATTCAGAACGCGTTTCGGCTGCTTGCACAGCCTTTGTCAACTGAAAAACGCCATGCTTAATATATATTATTTGCACGTGAGTTAATTGCAACCAAAATGGTAAAAATACTGCTCCAAGCCATTGTTTCCAGTTTCACTTCGTTTTTTGTTCATCATTAGCAATTCTTTTTATATCAATTACTTATCTCTGGAGCTGGCCCAAATATACTCTCCGTGCTGCGATAATGTTTAAAATTAATCAGCTGGCTTTAAAACTTTATATATAGTCTTGCGAACATCAATTCAAATCAATTCTATGGCACTCAATCAATTCCGGTTTAAATGCCTTTTCTTGCTGCTTGAACAAAATGTTTTATCCCTCGTTCCACCTCTTACTTGTGAAGTGGTGCCCAGCTCCGGATAACCTCACAATTTCTTGGGGAAACAGGCTCCACTGCAACCGGAGCCCTCTTCACCCCAAACATTCTTCCTTGGCTCCGGGGGCACTCCGACTCTAACATCAACACTGAACTTGCGGTTGCCGGTGTGCTGCCAAATCGCTGGTGGTGCAAGGTAAAGCGCTACCGCCATTTCGCTTTAAACATAAACACTTCATTTCTCTCTCTCCAGAGAAACACCTGCACTCGAACTGGGATGAAATGTGATTTATTCAATCATGCAGCAATATGCCATAGTGGTACCCATCAAATCTTTTCACAAAATTATCTTCAATTCAGAACGCGTTTCGGCTGCTTGCACAGCCTTTGTCAACTGAAAAACGCCATGCTTAATATATATTATTTGCACGTGAGTTAATTGCAACCAAAATGGTAAAAATACTGCTCCAAGCCATTGTTTCCAGTTTCACTTCGTTTTTTGTTCATCATTAGCAATTCTTTTTATATCAATTACTTATCTCTGAAGCTGGCCCAAATATACTCTCCGTGCTGCGATAATGTTTAAAATAAATCAGCTGGCTTTAAAACTTTATATATAGTCTTGCGAACATCAATTCAAATCAATTCTATGGCACTCAATCAATTCCGGTTTAAATGCCTTTTCTTGCTGCTTGAACAAAATGTTTTATCCCTCGTTCCACCTCTTACTTGTGAAGTGGTGCCCAGCTCCGGATAACCTCACAATTTCTTGGGGAAACAGGCTCCACTGCAACCGGAGCCCTCTTCACCCCAAACATTCTTCCTTGGCTCCGGGGGCACTCCGACTCTAACATCAACACTGAACTTGCGGTTGCCGGTGTGCTGCCAAATCGCTGGTGGTGCAAGGTAAAGCGCTACCGCCATTTCGCTTTAAACATAAACACTTCATTTCTCTCTCTCCAGAGAAACACCTGCACTCGAACTGGGATGAAATGTGATTTATTCAATCATGCAGCAATATGCCATAGTGGTACCCATCAAATCTTTTCACAAAATTATCTTCAATTCAGAACGCGTTTCGGCTGCTTGCACAGCCTTTGTCAACTGAAAAACGCCATGCTTAATATATATTATTTGCACGTGAGTTAATTGCAACCAAAATGGTAAAAATACTGCTCCAAGCCATTGTTTCCAGTTTCACTCACGTGCAAATAATATATATTAAGCATGGCGTTTTTCAGTTGACAAAGGCTGTGCAAGCAGCCGAAACGCGTTCTGAATTGAAGATAATTTTGTGAAAAGATTTGATGGGTACCACTATGGCATATTGCTGCATGATTGAATAAATCACATTTCATCCCAGTTCGAGTGCAGGTGTTTCTCTGGAGAGAGAGAAATGAAGTGTTTATGTTTAAAGCGAAATGGCGGTAGCGCTTTACCTTGCACCACCAGCGATTTGGCAGCACACCGGCAACCGCAAGTTCAGTGTTGATGTTAGAGTCGGAGTGCCCCCGGAGCCAAGGAAGAATGTTTGGGGTGAAGAGGGCTCCGGTTGCAGTGGAGCCTGTTTCCCCAAGAAATTGTGAGGTTATCCGGAGCTGGGCACCACTTCACAAGTAAGAGGTGGAACGAGGGATAAAACATTTTGTTCAAGCAGCAAGAAAAGGCATTTAAACCGGAATTGATTGAGTGCCATAGAATTGATTTGAATTGATGTTCGCAAGACTATATATAAAGTTTTAAAGCCAGCTGATTTATTTTAAACATTATCGCAGCACGGAGAGTATATTTGGGCCAGCTTCAGAGATAAGTAATTGATATAAAAAGAATTGCTAATGATGAACAAAAAACGAAGTGAAACTGGAAACAATGGCTTGGAGCAGTATTTTTACCATTTTGGTTGCAATTAACTCACGTGCAAATAATATATATTAAGCATGGCGTTTTTCAGTTGACAAAGGCTGTGCAAGCAGCCGAAACGCGTTCTGAATTGAAGATAATTTTGTGAAAAGATTTGATGGGTACCACTATGGCATATTGCTGCATGATTGAATAAATCACATTTCATCCCAGTTCGAGTGCAGGTGTTTCTCTGGAGAGAGAGAAATGAAGTGTTTATGTTTAAAGCGAAATGGCGGTAGCGCTTTACCTTGCACCACCAGCGATTTGGCAGCACACCGGCAACCGCAAGTTCAGTGTTGATGTTAGAGTCGGAGTGCCCCCGGAGCCAAGGAAGAATGTTTGGGGTGAAGAGGGCTCCGGTTGCAGTGGAGCCTGTTTCCCCAAGAAATTGTGAGGTTATCCGGAGCTGGGCACCACTTCACAAGTAAGAGGTGGAACGAGGGATAAAACATTTTGTTCAAGCAGCAAGAAAAGGCATTTAAACCGGAATTGATTGAGTGCCATAGAATTGATTTGAATTGATGTTCGCAAGACTATATATAAAGTTTTAAAGCCAGCTGATTTATTTTAAACATTATCGCAGCACGGAGAGTATATTTGGGCCAGCTTCAGAGATAAGTAATTGATATAAAAAGAATTGCTAATGATGAACAAAAAACGAAGTGAAACTGGAAACAATGGCTTGGAGCAGTATTTTTACCATTTTGGTTGCAATTAACTCACGTGCAAATAATATATATTAAGCATGGCGTTTTTCAGTTGACAAAGGCTGTGCAAGCAGCCGAAACGCGTTCTGAATTGAAGATAATTTTGTGAAAAGATTTGATGGGTACCACTATGGCATATTGCTGCATGATTGAATAAATCACATTTCATCCCAGTTCGAGTGCAGGTGTTTCTCTGGAGAGAGAGAAATGAAGTGTTTATATATATATATATGTATAGATATATATATATATTTTTTTTCTTTTCTTTTTTTTTTCACTGAAAAAACTAAAGGTTACAGGGACGTTATTGTTAGGTTCTGTATTTACTTGTACAAAAATATAGAAACTTAGCAGTTATAGTTAGAGTTCCTTCAAACAACTGTAACTGGCGCCTTAAGGGAACTATAACTCGCATCTTTGCCATGCACAGTTTTCTCATCAATAATTTTATTGAAAATGTTGCAGTGATAATATCAAAGATGCCATACAAAATCTCATCAATGATATAATATGTGGAGTAATTAGTTGTGCATGGTGAAGGCACTAGTTATAGTTACCTTAGGGTGTGAGTTATATAGTTACTTGAAGGAACTCTAACTATAATTGCAGAATGTCTATGGTTTTTTATGAGTAATTTCAGAACCTAACTATGACGTCTCTGTAACCTTTGTTTTTTTCAGTGAATTTCTATGGCTTTTTATCGTAAATTAATTTTAATTACTATAAGTTATTCCAATCCCCGAAGTGCACAGCCTTTGGCCGTGCGCAATAGAGATTGGTCTCAAGGCCAGTCCTTATAACCACTCAATCCCAGTGCACGCATGGCCTTTGACCGTGCACAGCACAGGTTGGCACCTGTCTCTGTCAGTGGATCTGTGAGTGGGGGAGTGAGTGTCTGAATGAATCTGAAAGTGGGTGTGTGAGTCTATGAGAGGGTCTCAGTGGGTGAATGAGTGTCTGAGTGGGTGTGTGAGTGGGAGCATGAGTTTCTGAGTGCATGTATGAGTGAATGAATTACTGTATGAATGAGTCTGTTGATGTTTCTTTCAATTTTTTTTCATATTTGTGACTATTTTGCGAATAATCAGCGAACATTCACAAATTTTCATGAATACCGTGCATGGAAATGCAAATTTATTTTAAACCCATAATTTGCCCCCAAAACACACCTGTATCACACCCATGAGGTCAGGATACCTTATGCCACTTTAAATTAGGATTTTCACACTTGGGGACCCAGTTCTGTGAAATAAAATTGTAACCACAACTTTCTAGTCAGGTTGTAGCCAGACAATTACAGTGCGTCCTTTTTCATGTGCATTTGCAAAATATTCAGGAAAATTCACAAATTTCACCAATTATTTGCAGATACGCCGCGGCCAGAGATATACAGATTTGGATTTCCCTACATTTCTCAAAAACTACTGAACAGATTTACACCAAAGAAGCAAACAACCAATCTGCATCCCAAAAACTAGCTTTTTGCTAAATTTGGTGTAATTCCGTCCAATGGTTCCGGCTGTAGATGTGTCTAAATGTCCTATGGGAATTAACATGGGAAACACAACTTTTTGACACCCCCCTTTTTTCTCAGCCCTTGCTTGACAGATCAACTTCCCTGTTTCCCTGTCCACTGTCATGCCGGCAGGGAAACAGATGAAAGACTGCTTCCACATGCAGGGAGATGCATATTTAGCAGCTCCTTATGTGCAGGAGTAATGCCAGATCCTACATTAGGCAGGGAACCAACTGGGGCCGCAGGAGACTTGAGGCTTTCCCCCAGGCCCCATCAGTCTCAACTCGGTGCCCTGGGGGTGCAGATCACACATTACAAGAGCAACCCAAATGTTCGTGTGAACCTGGGAATAAATACCAACACTACATACATATGTAAACGTGAAACTCACATTGTCAAATATAAAATTGGGCAGAAAATACTGCGTTAGAATTCATCTATATTGTATACTGGTAGTTTGTACTTGCATATAAAATAATTTATAATATGTATGGTGGATACCCAATTGTAGAAAATTAATATCTCTATAGAAAAGCTTTGAAAGGTATGCAAATTATTAAAGGCAACAGTACCTGGATTCCTCATATAAGTCCAAATGGTATTTTTAATTCTATCAAGAACTAGTGAAAAGAATCATATTAAATAACAAACAACAAAACACAAAAACACAGTATAGTTGAAAAAAGTGCACCCCAAGTGAGAAAAACACCAACTTCAATCCACAATTTTTTTTTTATATACAGATATTGGTGTATTGATACATCAAGAAAAGGCAGCCAAATGTACTGAGAAGTGTATAGCCACAGGGAAGTTTCCCTTGTGGAATAGGTTTTTCTAAGGTCTGTCTTTTTTTATATGTCGACTGCATTTCAACCCCACCATGAATACCAGGCTCTCATCAGGACAAACAGTGACCTGGGAGATGATTGCCTTTTATATACCTGGAGTTCTTAAATAAGTTTAGAAAACACAGCCACATTTAACCCTGTATAGAGGTAAGTCTTGAAGTAATTATTGTACTCAAGGGACACATAATTATCAGTGAAACCTAGATCCTTAATAAGATATAGGTCTGGAGCAATTGGGAGCAATGCAGCTTCTTCTCTAGCGCTTCACCAGGCCACCTAGGAGGATGTGTCCAGCCCTGGGGAATGGGGTCCTCCGGGCCGAAATTGGCCCTGGGGGGGGGTGGAGCCCCTCTGCCCCCTCTTCCAGTTTTAAAAATGTATTTGGCCACCAAACAAGTAAGCCCTTACTTCTCTAAAGTACACATCATCCTACATCTTACGCATGGCCAAGGCAAACCAAGTGTCTTTTCTCTGCAGTTCCACTTGAAAATGTATCTGTAATCCTTGATGGAGGTGTTTGCATCCTTGTTGTTGCAAGGGAAATATCTTATGTAGTGCTACTACAAGCATGTAAATCAAGCTAGAAGTTCCACCCATTTGGCCCTGTCCCATATACATTAGTGGTATGCAGCATCTTCTGGCTCTTTCCCAGGGTGATAGATAGCATACCAAAAGGCCCACCGACTATTTTGGAGAGACGTTCTTAAAGCACAGGAATATGATCACATCCCCACCAAACAAAGAAGCACTTACTTCTCTAAAGTACAAATCATCCAAGTGTGTTTTCTCTGCAGATTGCTCCTGCACGCAGGTATCTGTATATTTACTAGCTCCCTGCATGTGGGAGCAATGTCGGCTCCTGCAGGAGTTGGGGAGTGGGCTAGGACTGTGGAGGCCTTGAGGCTTCCTCTGCTGTCCCCATTAGTGTAAACTGGGTGCTCAGTGCCCGAAGGCCATTCATGACACAGGGTTGGGTAGTTATAAGGGATAGGACTTGCAGCCAACCCCTATAGCATAATGACAAAGCCTGTCTGTGGCACAAAGTTGGGTGCTCAAATCAAATCAAATCATAAATATTTATAAAGCGCGCTACTCACCCGTGCGGGTCTCAAGGCGCTAGGGGGAAGGGGTTACTGCTGCTCGAAGAGCCAGGTCTTGAGTAGTCTCCAGAAAGCAGAGTGGTCCTGGGTGGTCCTGAGGATGGTGGGGAGGGAGTTCCATGTCTTGGCCGCCAGGTAGGAGAAGGACCTCCCACCCGCCGTGGTGCTCATAGGGAGTTGAACACAGGTTCTGGCCAACCTCCACCACACATGGTCGAAGACTGCTCTAACTATAACTGCTGAATTTCTATGGTATTGTACATTTGAAATGTGACTCTATCTATAAGGTCCCTGCATTTTTTTTTTTTTAACTGTAGATAGATAGATAGATAGATAGATAGATAGATAGATAGATAGATAGATAGATAGATTTTAAAACAAAGTAGCTTTCACAGCTAATATCTCTAGATGCCACCGGGTGCTTATCTGAATGTTTTCTCTTTCCCTGCAGGACATCATTTTTTAAACTTTGAATCTGTTCCTCATCCTGTGAAGAGTGCCACTTCAGCTTAATAGTTATAAGCATGTAGCAAAAGCTCCTCATCCCATGAAGAGTATTGTAGTCAGTTGAAGGAGGACTGAGAAAATCAACTGGATGAGAATTTAACTCTTTAGAAACATTCTAAGGACTACAAACATTTTAATATTTGCACAGTTATATGCAAGGCTTTGAACGTCTGCACACAAGATGCAGTTTCCCCATTGAAGCTGTCACCAAAGGATTATGCTTGAATACCAGGGTCACATTCTTTGGAAGTCATTAATGCTTCCTTTGGATGGATAGTCATCAATAGGGCTCTCTTCTTCCGGGGTATCATGATATAGGCCCTCATTATGAGTTTGGTGGGCCGTGGAGGCATAGAGTGGGATAAACTGGTGTAGAGTGCATTGGCAAAGAATGTTGAAGAATATAGTCCATAGAGTGCAGAGGCATAGATTGCAGCAGCATAGAATTCAGTGGTGTACAATACAGCATCATATGCTGCAGTGACATAAATTAGAGTGTTGCGTAGTAGAGTGCAGTGGCAGAGAGTGCAGTGGTGCAGAATAGATTAGAATGTTGGCGACTGCAGTGATGTAGAGCAGAGTGGCATAGAGTGTAGTGATGTAGAGTAGAGTGGCAAAGAGTGTAATGATATAGAGTAGAGCATGATAGAATGCAGTGGTGCAGATTAGTGCACATTAGAGTGGCATAGAGTGGTGCAGAGTAGAATGGTGTAGAGTGGTGCAGAGTACAGTGTAGTCCAGTAGAGTGGAGTGGCACAGAGTGCAGTGGGGTAGATTGGAGTGCTGTAGAGTGCAGGGGTGTAGAGTGGAGTGCTGTCAAGTGCAGTGGCATCCAGTGTAGTGCTGCAGAGTGCAGTGAGATAGAGTCCTGCAGACTGCAGTGACATAGAGTGGAATGCTGCAGTGTGCAGTGGCATAGAGTGGACTGTTGCAGAGTGGAGTGGCATAGACTGCAGTGCTGCAGAGTGGAGTGGCGTAGAGTGCAGTAGCATAGAGTTTAGTGACATAGAGTGCAGGGGCATACAGTGTAGTGCTGTACAGTCCAGTGGATTAGAGTGCAACAGAGTAGAGTGGTGCAGAGTGGGGTTAAGTGCTGTGGCATACAGTGGAATGGCACAGAGGACGTAGAGTGGGTGGTCAAAGAGGAGTAGTGTGCAGTGGCACAGATGGTAGTGACATGGTGTAAAGTGAAGTGGTGCAGAGTAGAGTGTAGTGACGTGGAGTGGTGCAGAGTAGAGTGGAGTGGTATTGAGTGGACTATGCATGGTGTGGTAGTGCACAGCCATTAAAGATAACACATTCTCAATTGAAACGACCATAACATTTGCACAGATATAGCGTTTTACTAATAAAACTATACAGCACACAGACAAAAATGTGTGGAAATTGCATCACCTAGTGTATTGATTTGTTTTCATCATATTAAAGTATTTGTTCCCAACACACTTCAGAATTAACAAAAAATGTACGTTTGTGCTTTGCTAATTCTGATATATTCTGAAATACTTGCTGAGTTCATTTATATGCTGTGTGTTAATAAAAACCTTTTCCTGTACCCCAGTATCAAGTATGAGTATGATTGTCACATAAATTCCCTCACTTTGAAGTGTAAGAAAGATAAGTAAGCAGTAAGCTCCCTCAGAAGACAGAGCCTGATGTTAGACCTCTGACTTTGAATGCAGAGCTAATATGACAAGATAATACCAATATTTATAGGCCTGTTTACAAAAAGGAGCATTTGTGGATGAGTACAAGGAGAGGTAGTGTGAAAAGGCGTTTCACCTTGGTAGGGGAAAACTGAAGCTGGACATCATAAAACAAATAATGCCAGTAAGTAGAAACCAGAAAATTTGAGTTGCCAACCACAAAGCCAAAGGTAAGCAACAGAGGGAATGCATTCCCATGGAAGCTTTCAGATCAGAATGTCCCAAGACATCTTTAGGAAACTAGCAGCTGTGCTGTCTAGTAGGCTTTGACCTAAAAAGGAAATACCAAAATGCAAAGGAAAATTCTTGCCAAAACCTAACTTAATTTAAACAGGATTGAGACATTTGGTCATCTGTAGAAGTCAAGGGAGGCAGATTTATCCAAGAAAAGTGTCATGCTAAGTACACCTTCCGCTGCAGGCGCAGCTGAGTGTGTGCAGCAGATGGCCCTTCCCTAAACTACAAAACTTGATTTCATACAATGTGTGGAATGCACAAGATAAAACAAAAACAACTCTTAAAATCTGCACTTTGCCATAACCCAGCATAGCCCTGTTGCTGTGCTTTTACAGATAAGCTTGTTGGTGTGGTGAGCAACATAGCAAGGGATGTAAGGAATGGTGCTTTAGCGGATAAGATGCACATGAGGGGCTGGGCTGGAAAATGCATGCACTTTCCTATAGTACTGAATGCAAAAGATAAAAGTAGTTCTCTAAATGTGAGCTGTGGAAGGATACAAGTCAGCCAATGAAGAGGATTCTAAATAGAATATACTCCAGGGGTGGGACCAACACAAGAAGAGGAAGGCAATTTAATAAAAAGTAAGCAAATGAGAATGTCAATACAGCTAATCAATGGTACGCAATGAGAAGGTAGCAATCCTACTGTACGTTTACAATAAGTCTTTTGCAACCAGACAGAATATGCTGTCTGGCAGGCGAGCCGTAAACAGTGAACATGGGATGGTACAAAGTAATGAAAAAATAGCAGGTAAGGGGATCACTAAGTCCACAGGTCTGTTTGGTGGTTTACATCTCTATCATGCTGGTCTTCTGGGCTTTAGGATTGTATTTTTCTTGGCACCTCTACTGCCATAAAAGGTCTTTCTCATGAACTTTGAACAAGGGCTTTAATGGTGCTTTTTGTGTGGTGAGCATACTAATGTTGTTTGCGATGCCTAATCATGAGCACTTCATTCTTAAAAAGACTTCCTTGTAACTATGTAGCTTCTTTATGACTGCCATTTTTTAAGGTTGTCCACATTTGCTATGGCTCCCATTTAGATTTCCACCAAAATGTGCTATTCTTCAATGTGTCTCTCTACTTCATTACTCTAAGTATAGGCCACAGAAGTTTGAAATTTTTTATTAATTCATTTAATTGTCCAAAGAAGGTGCATTGGTTCATATTAGTCCTTTTGCTTGTGTGTGTGTGTTCAATTTTCCCAAAACATTCTTAGATGTTTAATCCTAGTGAGATTTAAAGCAGTTATTCAAAGTGCAATTGTATTGTATTAGTTATATAGCGCTTACTGTGTGGTTGGAAGGATGTTGCTTTTGTTGTGATCCTATGTGGGAAGTTTTTCTATGTTGTGTGTGATGACCACTGAGAGGCGGCTATTGTGTTATAGGACACAGCTCGTAGCAGTGTGTTGTATGATGAGGTGGAAAAAAAAGGATGTATAAGTTTATGTTTTTCAGTATGCTGTTTGCATTAAACAACTTTGCAGGCCCTTTATGGCATTTCATATGATTTAGTCTACTAAGCTGGCTACTGCACTGCGTTGTTCAATCTGGGGAGCGAGACAAATGGAGAGATATGGGGCAATGGGCATTTTTATTACTATCCCGTATCTGAGTGCCTATGTGAGATAATAAGAAGTGGTCAGATTGTATAGATGTTTGGGGCCTGCATTGAATGGATTATTTTAAAGTCCTCCAAATTGCACAGTAATGTGTGACAGGTCTCTTCAGTTATTCCACGCCTGTTCATTTGGTGATGTTTGTTTTCTGGCTATGCAATGCTGGTGTTGGACAACCCTCATAACCTTATGTATTATGTGGATTTAATAGGCATAGGTTTTGATTTGTTTCTGAGGCTAGGTATTAACATTTTATTATTATTGTGGGCCATAATTGTTATATATGGAAGAACATATCTATATAGTACCACATTGAACCATAGGTCAGCATTTTTTTTTAGCTTACCTGAATAATTACAGCAGTTTGCTAGTTGAGCTGTTTGCAATTCATAGGTAATGAATTGAGAACTGTGCCTGGGGGTGTGACTGTTTTCTGACCTCTATTGCTGGGATGTAGGTGGTTCAGTTATATAGGAAATAACCATGTTTTCAACTGTCTTTAGAAGTGTACATGCTCTTGGGTGCTTCTAATGCTGGCTGGTAGTGAGTTCCAGAGCCTGATAGCTTGTACTGAGAAAGCAGATTTTTTATGGTAAGGTGGTATTATGATAAGTGATCAAGCCTGGAGCACAGTGTTCTGTTTGGTTTGTATTGTTTGAATTTAACTTGTAGGCATAGAGGTCCTTTTCCTTGGGAGACTCTTTGGACAATGCAGAGTGGTTTTGCCCTTCTAGCTATAGGTAGTCAGTTGGACTATTGCAGGGGTGGAGTCATGTGTTCTCTTGGATGAAGGCAGAGAAGAAAACTTACAGCACTATCTTGGAATAGTTGTATTTTGTGAATAATGAATGTGGATGTGCCAAGGTATAGGCTGTTGGCATTGTCAGGCTTGGGCATTACGAAGATGAGGATAGTTTGCAGTTTATGTTGTATGTTTATAAATATATTTATGTTTATATCGGTATAAAGACAAATTCAAACAATATATGAATGGAAAGTCCAAAGTAAATTCTAGTAAACTGAAGTGATTGGAATTTGATTTATGCTCATGTTTGTTTAGGCATCCATCGATTCTTTACAATGTAGCTGAATGGATACACATATAGGTACAAAGGCAGCCTCTTTGGGATATTGTTAGCATGAGGTATTAAGATTATGTCTGAATCCATGGTTACTCCTAGGTTTATAACTTCTCTTGATGTTGTCGGAGTGGCTGTAACTTCCTTAGGCCATATGGCAGTAAGCTGGTAGTTTTGCTATTATCGTAATCTCTGTCTTTGATATATTGAGATTTAGATGGTTATCCAACATCTTTGTGTTTATGGCGCAAAGGCAGTCATTGAGGTTGGAATTGTAGAGGTCTTCCAACCTATCCATTTTTAAAATGATTTGGGAGTCATCTGCATAGTTGTAACAGGTGAAGTTGTGTGATTTAATCAGATTCGGTAAGAGGGTTAGGTAGATGTTGAATAGTAGAGAGAAAATGATGGACCCATTAGGAGCTCTGCAGTGTTGTGTATGAGGGGGTGATGTGAAAGGGGGTAGGTAGACTACACTTTGTCTATCAGATAGGAATCAATCCACTTTAAAGCATGTTCACAAGTTCCGATATTGTGAAGTCTTTGTAATAGTGATGGTGGTGGACAGTGTCAAATGCAGCTGATAAGTCCCCAGATAATAAGGCAGCTACTCCATTTTTGTCCACTGGGAGTTTTATGTCAACCCAGATGGATATGATGGCTGACTCTGAGCCTCTGCCTGGTCTGAAACCCCACTATTGATCTGATTGGCCTCCTGAGCATACCAGTAAGTGATATTTGTGTGAAAACCCCAAGAGTGAAAAACATGAGCATAAGGATCAGGAAAGACAGAGTAGATTCATGAGACACCACAACTGCTGATGAAAGACCCAACAAGAGAGGGATTCGAGGTAAATAAAGTAGTAACGGAGAACCTCCAAAATATTTGTTTTTACCAAACAAGGGCAGGGGTGCCTTTTCTAGCCCCAACCATTCTCACTCCTGTCAGCCCAATTAAGGTTTTGGATAACGAAATCAACAACATTATTAGTTCCTATAATGTGGCTGGACAGTGCTGTTGTCAGCAGACAATTCTATAATCAACACTAAAGATGGGCTTTGGCTCCATCTACATATTAGGATGCTATTTAAGCATATTAGATAACTAGATAATTTATATTGTTTTTCTCTGGCAGCATCATAGATGAGAGGATGAAATTTATTAACCTACATGGATTTGTAGGTCTGGTTGACAGTGCGATTGTCACCTGACTTTTTAACCTAAGCCAATAGTATTCTATATGTCTTTGCTTCCACAGAAATACATATCGATTTACATGTTATTTACTTGGGATGCTTAACATTGCCATGCAACATTCCTTTAAATCCTTACAAATCGGCATTGCAATGCTTGTTATAGATCGTCCATTGTTAAAGACGTCAACTATAATCAGAGCCTCCTTTTGAATTTCTTGCCCGCATATTATAAATTATAACATATCATTCGCCTGTCTCTGCTGCCATCTCCTGGAATATATAAATACATCATGTGGCGAGGGACAGTGGGTGTATTATAACAACGGGTAATTTGATGCCCTGGCAATTGAGAACAAGAAAAGGCCTGTTTTCTGGTAATAAAATCAGAGTTGTTTGGACATAAGTACCCACAATGCAGCTTGAGGGTATACAGCTGTGGCGTTTCTACTTTTCTAAGATTTGCTATTATCATAATATCATGTGATTAAGGCTCAGTAGAGCGTTATATGAAAACAGACGTCTACATGTTAAGTTTCGCTAGTAATTTGTGTTGTTGTTGTTACAGTCCCCGACGAGCAACAGTCCATCATACCGAAGATAAACAAGCATTTGCAATGCAATGGGTCTCGCGTTTGCTCGAGTTAGAGCTATTAGCATTGTAAACTCCTAACCGGACTTTTCTTGCACAAAAGATGGAAATTTAAAGTAAAACAATTTCACATAACTAACTGGACTTTTCTTGCCATATAAACTGAAAAGTAAAGGTTTCACATAAGCAAGTCAACGGCCGCCATCAGCCCAAAGCAGACACACAAAGGGAAATAAAAGTTTGCTCGCAGTGAAAACCTATTGGCAAAAGTGCAATTATCCATGTAACCGGCAAAAGTGCAATTACCTATGTATCAGGATCGATGTCATGCAAAGCACTTGCCTACTGTGTTGCGAAATAACGAGAAAGAGTAGTCTAGAAAACAGACAGAAAACATTGAGCTTCGTATGTTTTCAGTAGTTGGTTGGTGCGCTTGAGGAGGGCTGAATACCAGAAAAGGCATGATGTTTGTACGCCTCCCACTAGTGGAAGCAAGCGGATTTTAAAAGGCAAGCCCATGAACCAATGAAAATGACTGACGTGACATGGGCATGGTTAGAAGTCCAAACAGAGTTTACAACAGGGGTCAGAGCGCTTTGCGCTTGTCCCTAAAATTAAGCGAAAGCTTAGTGACAGCCTCTTATACAGTCCATACTAGCCAAGTATGCAGCTCTGGGACAGCTTTACAGAGCGCGTCAAGCACAGCTTACTGACAGCCCCACGCACAACCTATACACACATCTAACTTTTCAACTCCAGGTAGAATATTAGTAATGAGAATGTGCAGGGGAGGCTCTTTATATTATTAATGAACACACACAAACATAAATGCAAAATCAGTTCTCTCAGAGTGGCTATCTATTCCATCTGTTGAAATGGCAGCCTGCACTAGTGCACAGTGCTCTGACGAGAGCGTGTGTGTTCAACAGCCCTATTATCAAAGCGCTAGAAAGCATATCTTGCACACCAGCGCAGGGACACTTACCCCTGGAATAATTATAGCAATCAGATGTTAAAAGTCTTCAGGAATTACGAAAATCTTCGTTCTGCAGAAGTCTGCTGCATTCTAAAAGTAGCAACAGTTATGCTCTCATGTTCAGTCGCTCACAAGTTGTCATTTGGTTTACGAAATGGGTTCTGATGGAAAATGCAACCACAAGATCCATAAAATAAAGAAAACACTTGTATGAATACCCACCTTGTGATTCCAACAGAGAAAGAGCAGCTCTATAAAAAAGGAAGCGGGTGCAGTTTATCTGCCAGAATTCACATTTCACATATTATTGAAGTGCCAAGCCTTTTTGTTTTTTCAAAAAGACCTTTGAACAGACTCGAGGTGTCTGCTTCCCACGCTGCAGTCATACAAGATGCCATTTCCAGCCAGACTCCTTTAAGTTTCGTACTGCACACGCTATCTGTAGGGCGCAGCTTTTCTGCAAGCCACGATTCTGACTGGAGCTGGAAATGGCAATCCTGTATGACTGCAGCTTGGGAAGCAGACACCTCGAGTCTGTTCTATAAAGTATCCTCACATTTTCTCCCCCAAAATAATCCTCTTAACATATCTAACCAGCAATGCTCTTACAATTTAAGTACCTGCACTCCCTTCTAAGACTGTACTTCTGCTGTGTGTGTGCTGGGCAAGTTTCTAATGTTGATTCCAGAGCTGGATCCATAATATGGAAGTCTCATGGAGGCGGGCGGGGCAAGAATCGCAATGCAGAGGGAGGGAGTTAGGGAAGGCCCAACAGCAACAAGAGGAAGGGGAAGCAACGAGAACTAAGTGATGACGGAGCAAAGAATGAAAAAAAAACACCATGAATATTAATTACATTTAATTGAAGGCCATCTTATTTAGTGTTTATTTTTTTCTAACCTCAATGTGTTTTCCTTCCTGCTTGAGAGAAGCCCTTCGTGTGCCCACAGTGCAACTGAGCGTTTGCCGACAGATTTAACTTAATGTCAGAAACCTCCCTATTGTGTGCATGATGGATTATGCTCAGCGGTCTAAAGCACCAAAGATGCTGCTTCCCTGCTGCTCTTTATCTAGAGACCCAAAAAGAATAATAACAAAGATTAGAAAATAGAAAGTTCCATTCTGTGCATTGTTCTCCCTGCAGTCTCTAAAGTGGCTCAGAATTCTGGTTCCGCTTATTTAGAGCAGTAAAGGGCACAAGGGCAAGGGGAGATTGGAGGTGTAATAAAATGCCAGCAGCCACATGGGAGCTGTTGGGGTGGGAGGTACGGCACAGGCAGATGAAGTAATTTAGGAATATAATTCAAGAACTCAGCAGGCAGGGGATGCACAGCAAGCTTGGAGGAGATAACACCATAGCCTCCGGCTCAAAAAGCACTCAGAGCGACAAGGAAAAAATAGTCCCTGAGACCGATAATTTAATGGGACAAGTGAAAGGGTACAAGTACTGGGGCATGCTCCGTGGGAGTAGATAAGGGAGGAGAAGGTGGCACAAATAGGAAAGATTAACCACTAAGAGCAAGGATTTTTAAAGGACACTGACATAAGCAAATGGAAAGCAGGGGCGGAGTTGAAGCCCACAAAGAAGTATATACTAAAGTATATACAAGAGATCTCTAATGCTCGACCTAAACAGGGGTTTTACACTATAAATTATTCCAAAAATATGCACTTTTCAAAGTAAAAATAAGCATTACAGAATAAAGAAAAATGTCCCAAAACGTATAAATCATGTTTAAGATTGCGAGTTCTATCCCCTCGTTAGCATTTTGTGTATGATTTCTGCGCCGAAACTTAATTTTCAGACAATGTTATGGACAGGCCAACTTTCCGTGCATCACCGAGCACTGGACATTGATGTATTTAGGCCCATATTTATAATTTTTTAGCACCGCATCTGCGTCATTGTTTGACCCAAAAGCGGCGCAAACTTACAAAATATAATTGAATGTTGTAAGTTTGCGC
This sequence comes from Pleurodeles waltl, assembly GCF_031143425.1. Taxonomy (NCBI): domain Eukaryota; kingdom Metazoa; phylum Chordata; class Amphibia; order Caudata; family Salamandridae; genus Pleurodeles; species Pleurodeles waltl. The sequence goes on from NC_090445.1 coordinate 902,904,039, forward strand.
CACTTTTGCGTCAACAAAAATTAGGCAAATGCAGCTCTAAAAAAGTTGAAATCAGGCCCTTTTCTGCATGTGTGAGGTTATTGTTCCTCTTTGGTGATGAGCATTGGTGCCCCTTGTATTTAAGTTGCAAAAGCATCAAATGGCGAATCTCTGACCGAGCCATGACTGAAAGTTGTGCTCAGTTTAGAAAACAAGGATATCAGTTTAACAGAAGCTTGGACGACCTGTGCTGGAAAATAGATGAGTGGCTGAACTTTGGCAGTTTCTTTACCCTCATTGACAGTATTTCTGTGCTACACGTACAAATGCCTGGTGACATTCATTTCCCACAAATACAAATACGTACTGTAAGGGCCCAGTCTTTGTAAAAATCAATTATTTAAAAAAACAAATTCTCGAACCATATTTCAGTGGAGACGCGTGCTGCACTCATTTCTCTAGCATGTTTCTCTTCGCTTGTTGCATAAATTTAATGTGGTAAGCAGGTCGATTCCAGCCCTGAACTCTGACCAATTGAAAAGACGCTCTGGGTAGAACTTTAATCTGAGGGCATTGTCAATTTATGCATTTTTGGGCCCCAAGAAACACATATTTTGGGGCTCCTTGTTTAGAACAAACTGGATTTTTATTATATTTTTTCTGGCAATTCAAGACTGCATGACTCAAACAATATTAGACTTACACTTTCACACAAAAACAGCAGAAATGTGTTTGGATCAGTTCCAAAACATTCTTTATATACATGGGCCCATATTTATACTTTTTTTGCGCCGCATTTGCGTCGTTTTATGACGCAAAAACGGCGCAAACTTGCAAAATACCATTGTATTTTGTAGGTTTGCGCCGTTTTGCGTCAAAAAGCGGCGCAAATGCGGCGCTAAAAAAAGTATAAATACGGGCCTTAGTATTTATTGAGAGTAAATGTATGTTGCTGAATAATGAATTTAGAGGGTACTATGCTTTTTAGGAAAATCACTACCTGCAAAGAGCTTACATGACCTCTTCTGTCTTGTCAGACCTTCAGACAGTAATGCTTATAAAACATCTTCTCTGAATAACCTGGAGATAACACAGAACTATAGCTGAGAACTGAATTGTACGCATATATTTATCTTCTGTGCAGCACTAACTTTACTAAGGATTATTTTTTGTATTTCCTCATTAAACCATCACCTAATTTACAACTAGGTGGATCAAATCAGCATGAAAACATTTGCATGACATGACAGCCTTTACTATGTGCTCTGGGACCATTTTAATCAACCACCACAAAATGTTTTGTTTTGTGCAGCAATCAGTGGTACATAAAATATATTGGAAGCATTCATTTACCACTTACTGGGGTGCTGGCTGTGTACTGTACGGCATGACATCCCAACATGAGATTTGAGTGGATTTTCCTTTAAGTCCATGCAGTTCCCTTAGTAGCCTAATTCATGCAGAAAAAGTGCAGTGCTCAAAGGGGTACCCCTCTGCTTCTCCATTTCTCTTTGGAAAATACAATACTTAGGGCCTCATTAGGGGTGGAGGCCCCCGAGAATATTACAATGTTCCCGTCAGGCAGTGCAGACAGTGCGCATTCCAATGGTGCTGGGCAGGCGGGCCCCTGGCACTGGCTTTCTGCCAGCCTTTCCATGGCAGGGTCCCACCATTAAAAGGCAGGTGAAAAGCTGCATTGTAATCAGCCAGGCAGTGCTGAGTTCAGCACTTCCCTGGCTCAGTACAACTCTGACTGCTGTCACCCCATTGGGAACCTTGTTCCTGGTGGGGATGGTGGTCCCCTGACGAGTCCACCCACCAGGGTAGTAATGTGGTGGTCGGACCGTCACAGCGAGGCTGGAAGACCTTGGACCACCAGCCTCTTAATGAGCCCTTAATGTCTCTATTTCTTCACTCCCATTATCCTGATGAATAAAATGGGCAGTTTGAAAACCGTAAAATGATATCAGTGGCCGTAAGTAACTATTCCTTTAGTTGAGCGGGCTCTTGTCATATGTAGGTCTTAATTGCTGGCAGAGGTAAACATTTGCTCAAAGCCAAAACCTTGAGTAGTGTGGAAATCCTGAATGCCTTAATGCTTAAATATCAAGGATTACATTGGCGGAACTAGCTGCTGATTACAGAGAATAGCCTAGGAACGTAAATGGATGTATGACAGCAAAGCACGGCACTGTAGCCCTGTGTGGGGTCACTTTCAACTCCTACTTACTTTCTTCAGAAATGAATATTCAGAAATAACTAAGAAATAAGACATCTCTATTGGGGAATGCAGAGCCTCCTCATAGCCCCCTTAGAGCAAAATGCTCAATGATTACGACCGGAACAAAATCTGAGTCCATTGCAGGTAAAGCATTATGACTAAGGCATCGCTGTACCCCAGTTACTTTAGGTTTTCCACTAAATTGGAAAACTTAGCACATTCACTCATCTGTGCCAAGGGGCAAAAACTTCAAACAATCTTGGAACAAGCCTGTGATAGTGCTATTTCTCATTTGTTAACTTACACTGTCTATATTTCATCTGTTTTAGGGTGGCACCATTCCTTGACAGGCTGCCTGAGGGTCGAGGGGGCGGTCTCTTTTCCTCAGTATCATAGTAAACAACAGAGCAAGTCCTCTGAAAAAGAAATGTATCCCAGTTTATCTGAAAGATGTATACAAATAATGACATTCCGATCTTATGCATTTTACTTGTGATGAAACTATGACATTCTTTATCACAAGATAAACATGACAATTCAGGACCAATCTCAAGGCTCTTTAATGATATTTGGCATAAGGTTCTGTTAGAAAGTGGTCGTGGTCATGTGACTCCAAGGTAACTTGAAATATCCATAAATTGCATGACAGAGTGTATTTTAGTCCTTTTAATTCATGGTCAGACTATCATTTTTTCTCTCAATCCACTTAAATCGTTGGTCTCTTGCTCTTCCATATGAAAGAAAAAGTATGGTTGTAGACACAAAGAAAAAAACTAAATCAAGTGTGAAATTAAACACAACAAAAAGCAGTTAGTAATTTGTTGCAAACATATTAGATTCAGTTTATTCTGTTATAGTAAAAAAAAATATGAGGCTCATAATGTTTGGAAAAATCCATATTATTATGTTTTTCCTGACCTTTAGTGTGCAAAACATACTCCTGTTCTGCCTCCTTTCTGCTCATCGTTGATCTTTTAAGCCCCAAAAAATCAGAAAATGAAAAACAGTTTTAATTTTTGCTGCTTTGACTAAACTGTTTATAAACTGCAGCTGTATTGATGCTCCATGACCGGCCTTTTACCTTGGTTGCTGTCTTTGGCAGTAGGCATTATGATGTCTCATCTAAACTGCAATATATTCTTACACTTGAGCAACTATGTTATTTCAGTATTAAAAGTGAATAGAGAAATCATAAGTCACCTATAATAAATTTAGAGACAGGTTATTATACAGGTATAGCAGGCCCATAGAAGAATATTCTTAATATTCTTGACATTTCAAGGTGTTCTCATATTGCTGTTGCTATCAGTAGGGGAAAGGAATATAGGCTAGGAATAAATAATTATATTCTCTCTCTTTACCAAGAGACACAAACCAAAATCTAACTCTTGATTAGGTGGCTGTTGGTTTTGGTGAGATGAACTGTTCCCATAAGGATTTGGCTTAGTACTGATTTGCAGAATGCTGACCTCTGTCTGGGGTGGCACAGTAGATGAAAAACAATTGGTTTAATGCTATCCTGAGTGACCACCAGTGATTTAAAGTTGCAAGCGCTCCTCATATCACATTCTGTGTATTTAATTAAATGCTGTAGTTGGCCATGTGTCTGCCAAGACATGGTTTAACTGTTCGTCGTGCCACAGGATCTAAGCTATGCCAGACTGACAAAGCTTAGGAAGGCTGAAACAGGTCTGGGGTTGCTTGTATTCCCTTCTGGAGGCCATGGTTCTGTCTAGAATAACACAGTGAGCTTAAATGATGGGTTGGAATACTATCCAGACTGTCCACCACTGGTTTAAACTATGTGCAAGCATTGCTCCCACCACCTTTTGTTTGTTTGATGTTAGGTCCTAAGTGACCAAGGGTACATCCAGACATGGGTACCTTACTCGCTGTACATAGCGTCTTTGCTATAACTGACTGACAAGGCCCAACAAGGCTGAAACTAGTCTGGGTTGTATGGGTTTCCTTCTAAAGGGGGCTTCGCCTGGTGGTCCGTGATGGAATGTTCATATGAGGAGCCGTCAATGCTGATTTTCATAAGGTGGGTCTCTGTCTTGAGTGGTAGAGTGAGCAAAACCCAAAGTGTTGAAATGCTCTCCATAGTGACTGGTGTTTTTTAGAATATTTGCAAGCATCTCCCCATCATCTTTTCTGTGTTTAAAAGATTCAGTCTGCACACAAATATAGAGTGAAAGCAAAACATATTATTTGTAGGAGGACATTTTCTCCACAAAGACTCTACTGTGTTATTCAGTAATCACAACATCATATTCAGAAACATTATCTATTCCTAAGTTTCACTAGACATAGGTGTAAAATGAGCAGGAAACAAGTGCATTCCCTGAGTCTCATTACCCTGAGTGAATAGGGGTAAATCAGGCAAACCTCCAAATATCTGCGTCTCATACAAACCATCCAACTCCTGCAGCCCCACTAGTCAAGAGATAACGGGTATTGAGGAGAAAGTTTACTTGGAGTCCACGCACTGTAGATCCTTCTAGAATCTCACAATTCAAATGACTACAGTGGCATCAAGAAACACCATCTCACAGAGTTTACATGATCAATGCTGCACAAGATATCAAAGGAAGAAGTGTCCCAGAAAGCCACTCTTCAGTGGATCATAGGGGTATCAAGAAACTATCTTGTTTCTAAATCTCTCAGGATATCCAAGCTATATCAATGCATATGCACCTTACTGGAGCCCCAATTCTGAGTGGGCTATAGGAGTATTATGGAAAGAATCCATTCATGGACTCTCACTAATAATACATAACGTCAATCTCACAAGTGTACTTTTAGTGGAGAAGTGTGGCTCAATGGTTAGAGCGGCAGACCCTGAAGCAGAGATCTGGTTCAAGACCAGGGTTCAAGTCCCGCTTTGGCAGGTCTTGGGCTCAATTCCCCTTGACCAGATAATTCTCGCCTCGGTGCCTAATCTAATTCATGGGTCCCACTCTGCAACTCTGGGCAATAGCTTGCTTAATCTCCACAACGGCCCCAACAGCGCTTGGATGCCTGGCTTCACCCTGGGGGTGCTCAGGAGTGGGCGCCTCACAGGGAAAAGCCAGGAGGGGTTCCATAGCGGTATGAGTACAGCGCCTTGAGACCCTAACGGGTGAGTAGTGCGCTATACAAGTGCTAATTTACATTTACACTGAGCATTTATATGGTCATCAACAACACATTCCTGCCCAGAGTCTATCTTAGCAAAATATCAAAGATGAAACAAGGGACTGTGACTTCTATGATTCTCTATCCATTCAGGAGGAAACTGTTTTATCCTTGAGCCACTCCATAATTGGATATCATAAAACTTTGGATGCTGCCAGTATATGACAGAGGATTTTCCATGGGAGCCACAGACCACTAGAAATAACTTCTCTCCAAGTATCGACTAAAAGCCCTACACTATCCCATAGATTCTGATCTATAGAGGCCTGACACATTCCGAGTATGCTTAGATGTGCCATGGAAAATGAATGCAGCCCACATTCCAGCTTATACTGTGCCAGAGGCAGGCATCATTCTGAATGCATTTTGAATGTCCCCTATTGAGCATCTACAGACCATACTGTAATGAGCAAAGCCTTCACCCCTTTCTAAATATGGCAAACCATTTGGTAAGTGCTTTCCAGTGCTCTATTGTGTAGACTAGAGCAAGAAAGAACTTGTGGACAAAGAACTCAATAATTTGTTACAATTACAAAACATATCACACAATGGGCTCTTCCACCAAATTTAGCTTCACAAATATAAGCCCACCAATCATGGAAAATAGCCAATATTGCAGAAAAAAAGAACACTGATACCTCTTGTATCGAGCATAAAATCTCAAATTCTTCAGGAGGCTGGCCACCATGTATATCTTTGGTTAGTAAATTCAAAGGGAATGCTCTATAACTATAAATACTTAAAAACAGGCCAGATATGTTCTCTGAAGACCTAACCTACCTGAGGAATACAAGTACTTTAATGGTTTCATTTTAGTTTGTATTGCTGGTGATGGTTAGATGTTCAGCTTAAAAAGTATTCCTCTCCTGGCAGGCTGGGTGGTACCTTTCTGATTGGCTTTCGATCTCCCTACAGAAAAGACAGTCCACTTATGTTTACCCTATGTGAGGGGCTTGTCTTGAACCCTAAATGGCATTTAATTTCTGAATATTAACATGCTGTACAACATTTTTAAACAGGAGGTATGGTTCACAATCAAATATGGATATAGTTTATTAGTTTCATTAGTAAAGATGGAAAAGGCAAGCTGAAGTGAATGGAAAATTGGGAAAACGTAATTTTGAGGGGTTTAGGTAAATGTTTGCAGGGGTTTAGTGAGGGACATGCTAATTCAAGCACACATACACAACAGTGTAAGACTATTGCTAGTCACAAACTGCACTTCTAAAGTTACCACAGCTCTAAAGGTGTCAAGACAGTTGTAAGGGTACCCCATACTAGCCTGGAATGAATCAACCACCCCCGCAAAAGGCCACTCACACATACTGCATCACACTCTCATGTACACAGGAAATAAAAACAGAAGTAATGATATTAAAATATTTATAATGTATATACATATATGTATGTATGTAAGTGTGAATGTGTGTGTATATATATATATTATATATATATATATATTCACTAAAAAACAAAGATTATAGGGACGTTATAGTTAAGTTCACAATTTACATACACAAAATCATATAAATTCAGCAGCTATAGTTACAGTTATCTCAAGTAAGTATAACATGTGTCATAAGGTAACTATAACTCGAGCCCCCGCCATTTACAGTTGTCTCATCATTAATTTTACTACAAGTATTGCAGTAATATTATCAATGATGTCATAGATGTTATGACTGATGTAATAAGTGGGGTAAGTAGAAGTGCATGGTGAGGGTGCAACTTATAGTCACCTTAAGGCACAAGTTATACTTACTTGAGTGCGGGGAAGAAAACCACTATGTCCTGGAGGTGAGCATCCCAGGAAATAGCAGAAGCCCTGCTCTGGTGGATGGGGTCCCCAGGGTCATTAATTGCTTCATGAGGGGGACTGCTTGGTCACAGTGGGCTCTGAGGATTGGGGACCCGAGGTAGAAAACAGCCCAGGAAGTGGGGCTGCTCAACCTCCCCCACCTTTCTTTTAATGACCGGGCCCTGAAGGTTGGAGGTCCCACGGGCTGCAATTGACCTGGAAGGGGCACATGTCCCCCTTCCCCTTTTCTTTAATGTCTAAACCCCAGCGGGTGGCGGTCCCCAGAGACAGAATCAGCTGAGTGGGGTTGCGCCCCCCCTTTATTTATTGGATGGACCATTGGGGGTGGTGGACCCTGGGGAAGAAACTCGGCAGAGGAGTTTGGCCCCTACTTGTAATTATTGGACGTGCAGCAGTAGGTTGTGGTCCCAAGGCCGAAAGCAGCCCGGGGATGTGGGCTATGTACGCCCCTTCCTCATTATATATACTTAGATTCCTCCCCCCAGGACCTGACCCACCTGTGGGGCAAATTAGAAAACAAGCACGGTCGACCCCACCTGGTTAATGTGGTGGAAGAGAATCAGATCTCATTTCAAGATCTCTAGGATCCATGGACCCTCCACATCCCTAGATATATAGAAATGTCTTTTTCTTTCATAGCTCCAAAATTACTGAACAGATTTACACCAAAACACAAAAAGAGATCTTTCCGGACAAAGATCTTGCTTTCTGATAAATTTGCTGTAACTCCATTCAGTGGCTTGTGCTGTAGTCATGTTCAAAACCCCTATGAGAAAATGCATGGGAAACATATTTTAAACAAAGAAAGCCAGTGAGATTCACCAGTTATGATTATTTCAAACACTAATCCTCGTCTCCAGGCCCTTCTTTCTTCCATGTCTCTCCTGGAGTCATTCAGAAAAAAGGTGTGTACCTGAGTGCAGGTGCTTTTCCCATGAATTTCTCTGATTTGTTTCTACTGATTTTCTTGTTGTCCATGGAGCCACAGATTGGGCCTGGAGGCAGATGTCAAGTTCTCCTAGTACCACAGTTAATTCTGTGGTAGAGAAATATGTTTTTTTGGATCTCTCCATTAACAGATTTTGCTATCCCCTGACTGTCTGTCCCCCGACCACCCCTTTATATTAAACCTGTGTGAAACTGTCAATATTGTTTCCAAGTGTAACATCCAAAGGTTTTATTGCAAATTATGTGTATTACACAAATTTGTTTTTACAGTATTGCATGTGAAAATTGTACTTGAGGTATTTCCTCAAATGCAAAGATCTTGCAAAGTACCTGTTCAAGATACTTTCCTTGCAGATTATAACGTAATACTTTCCTTGCAGATTATAACGTAATGAGGGGAAGGTTGGTTGCATGTGTATCACATGTTTTCTTAGCATATGTCTTGTTGTACATTTCCCACAAGAAATCTTCTTTTCAAACAGTCCCTGGCAAGTGAAATCTATATATAAGTGGGAGAAAAGTAATCAATTAATCAGGACGTAGGTGTGATTAGGCTCAATATGTAATAAAAATGTTGCCCATGCCTACTTTCTATCTCAGAGGTATCACTGCTGTATCCAAGTAGAATGACCTATATTCAACTGATGATCTCTTTTACCCTTGAGTTTCCCTTTGCATTAACCTTTTTAACCCTCTACTCCTCTTGTGGCTTCAGCTACTCCTCTCACTCTTATCTTCCATACCATCTAATAGTTCATATTGTGTGCCCTTAATCAGCCTGTGTATCTTCAGCTCCATTAGTGTTTGCTGCTGTCACCTCACCAGTTCAGATGGAATTTGGTTGGGTCATGGGATGGAGGGAAAATTAACAGGCGTGGACATGACATCAAGAAAGATACCTAGACAACATCATATTTTGGCTTCCTTACATTGATGATCAGTTCCCAACATGAAATATGGAAAGGTGCACTACTGGAATTTCTAGACTACTTCAAGGGCCCTAACAACAGTGACTATAATATCAGATATACCTGCAGCAGTTCTTTGGGGCCCTGGATCCAGAACACCCTACCCATGACATTCTGCAGACATTATTGCATTTTGGACACAAGCATTGCCTTATATCCTGGTTACACAAAATGATGATTGTTGTGCTGATGGACAGCCTACTGACTTTGCAGGATAGATAGGAGGCCATCATTGGCAGATCTTTCACCAGGAAAAAGTGAGAGCAGTGTTGATAATGCTGATATACTTTTACCCACAACACTGTTTAAATTCACGCAGTACAATTACTTGCGCCACACATAGCTCACGCCCCACAGATTGAATGTTGTATTGCACACTACTGATCTGAGGTGCCCTAGATGGGCCCGTGTTGATGCCGGTTTCCTTCTTATGGTGTGGGACTGCTTGGTAGTGGCATACATCTGGTTACAGGTCATGGCATATATATTGGACCCTTTCTGAGCATTCTGACTTTGCTGTATAATGGCATTTTCTAGCTCAGCATGAATGGCACTGAGATAACCCCATGCTTAAAAACTTTGTTAGAAAGACAGACATTTGAGGTGAGCAAATCTAGAGTGTCACAGGTGTTGTAGGGTGTTCTGTACTGGAGCTGCTCTCCACCTAAACTTGGGAACTATACAGAGTTCTCTCTTCTCTTTTGTGTAATATATATGTGTATATATATTGTGTATGTATTATATTTATATATTTTTTATAGTCACGAATTGGAAATATTAAAAAATGAATGTAATGTAAAGTAGATATGTTTAGTACGTATATATATATACATATAGTGTAACATAATTACTAAGCATATTTACTTTACATTATATTCATTTTTTTATATTTCCACTTTATGACTATGAAAATATATAAATATAATACAAACATAATGAAAACATAAAAGTATGAACAATTTAATATATATATATATTAATTCGTTTGGGCAATGAAAAATATTACAAATTCGAAAACCCCAAAACACTTACTAAAAATACTATAAACATTCAAATAAGTTGAAAAATAAAAACAAATACTATGAAATAAACCTACAAAATCTAATTAACCAATATTAAGAAAACTATTGATGTCTAAGAATATTACATACACTATTCTCACCCTAGTTTATGCAACTGTAGGGAAAGCTTTGGACTTGGTAGGGGTGAAATGTAGATTCCCAAACCAAACAGCACAACAGTAGGGAAAGCGTTAGGTTTTCAGAGGGGTAATATCTACTATTTCTCCCATGCCAATCTGTGCAACAACAAGGAAAATGTTGGACTTCAGAGGGGTTAATTTACTCTTACCACTCCAGTCCAAGCAACAGTAGGGAAAGCGTTGGACTTCAGAGGGGTTACATTTACTAAGTCCACTCCAAAAAGGGCAACAGTAGAGGAAGTGTGGGACTTCAGAGGCATGAGGTTTATTATTCTCACGCCAAGCAGTGCAACAGTAGGGAAAGAATTGGATTTCAGAGGAGTACAATTTACTATTCCCACTCCAAACAGTGCAATAGTAGGGAAAGTGTTGGACTCTGGAGGAGTAAATATTACTATTCCTCCCACACCACTCTATGCAAAAACAGAAAAAGCACTGGAATTCAGAATGGTTATCTTTACTATTCCTACTCCAAATAGCGCAACAGTAGGAAATGTGTTGGACTTAGGACGGGGCAAAATTTACTACCCTCGCTCCAGTCTGTGCAACAATTGGGGAAGCATTGTATTTCAGAGGGATGAAGCTTACTATTCTCACTCCAAACAGCACAACAGTAGAGAAAGTGTTGAACTGCGAAGAGGTTAATTTTTCTATTCTACTTCTGTCTAAGCAAGAGTAGAGATAGTCTTTCACTTCAAACACATTACATTTATGAGTAACCTCACGATTATAGAAAAATATTAGACTCTTGATATAAAAAATATTAATTAACATTTAATATATCAGTATTAAAAATCTGAAAACAATTAATCTACTTACATAGCTACTATTCAATAAAATAATTAATTAGCAATTAAAAAATAATAGTCACACCATTATTAATTAACTTCCAACTCCATACCCCTACAAACCTAGCAGCCTGCACCTAAAATATCACTAAAAAAGTGTTCTGTAATTTACATATTTAAAATTGAATAAATAAGCATTTCATAGTTTATGGAATTAAAAATCAATTAAATAATTAATAATTAATTGTGAGTTGATTATTACTTAATTCATTTCTCACCCTATAACCTACGCATGTAATAACCTGCAAATAAAATATAACAAACAAAAATCAGTATTACATATTTGACATACTAAATATCAATCATATAATTGAATAAAAATGTATTCACTAATTAATTATTACCTAATTAACTACCCATCCTGTCCCACTACAAACCAAACAAACCTGCTAAAACACTATACATTACTATTTATAATTAAATAAAGATGGCCACATTACTTAAAATCAGAAGTTATATTAAAAATATTATTAACACTTATATACTAGTAACACATAAAATTAATACATCAACTAAAACACATTTAAATAATTGAAAAACAATATTTTTTAACAACCTTATCCCTGAAAATGATACTGAAACATTGATATTCTTTAAAACAATATTGCCTTCATCTAAATACGATATTCTTGTCAGCAATGTTTGTGCATCACAATATTTGTGTGTCGCAATATTTAATTTTCAATATTTGTGTCTCTCAATACTTTAAGCACCACAAAAAATGACTGCAAAAAACAAAACATATATGCCACTTAGTGAATACTGCAAAATGTATCAAGGCTCTATCAGGGGCTGTGCCTTTTACCACCTGGGGTATGCAATACCTGTTGTGACAATATTGACTTAAAATGAATAAAGTTTGAAAAAAGAAATTAGATTTGCTTACAGCATGAGTAGCACCCAAGTTGGTTTCTTGGACACCTTTGTATATGTTAAAGCGTACAAGCTCAAGACCATTTTTTTCACTAAAAACATCAACTAATAATGTTCTGCTTGTGTCAGATCTTAAAATGGAGTGTACCTTGCAGAGAAAAGCTAAGGACATAGGCAGAGGAAGGTGTGGCCCAGGGGTTGTTGCACCACAAAAATAACCGTGCTGGAGTTCATAAGGTGATTGAGTAATAAAGGTGCTTTTAAATTTTACATTGTCATATTTCCTGTTGGTCAAAGAAAGGGGTCAAATGCAAGGCTATGTCTTCAGGTAAATTACTGCTTAGTCTTTTAGCATGGAGATCAGTGTTTACTTTTCTTTCTCTGAATTTAAAAAGAGAGGATTTTGTAAAGTAACCTATGGAACAATCGTGCCAGTGTAAAAGGAAAGACTGTAGAATGTCACTGTTTCCTACATCATAACAAAATTTTAATAGAAATGAATGGACAAATATGTTAGAATAGCAGATCGGGAACTAGAAATGAAGCGCTCCTTTCATAATTTTGAAATGTGAAGGAAACAAAGAATTTAATTGGATCACAACAAATCAAGACACTTTAATTGGTGATGGGCAAATGACAAGTTTTTGCTTAAACCCAATTCCCACAGGTTGTTGTTTGCGTTCTTTATATTTATATCAGTGAAACTGTTTGTCTGTGCTCAATTAACGCACATTATAGTGTTGTCTGAAATAACAGTGTGCTACCACCAGTGCTGGACTGAAACAGAGGACATGCACAGACACCAAAAAAGAAGTGGCCCCATTAAGGAATTAGGAAGCTAAAGATGTGGCCTATGTTTGCAAATCTGGCCAGTTTCAACTTGTAAAGGCATGCTGTATACTTGTTTTGCAAGTTATAGAAGACTGAATGGATTTGAGATTGCTGCAGGCAACGTTTGTTGTAATATCAGGGAACTCAACAGTACACAACAGCCCACCAGCTCAACAAACAGGCCCACAAACAGCCATAAATGCAGCCCACCCACTGACCTGTCAGACCAGTCCATCTCTGACAGCCCTATAGGCCAATCTGACCTTTGCTGCCACATTTTCCTTTATTACTATATTTCTGATAATGTGCTTCAAAATGCCCCGCCAGCTGTATGCTACCTCACTGCTCTCTTACCAAGTGGGCATCACTTATTTACTATACTTGTCCTTTGCTTCATGCTTGAATTTTTCACAGTCACTTTGAATTTAGTGATGGGAGCACCCTCACTCTGAAAATTGTTTTAACACCACTGGTTAAGTCTCAAAAGAAACTATTTCAACTAAGAACCAGTGAACGCAAGTTTTGAAAAATAATTTTTTGAAAGCACAAAATGACCCATTAGACAGTTTGATTGTCGATACAAAAAGGTGGCACACAGCATTTTAACAAATGAATGAGAGTGATCCGAAATAAAACAAAAAAGGCTCAATATATTTCAATGAAGCACCTGAATGTGAGTATCGAAGGACTTAATGGACAGAAGTCTTAATGTTGTACCTTCATTGTGTAAAGCATGCCACTGAATTATTATGACTATGAGTCGACAATAGGCAATAGGCAATGATGTGGAAATATAACATCTCTTCTAACATAATTCATCACTATTTATTATTTTAGTGCATGTTTGGATGAAAAGCATTATGGTGTGGTATGTATACATTGTTATAAGCATCATGAAGTTTTCATAGGTATGAGGTAATACATATGAAGAAAATGAAAACACATCATATTCAAATTCAGCAGTTCATTTGGGAACTATGTTTCCCATTTTGCCCAATCACTCATGGACACAGGGTGGTGGGCGGCTGTATGCATATAAAAATTTAATTTAATATAAAGAAGTCATAGACATGTTGCCATGGACAAGAATGTCAGATCAAAATGTGTCAGAATGTGTTACTCCTTTCCATAGGAAAGGCAATTTTGGTTTGCTGATAACTTTAGCGTCGTCTGACAAATCTTCATGTAACTTTCAAAAAAGTTTATTCACCTCATTTCCTTGTTGGAAAGTTTCTGGGTGACTGATCATGTAATGGCCAAGAAAAAGGGGGGTCTCAAACTGTGTATTCTCTATGTAATTTTCCATAGGAAAATTAGACACAGCTACAGTCAAAACAGCTTAATGTAATTGCGCACAGAAAGCTGTGCCTTAGCCCAGAACATGTTCTTTTTTATATGGAGTAAATCTATTCAGTAACTCGTGAGGAATTAAGGTTCAAAATGTATGCATATATCATACTGCTGAGAATCCTCAGAGCCAACAGATCTAGAGCTAAGATATGATTGGCTGCCTCCACACTAACAAAGATGCGATGTCAGCTATTTTAGAACTCGGGGACTCAGTCCCCTCTCCTGAAAAATAAGTTTAAAAAACATATAGAGTGGGACCATAGATTAGCAGATCCTTTATAGACATACAGTACTGTAAAAAATATAAAAATGGGCTGGGTCCCACCCTTTACAATAATAATGCCCACCTCCCCGGGTGTGCCAGGGCCTTGATTTATTATTTATTTTTTGGGGATGGGGCACGCTGCCCCCTCCATGAGCCAAGCCTTTGGAACATTAGGGGCCCCATACCCCAGGGCCATATTCAAATATTTTGGGGATGGGGCCTGCTGCCCCCTCTCCCCAAACTTGGAAAGGCCCTGGGCACCACATCCCCTCGCCGTGCACTGCTTATACCCCGGCATAGTACATCACTCATGACATGTCCTATGGCATCATTGCTCCTATATGAAATTATATCAGTGATGTCAACACTGTGACTGATGGAGGCACAGATTGTACTTACTTCAGGGCTTAAGGTATAGGTACTTCAGTTAATTATAACTGGTGAATTTCAGTGTTTTGTAGTTCAAAATATAATGTTGCAACTGGCATTGTCACCTAACTGTAACGTCCCTGTAACCTTTGGTTTTTTTCAGTGAAAATATATATATGTATTTTTTTCAGTGAAAAAACAAAGGTTACAGGGACGTTATAGTTAGGTACTGAATTTACTCGTACACCAAATAATAAAAAGCACAATCTGTGAACCGTCAGCTAGCTTTCACGTCCAGTGGTTTGGGCTGTAGAGGTTTTGACAGGTCCTATTGGAATTAACATGGGAAACGCAATGTTTTTGAGCCCAGTTTTTTTCAGCCCCCGCTTGGCGGATCACCCCAAAACTTCCTGTGCGCAACAAGAATCAGTAGGCCACTTTTTTGGAAAACGATGTGAAGATTTCATCAAACGGAACCAAATCTATAGGCAAGTCAAAAAACGCTTTTTCTATGGAAACATGGTCCTAACTATAACTACCTACTGGGTATATGTATATTTGTATATATATGCGTGTGTGTGTGTGTATATATATATATATATATATATATATATTGTGTGTGTGTGTATGTGTATATATATATATACACACATATACATATATATACTCATGCACACATTTGTTACGACTCCATACCTTTTTGTAAGAATCTTTGATATGGATACCATACTATGTTTTAGTTTGTTAAGTCATTTGATTATTTGTTTTCGGATGGAGCCAAATTCAAATCTTTCAGACTGACTGACTAACACTAAAGCAATGAAAGTTTTGTGACAAACGCTTAGCAAAAATACTCACATTTTCAAATGCCCTTTTGTGCAACCCTTTCAAATGAATGAGTTGCAATGAATGCCATTGATTCACAACATCTGTTTTGCGTAAGCATTGAAATGGTTGAGCACTCTTTAGAATTCACATTGCATGAGTACATCCCATTGGTAGCAATAAAGAAGCAACAACTTATGTAGACTCTGGCAGCAAATCATCAACACTATTTAGAGATCGCTACCTGTCTGGTTGGGTTCACGGGTGACCTGTTTAAGTAGTGTGTAATAGCTCATCATGTAAATAAGAAAATGACATAGCAGTTCAGATCTAAGGCATGTCTTCACTGCATTACAAAGCGTCCAGATGACACCCTGGAAACTACCCACATTGCACAATTTTGAACATACTCTCTATATACTGTTCTGTGGAGTTGGCAATGGGCCATCTGGCCCCTCAACACCCACCACTGCTCAGAGGCCAGATAATTATGAGATACTTATGTGCTGAACTCTCAGAGAAGACATCCCTTTGTGGTAAAGACCGGGGAGATCCTTCTGTGATCAAAACACCATGGAAACACTACAGATCCTCTTATTCCAGGAACCCAAGAACTACTTGGGAAGAAGAGGCTAAGAAAATCAGACTCCCAAAGCATTAAATGACTCTAGAGCAGCCCAGTCCAGCTGGTGCCAGGTAATAGCAGGAAGATGGGCTTCAGGGGCCGCCATCCTTGAACATACCTTGTAGCTGGCATTAGCTCCTCTACCAGGGATTCACTGTTCATATGCCCTAAATCTGCAGAGTTGGGTGTGCGGGGCTGGTTTGAAAGCTGCAAGCTGCTAAAGTCCTGAGAGGTGACATAGCCCTGCCAAGTGCTATGCATCAGGGGCTAAGCTAATGCATTTTAGTGCTGTTGGCCGCATCACTGAACTAAAATGCATTAGTCATGCATTTACATAGCTCCACAACACTGGGGGACCATGAAAGGTGCTCCCTGGCTGAATAAAAACAGCCTGTGTGTGCAATTCCTGAGCTATTTACAGCTTAATATCCTGCAGTGTGAGGCACTCTCTTGTTGCCATGGTGACCCATGTAAAGTTTTAGTTTCAGTCAGAAACATTGTTTCAGCGCTGTGCAGCAAAAACAAATTGCGCTCTGGTGGCCCCGCCCCTCAGAGACACACATGTGCCACTGTATCATGTATCCAGCTGCAGATGGCTTTATTGCACTGCCAAGCCCACCCAGCCTCACATGATGTATCTGGTGCCACTGTGATTATTTTATCCAACTGTTCCTGGTCAGTGGCACAAGAGTGGAGTTGGGTGTCCACCTGCACTCAATGGATTCCAGATTGAGAACAGGGCAAATTATGTTTGTGTCATATGTTTGCACCCAGCTCCCAAATGAAATTTCATCTGCCAGCAGCATCCTGCTTCTGCGTAACCTAGTTCAGAAATAATGCTATGTTTTACTCTATGTTGCACTCCATAATTTGCATTTGTTAGATGACATTTAAATTCTGTAATGTTTTTACATCCTGCTCATGCTCACATCACCTGCATGATCCTGTAGGCTGTTGTGTTTGTGTGTGGTAGGGTACACACCGATATCCCGGTGACTCAGACAGATCGCCTCTTCCGCCCTGCGCCAAAGCTGCTGTAGAAACCTGTTATCGTAGGCAAAGACAAGAGACATGGGGTGTGTTGGAAAATGGCCCTCTCTGAAGGGTTACCACAAACATTAGCCTGCCTCCTCCTCTTTTTCTTGCCTTGTTTTTGTTGGCTTTAGGACTATATACCTTTGCCACTGCTAACAAGTGCTAAATTGCTTTTTCTCTCTCCTTGAAATGTGGTAACACTGGCTTATCCATAATTGGCATATTTAATTTACTTATAAGTCCCTAGTCAGGTGCCCTACATGTGCTGAGGCCCAGCACTGATTGGGCCACCCACTAAGTAGCGCTTTAAACATGCCTCAGGCCAACCACTGCAGGGCTTGAGTGTGCAGTTTGACTGCCATGTCGACTTGGAATTCAAAACCTCTTGCCAAGCCTTTAAGTCCCCTTTTGTTATATATGTGACCCCTAAGGTAGACCCTGGGTAGCCCATAGGGCAGGGTGCTATGTTACTGAAAGGTAGGACTTGTACTTTTAAGTTTTACATGTGCTTGTAGTAAAAAACCTGGAAAGCCGTTTTTCACTACTGTGAGGCCTACTCCTGTCATAGGTTAACATTGGGAGTTCCTTAATACATTTTGAAGCTGTAGGAGTGACTGTTTCATCTTTCATATCATTGGAATGCTAATGATAAATCCTCTTTACTGGTAAAATTAGATTTAATATTACTATTTTAGAAATGTCACTTTTAGAAGGTGGGCATTTCTCTGCCCTTACAGCTCTGTGTGCTTGCAGCCTGTCTCCAATACACATTTGGGTTGGGTGCCAACTACACATTGTGCATTCCCTCTAGATAGCCACAAACACAGGACGATTAGGTGTGACGGAGCACTCATCTGCTTTCTGATGGCTCTTCCTGGGCAGAAAAGGAGGGAGGGGCTGACACTCATATCTAAATACGTAGTGGCCTGACCCCACACAAAGGGTGGGTTACCCTCTGTGGACACTCTGGAGCCAGGGCTGCGGAAAAAAGGATACCTGTGCATTTCAAAAGCCCTTCTTTGAAGTCACCCCCATTTCAAAGACACATATGGGTATAAGTAGTGGGTCTCTCACCCCACCAAATTAGACACTTCTGGTCCTACAACTGGACTTTGTCAGAAGAACTGTTGTGCTGCATCAAAGACTGTTACTCTGCTGGACTGCTGACCTGAAAGGACAGCTTTTCTGCTGTGCTGCCCTGCTGCCTGCTGCTCTCTGACCCTTCTGAGGGAAAGCTGGACTCTGCCTTGGAACCCAAAGAGATCTCCAAGGGCTTGTTGGCTTGTCTCCTGTTGCCAGAGACTCAGGGATATCAAAACCTCTACCCCTGCTTCTCTCCCTGGTTCACTTGAAGTAGACCCAGATACTTGCACCCGTGAAATCAATGAATTTCTTGCCTGCTGGAATTGGTCACCGGCACATCGATCCTGTTGCGGGAGTAATTCCTGCGCATCATACTTGGGGACCATGCAGCATCTCGGGAACCGCCGCATTGATCGACACATCCCTTGCTTGCTGGAAGCAGCACCCGGTGCATCAGCATCAACCTAGCACTGAAACCCCTCAGCACTACTATTGCTGAGTGATGATCAATGCATCCCTTCGACAGCATGGAGAAACCCATCAGATTGGAATCATTGCATTGCGGCTTTGACACTCGTCTTCAGAAACCAGCGCATCGCAATCAACATGTGGGAAAAATGAACTCAACCATTGACTACTGGAGTGACATCAACACTTCTACTGATTCATCATACCTGCATCTCATGCTTGCAACCATGATCAAGATAATTTGTTCCCTGGGCATACGTGGCTCCTTACCCAGCCCACTCTCCATCACGGTTGGCTTGAACTGTTGACTTTGCCCCAGTCCAGCATGACCGCAAGTAATCCCTAAATCGCTATTTGCTTCTAAACGCTAGAACACTTTTATTCTTCTAAATTTCATAGCTTAACTTCTACTTATTGGATTTTTGTCATTTTGGTTTTGATTTATTTATAGAAATTATTGCCTATTTTTCAAACAAGGTGTGAAGTCTTTTTGTAGTGTTTTCATTGTGTTACTGTGTGTGTTTTGCACAAATACTTTACACATTGCCTCTTTAGTAAGCCTGAATGCTCTCTACCAAGTTACCAGAGAGTGAGAACAAGATATCTTTTAGTGTGTATCTGGCTTACCCTGACTACAGTGGTGGTCCCTACTTAGACTGGATGTAAACCCCTGGCAACTAGAGACCCCATTTCTAACAGGCTGACTCTAGGTAATAGAGCCTCTCCCACATTTGAGACATCCCATTCACATATGTGCCAACTGTAATTTCTATTTTATGAAAGTGTGTGAAGGAGTAATACACAGATGTCAAAATATTGATTGCATGAAAAAAATTTGTTTACAGGTGAAGAGAGACAGGGTGGGTGGTAACAGGGGCCATACAAGTGGTGCATGCAGGATGCATGTATCATTGAGGATGAGGAAAAAATTACATGAAAGATATGCAGAATAAGGTTCTAGAAAGGTGAGTAGAAAAAGAGTAACACGTGTCTAACAATGAAATACTTCAGATGAAAGCAGTGCAAAGGGAGAACAGAAGTGATCAGATTGAGAAACTCAGAAGACTGGTAGCCCTTTCACAGATCTTAGTAATGCTCAGTTACTGCTTTAATTTGCTTGCAAGAAAGTATCACTCAGAGTGTCACTCATTTGACAGTAGAATGTCACTCATACACTGAAACCACCAAAATGTCACACATAAGAATCAGAAAATTGCCATAGCTGCCTGCTAAATATAGTGACAGCGCATGAAACTGGAGCATAAATAATGCTCAGTTGTAGGCTAGTGGCTGCGCCCCGACTACTCAGCCCCAGCATGAGGAGGAACTCTGCTCACTTTTCAGCCATCTTAATTGAGGCTCCTTACCTCATCTTTGTCTTCTTCTCATCCCTCCTTGTAACTGATGCTCAGACGAGAAACTTGCTGAAATTAGAATCCAGGGCCCTTATTTGGATGGCTTTTTTGCTGTGCCCATGTGACGTTTTTTCGAAGCTTTCCCAGCAGTAGCACTCTGCCTCACCTCTACCTCTTTCTCTTGTTTTTCTGTTGTTTACTACAGTGCGTTTGACCAGGGCTGGCCGTTGCTCAGACATCATTCTGGATGAGAATCAAATTTGGCGCCCTCTTCCTTTTCTGCATTTCGTCCTAGCTGTAGCAAACGATGTGCTTTATATAGCTATATAAAACAGCAAACTATTAGCTGCATTGACTTTTCAAATGTGTTTTTTGGCATCCTGTTATTTGTAGTCCTGTGAGGACAAATAAAACTGCAAGTATTACAATTCAAAGAGAAACAGAAGAACTTATAAAATACCACCAGACATCTAACACTTATTTTGTACTTGAAAACATTTGACCAGAAAGAAGATCTTCATGTTTAGAAAACAATAATTAGAGGTCTGGGTGCTCTCGGCTGAGACCTTCACTGTCTTTTCCGATCTCGCCTTCCTTGCTAGTCTGCACCAACAAGAGGGGTAGGAGCTTATGTATTTATTGTCCAGGCCTTCCCAGCCCTCCACCCTCACCTGAACTACACATTCAGCTCCTTCCTGCAGGTGCCAAATTGAAAGTGAGATGCCAAGAGAGTGGAGGTGTGAAGGAGAGGGGAGGGGGAGATGATCTAATACAAAGGCGTCTGCAGCCCCTGTCAAAAAATGACGGATTCATTGCAGGATGGGCTAAATCACTGGAGCCAGGACAGAGGGAGAGTGCTGCATGATCTGTATACAGACCGTTCCTGTGCCCCTCTGATGGTTATCATGCTGGGCGCGGCTGCGGTAGGCCCAGCTCGCCCATCCAAAAGGGCATCCCTCTGCATTTGACTAGAAATGGGTGACGGGTCTGTAAATGATGTGTAAATTCAACCACGTGCATGCTTCTTCAGTAGGAGAGGCACTCTGTGAATATGCATGCTCTGAACGCTGCACATTGCAGGACCACTGCCGTCTTTATCAAAGGTATTCATAAATATGTTTCTACTGGGGAAAAGATGCTAGGTATCTCAAACTGAAAATCAGTTTGCATATATCGAGGTGTGTATACTAGGGCACCGACGTGTGAAGCTCTGCAGCAACATGCGAGTAAGTGCCTCAAATTCAATGCAGAGGCTGCATCCCTCTACCCCTCTCTGAGCAACTTTTTACTGAGCTATGGGCAGATTTTAACCACTCGAAATTGTGAGGATGGTGCCTGACTCCAAAATGGCAGCCTTCACAGAATCTTGATGCATGCCTCAACACTCCCCCTGACTCTATAATGACGGCCATGAAAACCAGCAAAACACAATAAAAAAATGAAAACACTATCAGAGCTAATTAATCCATCTTCAAATGTCTTCTTACTGAAATGTGTATCGTGGCAAAACATTACGACTCCATAGCTGTGCATAAGGCCATTTATTAGGACAGTATTGCAATAAGCAACATAAAATATAACAACAATAACCACTTAAACTTATTACCACCTGCACCGCCAGGCCTTTTCCCCCTCAAGTGCCAAGCCTTTTTTTTTTGCTGTTTGGAGCAGTTTGCGCTTAGGCCCTCATAACTTTTTGTCCACATAAGCTACCCAAGCCAAATTTACGTCCTTTTTGTCCAACATCCTAGGGGTTCTAGAGGTACCCAGACATTGTGGCTTCTCCTGAAGGAGACTGAGAAATTAGCCAAAATACAGCGAAAATTTAGTTTAAAAAAAAAAATATTGGGAAAAAGGGCTGCAGAAGAAGGCTAGTGTTTTTCCCCCTGAAAATGGCATTAACAAGGGGGTTGCAGTCCTAAAATCACCATCTCCCCAGCTTCCAGGAACAGGCAGACTTGAATCAGAAAACCCAATTTTTCAACACAATTTTGGCATTTTACTGAGACATACCACATTTTTGGTATTTTTTGTGCTTTCAGCCTCCTTCCAGTTAGTGACAGAAATGGGTGTGAAACCAATGCTGGATCCCAGAAAGCTAAACATTTCCGAAAAAGTAGGCACAATTCTGAATTCAGCAAGGAGTAACTTGTGTAGATCCTACAAGGGTTTCCTACAGAAAATAACAGCCAAAAAAATAAAAATTAAATTAAGGTGAAAAAAAGAGCTATTTTTCTCCACGTTTTACTCTGTAAAATTCTCCTGCGATGTCGGATATTTTAAAGCAATATACCGTTACGTCTGCTGGACTCTTCTGGTTGCGGGGATATATAGGGCTTGTAGGTTCTCCAAGAACCCTAGGTACCCAGATCTAATAAATAAGCTGCACCTAGCAATGGGTTTTCATTTTATACCGGATATACAGCAATTCATTTGTAGAAATGTAGAGAGTGAAAAATAGGTATCAAGAAAACCTTTGTATTTCCAAAATGGGCATAAGATGAGGTGTTGCGAAGCAGTGGTCATTTGCACATCTCTGAATTACAGGGGGGCCATATTAGCATGTGAATTACAGGGCATTTCTCAAATAGACGTCTTTTTTACACAGTGTCTTACATTTGGAAGGAAAAAATGTAGAGAAAGACAAGGGGCAATAACACTTGTTTTGCTATTCTGTGTTCCCCCAAGTCTTCCAATAAAATGGTACCTCACTTGCATGGGTAGACCTCATGCTCGTGACAGGAAACACAACATGGACACATCACATTTTTACATTGAAATCTGACGTGTTTTTTGCAAAGTGCCTAGCTGTGGATTCTGGCCTCTAGCTCAGCCGGCACCTAGGGAAACCTACCAAACCTGCACATTTTTTAAAACTAGGGGAATCCAAGATGGGGAGACTTGTGGGGCTCTCACCAGGTTATGTTACCCAGAATCCTTTGCAAACATCAACATTTGGCCATAAAAACACTTTTTCCTCACATTTTGGTGACAGAAAGTTCTGGAATATGAGAGGAGCCACAAATTTCCTTCCACCCAGCGTTCCCCCAAGTCTCCCGATAAAAATGGTACCTCACTTGTGTGGTTAGGCCTAGCGCACACGACAAGAAATGCCCCAAAACACAACGTGGATACATCACATTTTCCCAAAGAAAACAAACCTGTTTTTTGCAAAGTGCCTAGTTGTGGATTTTGGCCACTAGCTCAGCCGGCACCTAGGGAAACCTACCAAACCTGCACATATTTGAAAACTAGACACTGAGGGGAATCCAAAATGGGGTGCCTTGTGGGGCTGTCGCCAGGTTCTGTTACCCAGAATCCTTTGCAAACCTCAAAATTGGCCCAAAAAACACTTTTTTCTCACATTTCGGTGACAGAAAGTTATGGAATCTGAGAGGAGCCACAAATTTCCTTCCATCCAGGGTTACCCCAAGTCTCCCGATGAAAATAATACCTCACTTGTGTGGGTAGGCCTAGTGCCCATGGAATGAAATGCCCCAGACCACTATCTGGACACATAAAAATTATCAAATACAAAACCACCTGTTTTTGCCGGGGGGCACCTGCGTTTTTGGTCCTCGGCCTAGCAGCCATCTAGGGAAACCTACCAAACCCAGACATTTCTGAAAACTAGACACCCAAGGGAGTCCAGGGAGGTGTGACTTGCGTGGATCCCTCCAATGTTTTCTTACCCAGAATCCTCAGCAAACCTCAAATATGGGTAAAATATCACATTTTTCCAACATGTCTGTGTGGGATCACTGCCCCGGGACAAATTTCCTACCACCCAACGTTCCCCCCAGTCTCCCGGTAAAAATGATACCTCACTTGTGTAGGTGGGCCAGGTGCCTGTGACAGGGAAGAGCCAAAAACATTTTGGAATTGAGGGGGAACCAAAGTGGGTCCAAAAGGGCAGTTTGGAAAAAAACCTTTTATAGGCTGACAAATGCAGCAGAATTTTTATCGGTATAGATGAGACAATGCTGGGTGTTAGGAATTTTGTGGATTCCTGCATATTCAGGAAGGTTCCATCACAAAAATTTAGAAAAAATGTGTGATTTCGAGCAAAGTTGGATGTTTGCAGGGCATTGTGGGTAAGAAAATGGTGCGGGTGCATGTGAAGAACACCACCCTGGAATCACCCAGATGTTTTGTTTTTAGATGTGTCTAGGTTTTGTAGATTTTTCTACATGGCAGCCTCCCAAAGTCCAAAAAGTGCAGCCCTCACCATTCCAAGTGGGACGATTTTGAGAGTTAGCCAAGCTCTCATGGCCCAAATGTAAAACCAAAACCCAAAATAATCAAATGACCTCTTGCTTGCCGTGGGATAAGATGTTTTAGTGTGTGGGGGAGAGCTGAAAGACTGTTACCCCCTTCAGTTGGGGTGGGGGCATAACCAGGCCAATGCTGGTTCGAAGTCTCCACCCCACTATTATTTTTTTTTTTTAATTCACTGGCATCTAGTAGACTTTCTGCCCCCGGGGTGTGGATCGGGGGTAATTGCCCCATCTGCCCACTGGTGGGAGTACAACTTTAGCCCCATTTATTTGGGGTGGGGGTATGGCCTTACCCCCACCCTCTTATTTTGAAAAATAAATCTTCCCTGGTCTCTGGTGGGTTTCTGCCCCCCTTGGGGGCCGATGGGCCTTCCAAAAATAGGCTGATCTGCCCCCAAGCAGAGCAAATATTACCAACAGTAATGTGCCTCCATGGGGAGCGACCCTTGCCCAAGGCGTGTCCCCCCAAACAAAACACACACATACACACACACCAATCCCTGGTGCCTAAGTTGTTTTTGCCCCCCACCCGGGGGCAGATCGGCCTAATAGAAATAAGCCGATCTGCCCCCAAGGGGAGCAGAAATGGCCTAAAATAAATTTGCCCCCCCCAGGGGAGCAACCCTTGCCTAAGGGGTCGCTCCCTTTGCGTGAACTTGGCACACTAAAAAATCCCAGGTGCCTAGTGGTTTCTGCCCTGGCCTAACAAAAATAAGTCAATCTGCCCCCTGGGGGGGGAAGAAATGGCCTAAATACAATTTACCCCCGGGGGAGCGACCCTTGCCTAAGGGGTCGCTCCCCATATATAAAAAACAAAAGTAAACATAAACAAAAATATATCCCCAGTGTCTAGGGGTTTAATTATAATAGGCCGATCTGCCCCAGGGAGGGCAGAAAAGGTCTAAAAATATTTTGCCCCCCTAGGCAGCGGCCCTTGCCCAAGGGGCCGCTCCCCTTATGCGCAAGTATAAAAAAATTCCCTAGTGTCTAGTGGTTTCTGCCCCCCCGGGGGCAGATTGGCCTAATAAAAATAGGCCGATCTGCCCCAAGGGGAGCAGAAATGGCCTAAATACAATTTGCCCCTCAGGGGAGGCCCTTGCCTAAGGGGTTGCTCCCCATACATAAAAACATAAAGTAAATAAAAAGAAATATATATCCCTGGTATCTAGAGGTTTCTGCTCCCCTGGGGGCAGATCGCCCTAATTATATTCGGCCGCAGAAATGGCCTAAAAATAATGTGCCCCCCCCGGGAGCTCCCCACATATAAAAAAATAATAATAATAATAAAAAATATATATATATCCCTGGTGTCTAGGGGGTTTCTGACCCCAAGAGGAGGCAGAAATGGCCTAAAAATAATTTGGCCGCCTGGGGAGTGGCCCTTGCTCAGTGGTCCACTCCCCTTATGAGAAAGTGTAAAAAAAGAAAATTCCCTGGTGTCTAGTGGGCATTTCTGCTGCCTGATCGCATTGCAATCGGACAGCAGAAATGCTTGCAGAGACAGGAAAGGAAAGGCCTTTCCTTTCATGTCTCTGCCTGCCCCCTCCTCCTGAGTGGAAGAGAAATGCTGAGCATTTCTCTTCCGCATCGAGCTGGAAGCATGCTTCCAGCACGATGGGAGGTGACCTCTGATGAGGTCAGCACATGATCACGTGCTGACATTATCAGACGTCACTGAGGAGGGCCAGGGGGATCAGGGGGAAGGGGAAGCGATTTCCCTTTCAGCCCTGCCCTGGGGGTGTTGGGGGAGGCCCTGGGGGGAGCGCCAGCGCTTCCCCCCAGGGCCTATACCAGGACATAGTGGTTACGTCCCTGGCACCTCAGCGCCGCACCACCAGACATAACCACTATGTCCTTGGTGGGGAAAGGGTTTACATTACAGCTGTGTTTTTCCATTAACCCCTCTTTCCCCTTCTCACCACATAGTGCGTCACGCATTCTATTGCCATTCATCCTCATCACTTCCTCCCATCGCCAACTTCTTCCTCTCCACCTTCCCAAACATCCTCCAAACACCAGTGCATTCGCCTGTTCCAGCCAATCTACCACCAGATCTCCTTTCACCTGCACTCCTTCCTCCTCCCAAGGGGTGGATCCACCCGCATCTGAACTCCACCCCCGATGTATCGCTCACCATTCCCACAACCTGTCCTAACTTGGCAACCTATACCCCCAATCCCATCCTGAGTCTGCAGGGTGAGTAGGTGGTAAAGCTCCTTGCACTGCACTGCCCCTAGAGCCTGAAGAGGACATCACTTCCTCTTCCAGCTCCCCATAACTCCTTAACCCCACGTGACCTCCTCCCCTAACCCCTGGCCAATCCTGTCGTCGGAGGCTGTTGTCAGTCCCACAGCGTTACTCTGCCTTCATATGTCATTGCGAGTTAGGATTACCCTTTGTTTCAGATTATATAAAAATGTATCCACTCTTACTGTGGGTTTCTGTGTGGTGGAGGCAAGAGCTGAGTCTCACCCAACAAATTATAGGAGACTGTCTAAATTTGGATACGTTACTGCTTATTCCCTGAATTGCATATTAAACAAGCATTTCCAATGCAATGTGTCTCGCATTTGCTCGAGTTAGAGCTATTAGCCTTGTAAACTCCTAACCGGACTTTTCTTGCCACACAAATTAAAAGAAAAAAACTCAGCACGATAGTCCTATGTAAAATGCAGCACGATCGCAATGAAGTTGAAAACAGAAAAAACAAGCACGATCGCGCTATGTAAAATCCCAGAGCGATTGCGCTGCATGGAAAATAAAAAGATAAAGTAGTCCGGAAACCATGCTGAAAATATCGAGCCTTGTATGTTTTCAGTAGTTTACCAGTGCTGTGTACATGGGCTAAACACCGGAAAAGCATGAGGTATGCATGTCTTTCACAAATGAAAGCAAGTAGATTTTAAAAGGCAAGCCCACAAACCAATGAAAGTGTCTGACATGGCATGGGTTGGTTAGAAGCCCAAAGAGAGATTACAGCAGGGAACGGAGCGCTACGCGCTCACCCCTAAAAATAATTTTCAATTAATAGGCTACAAGACCTTTATACTAACCTAGAATCAGCAGCGTCAACAAGCAAGAACTTGGTGAAACAAATTAACTCTGCTAAACTCGAATAATTTAGATTAAACCAAGAGTTTAGCAACTCTTCAGTGCAGTACCACATTGACTTACTTTTACGGAAGGAATTAGAACCCTATCTCATGTGGGTTTGCTATGGCCAGACAGAGTGTTGGAATTTCAACAGCTTGCTTGAGAAAAAACCTGCTTGGACGTAACTAATGTTATTTTACAAGCAATAAAGATCAGGAAACTGCATGAGCCCATAGCACCTTGATTATGTATCTTAAATTCAGATTTAATAAGTTTGTACAGTGGGTTTTTTAAGATTTTGTTTTTAATCTTACTCTGTTAAATGCACTGAATGTTTTAGGAAAGTGGCCAGGATATGGGAAAGCCCTGAGCACTTTGTACATCTGGGTAATGTGATTCCTTCTATTAATGTGTGTTTTTAGCATAATGTGCATCACTTAGGCATTTATTCAGCATAAATAGCTCTGGCATATATTTTGTCCCAGGCATGGTGACATAAGGTTTCTTAGTTGAAGACACAAGGCACTGACTTTTTAATCTGCTATAGTCTTAATGATCTGAATGTAATAATTAATTGTTTGTTTAAATGTATTTCTCTTTCTTTTGTGCTCCTTTAATACAATTCGTGTACATTATTTGTGTTTTTCTGGCTAGTATTTAAGCTGAAGAAATATATTCTGATTGAGTGTCTGACTCTAAGGATCCCAAAGCTTACTTGTTTAGCTGACCTTGTCCATCCGAACCAAGACTCCTACCTCTTAACTATGCAATAACCCATTCGGATTACACCTCGTTCAAAATGCTTCTACAAATCCTGAATCAATGCATTTAAGATCACCTACCCACAGAATCTCTCAAAATATTCAATTAAAAACTTTAAAGTCAAGCTCCCACCAGAATTTCCACAAACCCTTTTCCAAAACCAGTACCATTACATTCAGAAACAAATCTTAAAACCGACCTCCTCCTCTTTATATACAACACTGACCCATGGTCTAGCTGTTTAAAAAAGAATCTGAGTGTCTCCAAATTGACAAACATTCCCATTGAACGTAGATGTATATCACACCACCGCCTAAACTGTAACATTTCACATTCCATCTTTAACTATGGGAAAATCATGTTCAAAGCTTGTGATGCAAACTTGCCCTTGGTGGAACCTCTCTTTCCTACCCTCTGACCTCTGTCGCCTTCTCTGGACAATATGCCAGTCTGCTCATACCCCTTCAATCCCTACTCCAGGCATTCAGCTAGCCAAATCACTTCACCCCAACTCCTTCATTCCCTGGCCTGCTAATTACTAACAATCCCCTTCCTTTGGAGCTCATCTACTCAAACTATCTCACCCGGTCCACCATTTAAAGACCATCAACATCTCATAACCCACGGCTTATCAAATATTTACCTTGTCTCCCTACCTTTTGTCAACCTGCTCTCTCTACCTTCCTCTCACCCCATATCCCACTTGCAGGTTATCACCATGCCACGCTACTAGCCTAATCTCTCCAAATCTCTACCAATCTCCCTCCTTACTTTAAAACTGTTTGCACCACACACAAAGCTCTGCCTTTGTCTTCGCCCATCTACCTAACTGAGCAATTAAAGATTTCAAGTGCAAAACGTGGTTCAAGAACAAGCCCTTCACCTTTAGACCAGAATGATACACAAATTAGTCATTTTCGGAAGATGCAACAAGAATCTAGAAGTGCTCTTCGTCCAACCCTCCTTATAACCAGATGTCATGCTTCCTTTAAAAATTCATGTAAAGCTTTTCTCTTTGAAGGACATTTAGGCTAGATCTACGATCTCCCATTCACTCTTGAACGTCTGTTTTAGTTTTCCTGTTTTGTATCTAATATATTCTTGTAATGATTGTTGGAAATTATACTCTTGTAAAGCACTCTGATGCACCTGGGTCATGTCCGTAGTATATAAAACCACAATAAATAAAAAATAATACAAAATAAATAAACCATGAAGTTGCTAGCCTGAAGTTTCCCCGCCTCCGGCATCTGTGCCGTGCATAACGGGCAGGGAAAAAGAGTGACGGTCGTCCTGCTCTCAGTTTGGCAAGACGATTGTTACAGTGGCCTGGTGGCCCTTTGGGGATGGTGCACAAAGCTGGATATTCACACTGGCAGAGCCAGCAGAGTGTCCACCAGCGTAAACCTGATGCTTCCCTTAACTTTAAATAGAGTGGAGAAACCGTGGGTTTGGCGGGGTGAGACTGCTATGGATTTATGGTGGTTCTCACACTCTTTCAAACTATAAAGGAAAGTTATGTTTTGAAGTTTCATTCAAAGGGTGTGTGAGGAAACAATAGATGAGCAGCTGTGGCAATGTAATGTGCAAGTGCACTACCTGTGAGTGACACTGACATCTCCAGGTCACTGCCTTCTGTTTGAATTGTATTTCAAAGTAAAAACACTAGCTCATGCTCTGGAATCTAAGTGAATACAAGTGGAAAAACATATTTACCAAATGTGTTTTTTGCAATGTTTAAAGCTTTTTGTTTCTGACACTAAGTAATTTTGAATGTAATCATTACAATTGATCTCTTTCATATTTTAATTGCATTTACAGAAACATGACGGAACAATACTTTTCACCTTTAGTTTTGTGCATTGGTTTTCTTAAACTTCCAAACGCAGTAACAGCAGATGAAAATGTGACAGCATCCTCATATGCAAGCAACAGAAGTAAGAACTGATTTATTTCTACCTACATATAATTGCATTAACCACTCTATTCATGTTATCTCCACACAATAACACATGCTTGTGACATCAATGAAGTAGAAAGCCTTTTTGCTGACATTACTAATCATCTGTCATCGTTAATGCTACCTTTTATAATTGGTTAACCAACTTTTATTACAATACTAGGTAAACCTCTCCTAAATATGGGAAAGCTGGAATGTGGCGAAGAGAGAGAACGGTCTTTATATGATCTGTACCTGAGCTCTCACAAATCCCACAAACAGACCCACAAAGTTAAACCTGTTACTGTAAGGAATGCCTGGCTCACACTTGGTAACTTGGCACAAGTAGCAAGGCCTTTCTTAGAGAAAATACATTTGGTATATGTGGACATGTCGCCAAGCAGTAATATAGTTTATGGCCCCAAGCCAATTCAGATAAAAAGTACAAAAAGGTAATAAGAAATGTACGATTGGAAAGATGAACAAGTGATAGAGATTATACATTACAGGGATAACACAAGCGACCTGTAGCAAGCCGTTAGAAAAAGCACTCACTGCTGTTGTGCATGATGTGTGAAATATTTGAAATGTCAAAATATCCTCCATGAAATTCACCATGATCCAGGCACCCCCTTTGGCTGACCAACCAGTGTATGCAGTAGGGCTATAGTTGCTGGTTGGACCCAGTGAAAGTTTTTGATTTCATCTTAGAATAGTTCTGCCATGTTGATGTATTGGTTTCTTAAAGATGTAGCTAGAGAAATAATCCACTAGGTTAGGTTATTTCTTCAAGCGGTCAAGTTTTACCGTCAAATCGCCACTCCCAAAGGTATAAGAGGGAAATAGAGATACATGAAGCTACTATAGTGGCGTCTTTTTCAGGCAGAATCAGCCAGTAATCCTGTTCCTTCGTACTCATTCTGAAACCTCTTCTAGCTTGAAGAAAAATCCTCACATTTTAAGGACTGTTTCCTCCTCCTCCTCCAGTCCAACTTTTCAATTTGCAAGAAGGTTCCTACAACTTTTCTCCCAGGACAATAACTAATGTAATACTCAACCTGGTCAACTAAAATGTTTTCAGGTATGCAATGCCTTCCTCTCTCTGCATCTTCTGGATACAGAAGGGAAGTTACAAATGGGTAAGCAGGCCTTATTGACAGTTTTTTTTGACTCTCAATAGCCATGTGTGTCAGCAGAAGTCTGGCGCCACCAATCCTGGAACACAATTTTGAAGCAAAGGTTCAAGGCAGACAACTCTTTATAATACTCTGGCTGGTAGGATTGGCTTCTTTGGCACCTCAGGCAGGTGACATTTTTTTTTTTCTCTTCAGTTCCAAGCAGATTCTTTACTTTTCACATGCAAAGCAGAGTTTTAAAGGTTAAACCTAGTATTAATAATGAGGACTACCCCAGCCTTACAAAGCTCAGTGTATCAGCTCATTGAATTGCAACAGGACATCAAGGTTTTTGTTCTGGATATGCCCCTTGCGGCAGGAAAGCAACCCTACAGTTTCATGCAGCACAAATCCAGACTGCACTCTCCCGACATACAAAACCACCAAAAATGTTCGCCGGGGTCGTGGTGGCGTTCCAACCGCCACATTATGACCATGGCGGTTGTGCCACGGTCGGACCACCAGCACCGTCAGTTTTCCTCCTTAGGAGGGGCTGGCAGTGCTGGTGGTCCTAATCTGCCAGGGCAGCTCTGCATGCAGCACCACCCTGGGGATTATGACCCCCTTCTCCGCCAGCTACTGCCATGTAACTGCTGGTGGAGACAGGATGCAGGGGGCACCAGGGGGGGGCCCTGCACTGCCCATGCACCTCCTGGCCAGCCCGTCGCGATGATCAATGTCTGTTTTGCAGATAGTGAACATAGCGACATGTGCTGGTGCACTCTACGCACAACAGCATTGCCCCAGCTCCAATTTGAGCCAGATACAATGCTGTTGGGCATTTCCTGATTTTTTCGCCCCGCTGACCCAGTGGAAAACTCTTAATGGGGCCTGCAGGAAGGCGGCTGCACTGGCAGCAACCTGCCCGCCGGAACTTTGGCGAACGGGCTTTTCAGTCTCCTGAAGCTGTAATGACACCCTTAGTGTAGCTCTCCTGACCCCACGGGGTCTCCGGGTTCCAATCTGTGAACGGGAAAGGTGGCATTGGAATCTATTCAAATACGTCATCCCTCTGGGCAGTGCCTAGGTTTTTTTTTAACTCCATCACTGGCATTGTATGATGAGTCTCTTGACGTGGCAATAACCTATTGTTTGCCACAAATATGTATCTGTTTTCAGGCACTGCCGAGGTAGGTGGGACACTAAACACTACTTTTGTTCTTCATGTGTCCTCTTCTTGTAACTGTGCAAGGGTCCTGAACATAGATGACTGCCACACTTGAGTGACACATAAGGCAATGTGAAATAAATACCCCTTTAATTTTAAACTCACTAAAACAGTTGGACTGTTTTTCTGGCCACATCCACTGCAGAGGGCCAAAAAGATATTAAATAGGCGAAAAACAGCAAACAATTGATTATCTTATTGAAAGCAATTACATTGTTTTTATTTTAGACAGAGCTAGCAAAGTCATGGTTTTCTGGAGCCTCATGACACATCCTGGCAGAGCTTACTTAGCTGTACACAAATCATTGAGATGTATGAAGTATGAATTGTACCTTAGCTTTACATTATGGTCGTAATAAGTGCACTTTTTGACAACCTGTCCAGCATCCATCGAAGGAACGGGCTGACCAATAACCATCACAGCAGCAGCCTCTCAGTTGTCCCTATAAGATTTATGTATAGTTTAGCTCATCAATCAATCGTGTTCTGAAGTTATTATGGTCTGAGCACAATAAAGCTTGCCTGAAAGCTATTCCATTTTTTCCCATGAAGTATCTCTAAAGGAATCGATAGAATTTAACTAAACCAGGGACTAAATTGGACAGACATATGTCAGAATCACTGTAACTTTAGTTTGGTAGCTTTAGTAAGTTGTTGGAAAGCTTTTATCCCTGCATTTAGTATTAAACCTCTTAAAAGATAGTCAAAAATACAAGTAAAACCAGATACAGGTAAGTCTCGCACCAAACCCCATTGAACTCTTTCTCTCGAAAGGAAGAATCTGACTCTTATCATAATTCATGTTTAGTATGTCAGAGCTCCCGTGTACATCGGGTTATCTCTTAAGTACATGAAGCATTTAAAGTTAACTGTCATCTGTTTATCTCCATTAATCAAAATGCAAGAACGTTTCTAAAAACAGAGTAAATTGATTGGATTACCTTGTTTTTTATCACTAATCCGTGTTGGCAACTGTTTAATGGGTCACGGTTTTCCTGTTTCTTCAATACTTAAAATAATAAGAACTTGCTTTTTATATTTTGGATACTATAATATACTGAAAAACACTGTTCCAAAAAGTGCAAGAAAGAAAGGAACTGGGGTCCTAATAATTAAGAGCAAGAGTCCTCACACACCCTATTGGGTGTCATGATTCATCATCGGACATGCTCCTTGTCAGACCGGCGCTGCAATGTCTGACGGGCTCCCACTATCGGGGGGCTCTTTGCCGGAGATCTTTTCTCAATGATGCCACAAACCCCAAAAGTGAGCAAGGAGTACAAAGAAGGGAGAATAATGGAAAAATTAAAATTGGTTCATAACCCTCTGAATAATCAAATTTATTAATCTATGTAGGGAAATGGCCAAGAATAAAAACACAACAAGGGAGTGGGAAAGAGGTAATGCTCCACCACTCTATATTGGTTTGTAGAAACAAGAGGAGGCCAGGAAGTACCTGACACACCTCAGAAATTAGGTCGACATGTTTCGCGTCTCTATGGTCTTCAAAGGATCCAGTGACGCTTCTTCAGGACCTAATGTACTTTAAATCTCTCCTACTATTAACTAATTAGATTCCTGCAGTCTGTAACTGTCAGCACAAAGTCAAAAAAGAAGTATACCAGTCACTTACACGAGTCCAATCTGACCCGAACTTGCTGTTCCTATAAGTCACCCTGAGGATATAAAATGACAGCATATGATTATAGTCCATCAATAGTGATTCTCAGAATGGGTATAATAATGACGCCAACAAAACAAGCAACTGGTGCAAAACCGTGTACTCCAAAGTGACAGTGTAATAAAGTGGCAAACCCATGCAAGTTAAAAAAATTAGCTTACTCTCCCAATTAGGGAAAGGGCTTCATGGGACTGCGTCGGCCTTTAGCCAGGCTTCCTGGTTCTTCAATACTTCAAATAATAAGAACTTGCTTTTTATATTTTGGGTCTGCCGTTTCTGAACAATATAGATAACGTGTTATTATTACGTAATTGAATGATGCTTACTTTAGCAACCTGGATAGAGGGGGATGCTCAGTTGTCCTTGCAGGATATTGAAATTGTTATCAGCATATCACATCACAGTCCCATTGATTTTAATTTCCAGGATGATTGTTGAGTCCTCGGGTCCTCTCGTATGTCACCGATTTCTAGGAGTTGTTCAAGTGCATTTTCCAGTGCATATGCAAACATCTACTAACAGTATTGGGTGTCTGGTCAAGACTCTTCTGTATGTTTAAACATTCCGTATTTTCAAGCATTTCTCAACCCTCAATGTTGGTTCCTTTAATACTACACGTATTAACTCGATCTAAGACCAATGGTTTTCACATGCTTTCTTATAGACCGAAGCAAAACATTAACTAAGTGATTTTAGATAAAGTAGTAACTGATTTCATTAGAATTTTCTTTCTCCAATTATATATGCGTAGGAATATTACTGTCCTCCCTCAAACATATTTTCTAGCTCTAATTGTCCATTTGTGCTGCACACATTTTACCTCACTTCCTTGTTCCCCCTGTCTTTATTGTTTCAGCCAAACATCCAGACCGCAACAGCAAGTGCAAAGATTAGGAAGAATATAACATTCATAATATACTTTATACTTTATAGTTTGGACAAATTATAGACTCCCCTTAACCACTTTCAGGCCCTATAGGCAAATCGCAGAGGAGCTGCTGGTTGTGGTGTGCCCTTGTAAGTAGCCATGCCACTAGATCTGTATATAGCTGGAGAATCAAGCCTAGTGCACAGAAGAAGGGCATTCAGATAATTCTTGATGCCACTGGTTTTGGAGAAGGGGCCCAGCCACCTCCTACAGAGGTCACTCTTTTTTTAGTAAAAAACCACAGAGCAGACTTTAGTTTCCGTTCCATCCATCCCATCATCACAGGTACTTCCTTGTTTCTGTGGTCCTCTTTTTTTAATGCATCTCATTAAACTTCAGAAGAACTGTGTTCTATGTAATTTATCACTTTACCTGGTACTCATCTGTACAGTATGGGATACATTTGTAAGGTATTAGAAGGGCTTTTCATTTGCAGTGTGGCACCTTCTTCAAAGTAATAAACACGACGTTATAGGGTGCACAGTGAGCAAGTGAGTAAAGCAAATTATTTATAGATGGTTGCTGCATTGGCAAACTAAATAGAAAGGAAAGGAGACGATGTCAACAAGGACTGGTGTGCAGAAAACTCCTCATTTTTAAGTTAACAGAGGGGAAGACGAAGGTGTGATTACAGGAAGGCCAAAGCGTCATTGTAAACAAAAGAAAGCCAAATAAAAGTAGGATTAGTCTCGTCAGTATGGAGGAGTGATGAACACAACGGGAATGAATGCAGTCCAGCAGAGCAATGAAAGCAGATATAAGACTAGTTAAGCATAAGCATAAGACTTCAAAAGCAGAGTGATATAAACAGCAAATAAAATGATGTGTAATTTTCAACCTAATCTAATATTGATCTGCATAACGACTTTTATTTTCCTGTTATTGTTATTATTTGTTGTCCATAAATTGTTTTGAATTGAAAACAATTTGATAACAATATGGAAAATTATAAATGGGTTTCTTTTTACTTAGTACATACGCAACATATAATGCAGATAATGCATTTGATGCCAATAGCAAGGAAGTAGACTACAAAGTGAAGACAGATGTAAATGTATGGAATTTTTTTGCAGCTTAGAAATCTTGACAGCAGAATGGTAATCGCCAGAAAGAGAGATGTGTGTTAAGGTCAAGTGGCAAAATTTTATAGCAAAAATAGGTGTGTGGTTATAAAGTAGTGTTCCTGTACTTTGAACCTCACTTATTAGGTCCACACTATAAGGGTTTAGCAATATGGTAATTTAGCACCTGGGGTATCCGATAATGGAGACATTAGTAATGCTAGGCTCCCGAATTACCGAATTACATGGTCATTTGGAGAGTGCCCTGAGAAAATGGGACTGTCTGGAGATATGTGCATTACTAAACCAATGTCTGTGAGATATGTCTCATTTGTGGCCTATTAGCCATCTGGTGTTGTTTGACTGCTTTTTGCAGCTGCAATGTCTAGGGTAGGGGTGGTTGGTCAACTATAGGGGATACAGCCTTTACACATTGTAGCAGATTGGTTCTGTCTATTTAGTCCAACAGGATTCATCGCTTTTGACCACCTAGTTCTTGGACCTTTGCTGCTGGTGAGTCTCACTACCTGAGTCTCACTCACAGTAATTTCACATTAATTGGTCTGAGAGTGGTAACCTCCGTTGCTTGCCTTTTAAGATAAGAGTGCAGCTAGGATAAGAGATCTGGGCTGATTACATGTGAACAATGTCTGCACAAGTATGTGTGCATGTGTGGGTTGTGAATGTGAGACTACCATTGCGCGCAGCCTTGTAATTGGGTGCAGGTAGCCTGCCACAGAAGGGACTGTGGAGTTGACCTGGGAAAGGCCTCATAATATTAATGGGCATTCATAGAAAGGTCAACAGGGTTTACTGGAAAATCTGTAGTAGTGCTTTCACTTTATTATACATATAGGTGAAATATACTCTACAGTGCAGCTTTGCTCCACGTAGGCCCACACAGTCCATTAAGGTTTCAAACTGGGATAAATATGCATGCGGAGTTTGATTTTGAAGCTTTTGCAGTTCCCAACAGACTAGGGGCCAGATGTATGAACAAACCCCTTTGTGATTCGCAAATAGCGATTTTTAAGAAATTCTTAAAATTCGCGAATGCAATCTCGAGGCCCAAATACCGAATCGCAAAAAATTTGCGATTCGGTATTTGAAAATCGCAAATTGCAAGAACGCACACCTAGCAGAGCCTGATGACATCACAAGCAGGAAGTGAGTCATCCCAGGCAGTTTGCAGGTGCCACACCCAAAGGAGCAGTGAGAGAGACACAGCCCAGCCACAGGGAGCAAGTCTGTGAGCAAGGCAGGACTTCACATCAGCATGGACAAGTCTGCAAATTGAAAGGAGAAGGGAGAGAGGAAGAGAAAACTGAAGTTCAGTGAGCAGGAACTGGAGGTGCTCACTAAGAAGGTGGTGAGGAGCCATGACTGGCTGTTCGGGAAGAGCTCACTCCAGGTCCCAGAGAGTGAGAAGCGCAAACTCTGGGCAGACATACAAACCAAAATCTGCACTGTGGGGGTTGCGCAGCGCTCAATGGAGGAGATTAGAAAGAGGTGGTATGACCTGCGTTCCCGTGCCAAGGAGAGGGTGGTCAGAAGACTACAGGAGGCAAGGAGCACAGGAGGCGGACCATCCACCCAGACACCCTCCACCCCCATGGAAGACCTGGTGGAGTCGACACTCCTCCCAGAAGCTGTCAGTGGGGTCACTGACATAGACACATCTGGTACACCAAGCACCAGTAAAGGTAAGTGCAATATTGAAATGTAACCCCATATGTGTATGTACAAAAGCCCCTTAGTAATTAGCAATTAGTGCAAAGCATTAGTAGTCCATTCCACATCTTAGAAGCGGCACAACAATGCCTTATGGGAGTGGTAGTCCACAACCCAGAGCTGAAAGTAGCACATAGAATGTAATTAAGTAGAGCAACACCCAGAAGGACACAACACCCACTACATAATGATATGATGTAACTGTACATTTATTACCATTGTGTAACCGTTTGTGATACATACATAAATGACATGCTGCACATTGTCGTTGCAGATGGCCCAGGCCCAGCAGCATCAGAATGTGCCGTTGTAGGGGATCCTGAACCACAGCCTCCATCAGACTCCAACGCCAGTGAGTCAGTGAATATTGCACCTATCAGACGCAGGGCAAGGGCTGTACCTCTCCCACAATTGAGCCAGGACTCAGATGACATGCGGGATGAAGGCCACACACCATCCCCAGGCAGCAGATCCACCGTTATGCAGGAGTCCCAGCCCCAGCATCATTCAACACCTGCAGGAGGCTTCAGTATGCAGGCACACAGCACGTGGAAGCAGGAGCACCATTCTTCGGTGGCCTGGAATCCTCTATGCTTAAACTGCAGCACCTGGAAAATAAGAAGATCACAGCAATGCATAGGCAGATGCAGGCACACAATGCCAACATGGGGGGGCTGCATCAGCAGTTGGAGTGCCTTAATTCAAACATTTCCAAGCTGCATGAGGGACAGATCACAGCTGCCAAGAACACCAGGGAGCTGACGAATGCAGTGAAGGAACTCTGCACAGAGATAAGGCATGAGAGGGTCAGCCACCGCAGGCATGAGAGGCGATTTATGGGGATGTTTAGTGGATTCTGTAGATCTGTCAATCACCTTGCAACATCTACGGCCCTCATATCGCGGCGTGCTGTGGCCGCACAGGTGGAGGCAGCGCACAGCAGTCGGGATGTAGCCCAGGGACTGGTCCAGATAACGAATGTTCTGGACACTATGCTGGGTAACCGCTCTGCTACACCCAGTGAACTTGGACTAGGGGAGACTGAGGACTCATCTAGCCTCAGCAGCCTTGCAGTGCCCACAACAGATCCTAGGCATCACAGTGGCAGGCACAGCACTGCCACTGAGGCAGATACCAGAGGTGCCGGTGAGGCCGCTGCGCACTCTAGTGGCTTGCGTGGCCGTAAAAAGTGACTTTTGTGCCCACAGGGGACTGTCTGCATATTTTGTTTTACAGTGAACTATGAATACAATAGTGAGACACTATTAATGGCTATTTTATGACACCTGTGTTTATTTTTTTTTCCTAGTGACGTTAAGGTAATAAAGGTACTAACTACCAGAACACATGTCAGTGAAGTTGTGTTGTTATTACTTACATCTGAAATGGTTGTGTGTGATGTCAGCATGCCTTTGCCTGCCCTCTGCTGCACTGGTCCTGTCTGCTGGCTGTAGGGGAGTATGGGATCATCATCCTCATCTGATTCTGGATCAGATATTTCCACAGGTATGCCCCTGGCGGTAGCTATATTGTGCAAGATCGCACATGTGGCCACTATTCTACAGGTCGTGTCTGGGCTGTACTGTAGTGCCCCTCCACTTTTGTGGATACACCGGAAGCGACTCTTCAGCAGGAGAAAAGGTGCGCTCCACCATATTGCTGGTTGCCCTGTGTGCTGAATTGTATCTCCGTTCTGCTGGTGTTGTAGGATTGAGGTAGGGCGTCATCATGTAGGTGCGCACTGCGTAGGCACTGTCTCCTGGAAGGAACAGAGGGTATAATGAGTAAGTGAGCCATCTGACGTCACAGCGCCATCAATGCACCAGTGTACAGAGGGACAATACCTAGTAGATATCCTTCACCAAACTCCCCAGCTAGCAGTCTTGTGTGAATCCCG
The DNA here is from genome assembly GCF_031143425.1 of Pleurodeles waltl. NCBI lineage: Eukaryota > Metazoa > Chordata > Amphibia > Caudata > Salamandridae > Pleurodeles > Pleurodeles waltl. Next base: position 902,943,991 of record NC_090445.1, read on the forward strand.
CTGTGGCAAAAGATGTACGAATCATGTGTGCTCCCTGGGTACCTGTCCATGAGATCAGTTAAGATGTAGGAGGCATTGCATATCACCTGTATATTAATGGAAAGTTGGTATTTACAATTGCGGTACACATACTCTGTGGCCGATGGTGGACAGAATGCAACATGTGTCCCATCTATGGCACCTAGCATTTGGGGGAACTGTGCTATCTGGTAGAAATCAATTTTTGTCTGCTGTATTTCCTGTGGGGTGTGGGGGAATCTGATGTACTGGTGTATCCTAGTCAGCATGGCATTGATAAATGCATTGAAAAATCTAGAGAGGGCACTCTGTGATACTCTTCCAGCTGCTGCTATGGCCACTTGATAGCTCCCTGAGGCAAATAGGTGGAGGGAGCATAATACCTGCACATGGGTGGGTATGCTATTTGTCCTATGTGTTGTGCGCTGTAGTATGGGTTGTAGCTCAGCTATCAGGTCAAGTATCATGGCTGAGTTCAACCTGTACTTATCATATATCTCCTCCTCAGTCTGGTCAAAAAGGGTAATGCACACTTTGAAAATGCGCACCTGTCTCCTCCTCCCTCTCCTCAAACCTGCCAAGATCCTCATTCACCTCGCCATGACGTAGATTGCAGCCATTGTGGAAAAGAGACTGAGGCATTCTGGGCCTCTTTATATAGGTTGCACCTGGTTACCACCTGGTTTCAGTCCGTGGTAATTTGCATGTGCAAAAGGCCATTCTGCGAAAATTCACAATTAGCTAATTTTTTATGCATCGAATTGCGACATGGTTTTGCGTGTCACATTTTGCGTCTCGCAATTTCAGACGTGAAATACCGAATCGGTATTTGCAAGTCGCTATTCCGACTCGCAATTTGCAAGATGCTAATTACGATTCAGTATTTTGCGAATTGTGATACACAAAATGCGACAGGCAAAACCATGTTGCTTTGCAAAAAATCACAAATTTTGCGATTCCTTGTTTTTGGCCTGCAAATGCCTTTCATGCATCGCAGACCATTGTTTTACATTCGCAAACGGACAAATTCTGCGATTCGCACCGTTTGCGAATGCAAAATGGTTTGGTACATCTGGCCCTAGATCTATATCTTATGGAACGTCAGGAATTATATTTCCAGGTCATTGCCCCCCCTCCCCTCCACTGGGGCAAATTAATTACTCTGCTTCCAGCAGAGGTAACAAAAGCTTCCCTGTTCCTGGGAAGGGAAAAGGTGGGGAGGAAAATCTGTATCTGATAATTAGCTTGTCACACTGCACCTTGGCTGGGACACCTAGGCCCACTAGAACAAATACCTCTAGAGCCAACACAGGAGGGGCTCACGTATGAAGTTTTGGTGGGAAGGGATCTGGCAGTGATGTCAGCTAGGGCCAGATCTGAGTTATCCAGATAAAAATAGAAGTTGCCATGATGGATTGCCCCAGAAAACTGTGCAGGAGGATTGGGATGGTGGTAGGGATGATGTGGCATCTAGAAGATTCCACCCCACTGAAAAATCCCTGCACAAGGGAGAAACAGTTGAGAAAACCCTGAACCTGGGGGGCACCAATAGCAGAAGCATGCCCAGCTCGAAAGAGTAGCAACCTGGTGCCCTGCAAAGATGGGCTAAGGACAACAGCTGATCCCCAGGACTAAGATATGTCTCTTCATGGCCAATAGTGCTGGCCCTCTTATGCCCCCTGGGGACTAGTTGGGAGAAGACATGGATCCCACTGCAACCTGGGTACTCAGCAAGATCATCTCAGAGGTCATAGGGCCTGGGGAGTGCAAGCAGGAGGGTGCCATGCTAACCTATAGTAGAGTGGCTGCAGAAGATGCCTCTATCAGCAGAAGAAGAGCACCAGGAGCCATGCCCGAAGAGTAGGATCACTCAGGGTGCCAGAAAACCCAGCTCCCCACAGTGTGCACCCCTTTAGAGGCCAGGAGACTTGATGGGAATCCTCTTGGTGGCTAGAGCTTATCACTAGGACCAAAACAAGGCACAAATGGAGAGGATCAACCCTTTGGGAGCAGATATAGGCTTGTTTAAAGGGTGTCCCTTGCAAACAGGAGGTAGAGAAAATGTCACAGTGTCCTTTCCTCAGGATCTGCACGTCGCTGAACAAAAGGCCCACCTTCCGGCGTCACCAACTCAGAAAGCTATTATAGCACAGAGTTATGATGAAGCCAGTCGGGGGAAGGGAATTAGGGTAGGAAACAGCAGGGAGAGAGATCTGAAAAGTAAAGGTTAAAACAAATATGCATTTACTCATTCATAGAAAGGTAACTCATCAATAGACTCTTGACTAAAATGCGTCTCCGCGATATCAGATGGAGACCCCTTTTGAAATGAGAGCAAAGCCCCTTCTTTGAAACATGGAACAAGAGTAAACTACGACCTCAGAATCAAGAGATGGCAAGAACTTTGGACTATGATTATACTCAGAATATCAATCCTGTAACATCTATGCATTCACAACATAAACCTTTGATCATGACTTAGAAAATCTCAAAGAATTAAATATGCTTTTCACATCTTAAGCTTTTCAAACAATAATGAAAATTATGATTTTCTTAGCTCCAGAAATACTTTCACATTCACAACAATAAAGGTCAAAAAGTTTCTACTCCTTGAACTTGAAGTGCCTTACTTAATAATACCAGGAAGTGCTTTTACTCAAGTGGCCTGAATCACTTTGATTGCTGTGCCAAGAACCTTTTACTCCTGTGAATCGAAGCGATTTGATTGTCATGCCAAGAGCGCTTTAAAACTGTGGACAGAAGCGCTTGAATTGCCTTGCCAAGAGCGCTGTACATCTGTGAACTGAAGCACTTGAATTATGGTGCCAAGAGCGCTTTACATCTGTGAACTGAAGCGCTTGAATTGTCGTGCCAAGAGCGCTTTAGCTCTGTGAACTGAAGTGCTTGAATTGCCCTGCTAAGAGCGCTTTACCTCTGTGAACTGATGCGCTTGAATTGCCGTGCAAAGAGCGCTTTGCATCTGTGAACTGAAGCGCTTAAACTGCAGTGCCAAGAGCGCTTTACATCTGTGAACTGAAGTGCTTGAATTGTCGTGTCAAGAGCGCTTTACCTCTGTGAATTGAAGCGCTTGAATTGCCTTGCCAAGAGCGCTTTACAACTGTGAACTGAAGCGCTTGAACTGCCGTGCCAAGAGCGCTTTACCTCTGTGAACTGAAGCGCTTGCATTGCCATGCCAAGAGCACTTTACATCTGTGAATGAAAGCGTTTGAATTGCTGTGTCTAGAGCGCTTTACATCTGTTAACTGAAACGCCTTTCCTCGTTGTGCTAAGGGGCGCTTTACCTTTGGAAATAACGACTTCCTCCAAAATTGGATTCATCAAGGCCTAACTGCTACGAGTACGACCTACTCGTTTTTATAAGCACCATGGAAACAAGGATACTTCGGTTGGATGCCACTCTGCCATTCAGGAACTCTGCTCTTCTTCAGAGAAACCCCCATGAGGTCTGGCTGCATCAAAGTCTTCAAAATAGTGAGCAACGTGCTTGGGTGTGGCTGGGCTTTATAGGCCTGCCACACCCCAAGATGGCTGCTGCCTCTAAAAACATGGGAATTGTAGTCCCTTCATGGAATAGCACTGATAAGTGCATGTTGTCCACCAATGTCATGAACCTGCAGCTCTATGAGCTTTGCCACAGGGCAGACGACGCTGTAGGCCACCTTTGGAGCAAGAGGGAATGACAAGTGGTGCACAGAAGGCGCTGCAGAGCCGCACAGTGGAGTTTCAGGTGAGGCCTGGACCGCGCATGGCCTTATTCCTGACAGAAAAACAACTACATAGAGCTCCACTGTATCTCTGTGAAACCATCCCTGGGGTGGGCCTGGGCCCGAGATTCAGCCTAGAATTAAATAATTTATTATTTGGGGGCAAAATAATTATGGGACCCTATCCCCTGACTCTAGATTGCCTTCAAGGGCCCCCATCTCACCAGGGGCTGGTGCAATGAGGTCCTCTAAGGGCCGTCAAAGTCAGCGAGGCCTTAGGTACTCCATCCCCTAGTAAACGGGCATGAAGACGAAGGGGGCAGGGGTGCCATTACGTACTCCCCATATAGTGGTGACGCTCTACTGCTTCCTGTGCCCAGGTCCCTAATGAGCTCAAAGCACACCACAAAGCATGCAACATGCCAACAAGGAGCAGGCAGCAACCAGCTGGGTGGATCCACAGGAGGAGAACAAGCTCAACAGCATGGGAGTAGGCTCTCTGTACTCCACCTAAAGTAACAGCCCCCAGCAATTAAGAAAGAAAGTGCTCCGAGTGGGGCCAGGGAAACCACCAAAAATAGAAAAACAAAAGAGACATGTGGTGCAAGGCTGCACACAGAACATCAAGAGCAGAGTTAACCACTCATTAATGTATCACCAGCCGTGCCCTGAAATGTCCCATAATACCTTAAAAGGGCTTTCGTTGCATACATCATTAATGTATTTTCAGATTGTTATGGGGGCAGCAGGGAGTACAGCAGCTCCCCATAGAAATTATTATTAAAAAGTAAACCTAGGTATCCTGGGGACAAGTTTGAAGGAGCCCAGGAGTGGTTTCATTGAATTTTAAGTATTCCCAGAGGGGAAGTGTTTGCTCTTGGGTTCCGGGGCAGAGTACAGGAGCCCTTCTGGCTGGTCCTATGACTGTGTTAGATGGTCCCTGGACTGCAAAGAAAGTCTCCAACACATATGTTTGTTGTAGTTTTGTACAATAATGCTTTATTGTAAGATTTATTGGCAAGCACTGCAGTATGTATACTAGTAATGATTAATAATAACTACATGTGAATATGATTAATGTTCCCATTGGTGTTAAAGGTGATATCATGGTGGTATACTGCTAAAGTTTAACATGTGGTTATTGGTCTTATTGTGGTGAGACCCTGACAATGCCAATATGCCTGCCTCATATATATTGATGCGGTTACTCCTTCACAAAGCCAATACACCGGCCTTATGAATAATGACACCCTCTTATAGTAGTATGGTACATGTGGTGCAAGTGGGGTGGGTCATTGTGATTATGGGGCCAGCAGGCACTAGGGGTGCAATATGATATGAGGATATCACAAAGGTATTTCCATCTACCTGATATACATGTTTATAATTTAATTAATATGTAGTGTTTAGTCATGTGGATGTATTAAAAGAATATTTCCTTTTTAGAAAGAAAAGACACTGACTGGACAATAATTTATTGAGTGTTCTTATCGTGTTCCACCAAATTTGGAATACTAGCCCACACCCCCTTTTCTGAGTAGGACTTGGACTGCTCCCCTACAATGCAGTGAGAGAGCCAAGTGCCAAAATGGGTTAGTTGGTTCCCAGAAAAAAGACAATTGAGGACTTACTACTTGCACGTGACTCACATTCTTCACCATTAATTATGAAAAATGTCCTTGCACTCATGAAGAAAAGTTTCAATGTTATTAAGGACACAGAGATGAGGATTATGCTCTGTTTTTTTTTTATTTCATTCTCCAGCACTTCAGCGTATATAAACTACCTTTCCCATCAAACACCGGGAAAGGAAAACCAATGAACAATCTCTCTTGTCTTCATAATGCTCGTTTCCCACTGTAACTTCCTCTTTTTTCAAATGATGGGAGATATTGCAAACCAGTTCTTTATTCTACTTTAGTGCATTTGGAACCTGCAACATAACAATGAAAATTTACCAAGGCTAAGATCCAGAACATTGTTCTCCATCAGATTGAAACCAGAATCATGTTTTTCAAAATAATAGACTCTGTGACCCCATTAAAAAAAGAAAAGGATGGGAACAGTTAATTCAAATCCAAGATATATTGAAAACCTAGTATGCCTATACCATATACACCGCAGATAGCTATTAGTGGATGAACTAATGAATGTGATACTCATCAAAACAGGGTAAAAAGTGTCCCCAGAAACCTTGTGTGGGAATAATCCTTGAGAGCATGTCCTTAATAGAATTGAAACTTTCCTTCACAAATGTTAGGAACTTTTTTATTCCATGTCAGGACTGGAGGTGAGGTTTATGCTCGTTCAAAGCTTGTCCACTACCATGGATGCCATATCCATGACAGGCTTAAAGTAAAACCTCTAAAACATAGAGTCCAATGACCAGTCAGCCGTGTTAAGGGTATCTTCCAATCTGGCACCCAGAGTGAATGCCTTCAAAGCAATGTGAGCAAGTGAGAACCAACATTTGATACATTAATTCCAGCTTCTTGCGTGACACAGTGAATTCACCAGGCAATTGTTGAAGAAGAGACTGCTTTGAAATGTTTCTTGAAGGAAATAAACAGTTGCCTCTCACCAGGAGGTCAAAATTCCTCTGTCATGATTTCACAGGCCTTCAGGCATCGCGGCATGCATAACTTTAGTTATTTATCAAACACTGGGAAAGAGACCACCCTGGAATTATACTTCATTCTATGTGAGATATGAAATGGCACTCCATCTGGGGTAAAAACTCTGCCTGTGATCTGAAGAGCTCAGATATCCGAGACTCTACTGCAAGATATGAAACAACATGGCTAGTTTCCCATGGAGTTCCTTTCGAGATAAAAATTAATTTCTGTGCCAGAATTTGAAAAGGCTTAGGACCCAATTTATGTCCCATAAGATAGAGTATTTGGACTATGGAGGTAACGCCAGACAGATCCCCCTCATGAGCTTGCATACTAAGGGATGCTCACCTACCTGGTAACCCTGAATTGGGACATGCCCTGAGATGCTAGAGAAGCCAAGAAATTCATGAGCTGGACAACATCGAACCCCAAGGGATTGCTACCTGTTTGTACACTCCGACAGACCCACCTTGACCATACTGATTTAAATCTCTTGGTGGGACTGTCCGCCCATGCTGAGGCAAGCATCTTTTCAGCTTCTACTGAAAGTACAGGGACTCTCCATCTTTCCCTGTAATCCACCATGCCAAGCGAGATAGTTGGCCTTGGTGGATTAACGGGTGAAGATTCCCTAGAGGATCCCAGTGAAGATCCGGAGCATGGGTAGAAGAATTGGAGAATCTCAAAAAAGTCCCAGAAGAATTGGAAACCACACTTGAGACCTCCAGTGTGGTGTAATGATGACTACCTTTGCCTGCTGCCTCTGCACTTAAGTTGGCAAATGCATTATCATCTCAAAAGGGGGGAAGGTGTATCCCTGTTACTCTGACCAATCTTATAGGAAGGTGTTTGTTGCTGTCGGCAGACATGAAGAGGTCCACTGTGAATGTGCCCCAACAGTTGTCGAGCAACTTGAATACCTGTGAATCCAGTTGCCACAGTCTTGTATCTGACCATTCCATTGAGCACTGATCTGCCACTTCGTTGGCTACCCCGGGGGATACTACGCTGTGACTGATATATTGTTGGAGAGGCAAAAGGTCCAGAACGCCTTGGCCAGTTCTGCCAGGATCTTCAATCGCGGCCTGCCCAGGTGATTGGATTATCAGACTGCTGAAACACTGCCCATCGTCTGTAGGACAAGGCAATATTCCTTTTCCTTGGTCCCACACTGGACTGCGAAGGATCTTGCCATTAATTCTAGGCAGTTTATGTGTAGCTGTTGTTCTACTACTGACCACTTTCCACCTGTGAAGGATTTCCCACATCGTGCTCCACATCCAGACTTGTTGGCATTAGACTCTATTACAATATCTGGCTCAGAACCAAAAATGGCTTTGCCATTCCATTCCTCCATGTCAGCCAGCCACCACTGCCTGTCCTCCTTGGCCTCCCCATCAGAGGAGTTTGCTCTGAATACTGGAGACCCCCTGTGGAGGTGAAAAGTCCTGAGTCTCTCAAGGGCCCTCTATTACAGTGGGCCCACGAAGATTGGCTGAATGGAAGACAATAAAACACCTATCACCAGGGCTATCTGGTGTAGCAAAGTCGTCGGTTTGGACAGAGTACGCCTCAGTTCTCTTTGAATCTTTGCAATCTTTTAAGGTTGTAAGCTGAGGTATTTGTCCATTGAGTTGATGATGAAACCCAGAAAGGTCGTCAGCTTGAACGGGGTCAATAGGGACTTCTTTACGTTTAAGACAAACCTCAAGCCTTCCTGCAAGTGAATTGTCACCTGCATTTGCTCTTGCAGTCTACCAGCACATTGATTCAGAAGAAGAAGATTGTCCAGGTAGATAATCAGATGGAAACCTTGGGCAAGGAGAGATTCAAATGCAGGCTTGAGCACCTTGGTGAAGCACCAAGGGACAGAGGGGAGACCAGAAGGCAGGGTTGTGAACTCACAGACTTGCTCCCATTATAAGAACTGCAGTAATCTACGGTAAGGCGTGAAGATGGGAAATGTGAGGTATGCGTCTCTGAGGTCAAGACAGTCCATTCAATCTTTTGGCTGCAACAAATCTCACAGTAGATGGATGCTTTCCATCTTGAAATGGAGGTAAACCAATCACCCGCTGAACTTGAAGTTTATCACAGGTCATGGACCCTCATCCTGTTTTTCCACAAAGAACATGTTGCTGAAGAAACCCCTTGGGTGGAGGGTCGATGAGACAATAGCATGTTTGTGCAACAAGTCCGTCACCTCTTGATCTATTAGGACACATTGTGCCTCTAAAAAGACCAATGGATGTGACCAGAGCTGTCGGACTGAGGAACCGTAAAATTCGTTGTGGAACCCTTGGACCATCTGAAAGACACATGTTTCCAAAGTTAACCTTTTCCAATTGTGTAGGAAAATTGCCAGCCGACCCCCCACTCTTAGTCGGGAAGAAGGGCAAATGCTCACCTGATTGGGATCGGTGGAATTGTCGTTTGGCAGAGCCTTGTGTGCCACAACCCCTCTGGCTTCTGTGGGAGGGGAAGAACTCCCCAGGTCTGAATTGATCCTGCCATTGGGTCTTGTGGTAGCCTTGGCCTCTGGCAGGCCTTGAGTGTAGAATCGGTGGTCGAGCTCCCCCTGCCATGACCGGCACGACAAAAATTCAGTGGTGAAATAATTTCTTCATAGAAGCCTGCGCCCAGTGAACGGATGTAAAGGTTGGCACAAACTTCTGTACTTCTTTTATATAAGGCTCTCAAAATGCCCTTGCTTCTGTTGAAGTCATATCCTTCAACTTGTGGTCCACTTTGATTAATAGGGAACATTGCCTCTCTGTGGGTAATGCACAATTTGCATTTCAGAGAAATAATATGATGCATTGCACCCATCCTGGAAGGACGTCTGGAGGGACAGGGTTGATTTGACCTCTTCTGCCAGGTCCAGAAACAGAGTCAGGAGCCCTAAGCCAACCAAGAGTTTGTCTTAGCAGGACCTCCAGGACCCACTGATGCCCTTTTTAGGTTTGTAAATGTACTTCGCTAGGAATGCGGCTATTTTGTTGTAAATGTCAGGGGTGAGGGCCACTTTGGCTGCCAGGGAGGGGTGCAGACATTCTGCCCTGAGACAGACTTGCACCTCCTTCTCGAGTGGTTTTCAGAGGCGTTCTGCCACATATTTGTCAACTTTGGAGGACGAGGACCAATCAGTGAGGAAACAGGATCGGTGTTAGGGGATGGGTACCATAGGAAGGGCCAACCTCATCATTAGAATCCCCTTGTATGTCATCACCCCACCACCCCCCACTCAGACAGGAAGGGGTAAAAGGCATGGCATCTGGCGCAAGGCCCAGTAGCTCCTCGGGGTGCTCAATTTCTTACACCTATCACTAATTATCCCACTTTCAATTAGTGGCCAAATCAAGATTGACAGACCTAATGCAAACAACTTTCCTTTAAAAAATTCTGTATTATACTTCATCCTAAAGTGGATATTCCTATTTTCATTTATGAACTTTTGTATAGAAGGAAACATGTTACATTGCTGCAACTTCAGAATGCTAGCTGCTGAAAGGTAAATTTTTTGATTCAGAACACTCCATGAATGTCCTTGCGGGTACCAGCATAAGTACTTGAGTTCTTGTCCAGTGTTCTTTTAAAGGCAGAGATCTGAGTAATCCCGGAGGGATATTATAACTGTCAGATCTCTGAAAGATCATATTGATGATTGGAGGCCAGGCCCTGGTATGGCGAAGAATGGCCTAAGCAGGTAGTGATGAGTCAAAAGCTCTCTTGAAATGTTCCTCATGGAATCCAAAAAATGCAAAACATGCTATTTGCACATATCTGGATTATGGAAATGTTATTACATGACACCGGCCAAGACAACCCTCAAAGGGTTGACTATAGAGAAACTGTTCTGTAAAACCATAGCAGTGGCAGATTGTCCACTGCATCATGATAAATAAAGAAAATCGGCATAAGTATATTTAATGTTAAATAGCTAATGTAGAAAATAATCTACTGCATGCAAGGTACAAGGAGCAGATGGAAAGCAGTAACTTGATAATCCTGGGGACCAATTTATGCCCTGAGTCTGCCAAAACATCTTGTGAAGAATGAATCAACCATTATTTTTAGAGATTTGCATCTGCTCTCATAGTATCTATTGTTTGTATGTTTTTTATAACATTTCTAGCTTGTTCTATATACATCTATATTCAATGGAGATACCAAAGGTTACAGGGACCTTATAGTGAGGAAGTAGACTTTTTTTTAAACGTAGAAATTCACTGAAAACAACAAAGGTTACAGGGACATTATAATTAAGTTAATATTTTCCAAGCAAAAAACCCGAGAAATTGTAGTTATACTTATCTCAGGAAACTATAATTTGTGCCTTAAGGCAGCTATAACTTGTGCCCCCTGCCATGCACAGTCTTCTTATCAATAATGTAATTGCAAATGTTGTAGTAATATTATCAATGATGTCATAGAAGATGTCCTGACTGATGTAATTTGTGGGATAATTAGCAATGCATGGCAAAGGTGTGAGTTATAGTTACCTTAGGGAAGAAGTTATAGTTAAGGGCTAAGGAGGGGGGTCCATGTGCCCCACCTCCTATATTATGGCCTAACCCAGTGGAGGGAGTGGTCCCTGGGGTCCTTAATGTCCTTGGGGGCCGCACTGCCCCCCTACAATGAAATGTACATTTGGCCTGCCCCAGAGAGGTGGCGGCCCCCGGGGCTGAGATCAGCCATTGAGAGGACAGTCACATGCACCCCTCTTCTCAATATATATATTAATTTAGACCCCCAGGAGCTGGACTACCTGGGGACTGAACTTCAAACAAGCGTGTGACACCACGCCTGTTTTTTATTTTTATTTTATTTCTCTCGAGATCTGCAGATCCTCACAGAAAATGTAAAACAAAATGCTTTTTGGCTATGGCAGGGTCCCTGATGGACATCACCATCACCATCACCGCCACCCCCATTCCTTTTTTTAACCTTACTTTTGGGACTCGGATGAGTACAATTCCCAAAATGGCTGACAACACTTCCTGGTTGAAGTGTTGGCAACAAATCAGACATCAGCATGGGATCTGTCAAATACGCAGAGGTTCCGAATCTGTAGATATCTACATTTTATTTCTTTAAATATATTAAAAACTACTGAACGAATTCACACCAAATAACAAGAAGAAATCTTTCTGGATTAAAATCTTCCATTCTGCCAAATTTGGTGTAATTCCGCTCAGTGGTTTGGGCTGTAGCCATGTTCAAAATCCCTATGGGAAATTACATGGAGAAAATTAATTTTTGACTCCCCTCTTTTTCTCAGCTTCTGCTTGACAAATCATCCTGAAACTTTCAAGGGAACAGCTGGAATAATTATCATACAAATGTTGAAAATGTCCTGAATATTCATCAAACGGCACAAAAGTTAATGGCAAACCAAAGAACGTTTTGTCCATGGTAATTACGTACTAACTATAACTACCTACTGGCGACTGCCAGCATATACTATACACCTTGGTGTGTAGTATATGCTGTTTTCATTGAGCATATGTTTTCAGAAAAATAACTGCCATTGAATATACAGGCATTTTGAAGGGTGTGAATTCGCACCGAGGCTTCTGTGCTTGCATGATTGTTTGATTTGAGTGGCAAAAACATTTGGGATATACCTTTTCATACAGCCATTCCTTCCTTTTTTAGTTTAGGAGAGGTTGGGTCATGGTTCAGGGTGGAGCAACATAGGGGACCAGATCCAGATGATCTGAGGAAGGTCAATTCTGACTGACCTGGTTTGTGCATACTGACCTGGTTTTGAGCATAGATATGTAATTGTGTTTATATAAAATGTTCTGAATTGTAACACTTTTTTTCAATTTCGTTGGCCATTTTACACTTCATGTCTGGCAAGTGCCTGACCACACACCCAGTAAATAACACCCTGCGAGTGCCCTCGTATGAGGGCTATTATTATTAGTCTAGTGGCAGGGCCTTGCCAGTTTCGAGGGGTGTGTCTGCAGGAAGCAGTAATTGCTAACATGAGCAATGCTTAGCGCAGTTGGCTAGCAATTGAGAAATTGCATGTTATTTTACATCGTGATGTGTCTAGCACTATCGAGAACATGTTATGTTTGAAGCATTATTTAAGGGCCACTTAATTAGGGCAAGGGAAGAATTTGGAGTAGAAATGTTCACTTTACTTGCACAATGAAATTAATTTTTCTGTTTCGTTTGCGACAAGTGGGGACTGGAACACGGAGTAGACAAGTAAATGTGTAGTGAAACTGGGACATTCTATTTACAGGACTGGTCTTTAGTGGAGAATGAGTGATGTGCGTCCTACTTTGAATTCCAATAAAACGGGTGTGCCTCAGTCACAAAGCCTCTGTTTTTGGCAATGGCGTGCAAACGACGTTCCGAAAGTGCTATTTACCCTTGTCCTATTCTTATTACTTCTAGAGGTTGATAAGCTAAAGAAAACATTGAAAGGCCTTCTTCAGAGGGCCAGGAGGATTTCTCACTCTTGAGAATATGCTAATCCTTAAACACAGTTGCATGAGGATTATGTGTTCCACTTTTAATTTACCACGTGCTCTGATGTGTATGTAGATGTATGACGTTACCGGCTGTGACACATAACGGGTTAAAGGCATTTTCGCTTTAGAAATATGTCCCTTTAAAAACGTACTGGTGATAGGGTATGTATAGATGCACCTTGCACCGACTAGCAACTCACAAAATTGATCGTGTGGCTCTTACCATGGGCTTTGCATTTTTAAATACATCATGTTTTAAATAGAGCTGTATTATTCATGCAATCCTTACAAAAATAAAAGCGAAAAGCAAAAGGAAGAAGGACTTTTGTTACCTTGATCCAGTGTCCTTTTTTTCTTAACGTCTTGTTCTTGGAGTGTGTGTGTGTTTCAAAGGACGTCAATTCCATAAAATGCCAGAGGGTAGTAGAAAGTGACATCACACGCTCTTTGACCTTCCCTTTCACTCTCGCACACACATGCTTACACATACATACAAGCACATTCACACATACACACAATGTCTTTCCCATAAACACTCTGACATGCAAGCACGCACACAAAATACATTTAAAAGCAATTTTTACTTACCTCAGCTACCAGGGAAGGCCATATTCCAGTTAAGTTAATTGTACTTTAAATAATATTATTCACTATTAGCGTAATAAAATAAATTAACGCAAAAGAAGGAGTGGTGTACCAGCCCATCTACCCCTATGTTCCTGGCAAAGATTCTGCCACGTCTGAAGCCAGGTTCCTCAAAGGTAGCTGTAGGAAGGTAGCCTCTTTCTAGCCTTGTTATCCCCACTTTTGGCCTGTTTGTGAGTATATGTCAGGGTGTTTTTACTGTCTCACTGGGATCCTGCTAGCCAGGGCCCAGTGCTCATAATGAAAACCCTGTGTTGTCAGTGTGTTTGATATGTGTCACTGGGATCCTGCTAGCCAGGACCCCAGTGCTCATAAGTTTATGGCCTTTATGTGTTCCCTGTGTGGTGCCTAACTGTATCACTGAGGATCTGCTAACCAGAACCTCAGTGTTATGCTCTCTCTGCTTTTTAAAATTGTCACTGCAGGCTAGTGACTACTTTTACCAATTCTCATTGGCACACTGGAACGCCCTTATAATTCCCTTGTATATGGTACCTAGGTGCCCAGGGTATTTGGGGTTCCAGGAGATCCCTATGGGCTGAAGCATTTCTTTTGCCACCCATAGGGAGCTCAGACAATTCTTACACAGGACTGCCACTGCAGCCTGAGTGAAATAATGTCCACGTTATTTCACAGCCATTTTCACTGCATATAAGTAACTTATAAGTCACCTATATGTCTAACCCTCACTTGGTGAAGGTTAGGTGCCAAGTTACTTAGTGTGTGGGCACCCTGGCACTAGCCAAGGTGCCCCCACATCGTGTAGGGCAAATTCCCCACACCATTACACATGTGCACTATACATAGGTCACTACCTATGTATAGCGTCACAATGATAACTCCGAACATGGCCAAGTAACATGTCTAAGATCATGGAATTCTCCTCCCAATACCATTCTGGTATTGGGGGGACAATTCCATGATCCCCCGGGTCTCTAGCACAGAACCCGCGTACTGCCATACTGCCTTTCCGGGTTTTCCACTGCAGCTGCTGCCAACCCCTCAGACAGGATTCTGCCCTCCTGGGGTCTGGGCAGCCCCGGCCCAGGAAGGCAGAACAAAGGATTTCTTCTGAGAGAGGGTGTTGCACCCTCTCCCTTTGGAAATAGGTGTGAAGGGCTGGGGAGGAGTAGCCTCCCCCAGCCTTTGGAAATGCTTTGATGGGCACAGATGGTGCCCATGTCTGCATAAGCCAGTCTACACCGGTTCAGGGATCCCCCAGCCCTGCTCTGGTGCGAAACTGGACAAAGGAAAGGGGAGTGACCACTCCCCTGACCAGTACCTCACAGGGGAGATGCCCAGAGCTCCTCCAGTGTGTCCCAGACCTCTGCCATCTTGGATTCAGAGGTGTTGGGGGCACACTGGACTGCTCTGAGTGGCCAGTGCCAGCAGGTGACGTCAGAGACCCCCTCTGATAGGCTCTTACCTCTCTTGTTAGCCAATCCTCCTTTCTTGGTAGCCAAACCTCCTTTTCTGGCTATTTAGGGTCTCTCCTCTGGGGTATTCTTCAGATAATGAATGCAAGAGCTCACCAGAGTTCCTCTGCACTTCCCTCTTCGACTTCTGCCAAGGATCGACTGCTGACTGCTCCGGGACGCCTCCAAAACCGCAACAAAGTAGCAAGACGACTACCAGGAACATTGTAGCGCCTAATCCTGCCGGCTTTCTCGACTGCTTCCTGGTGGTGCATGCTCTGAGGGCTGTTTGCCTTCACCCTGCACTGGAAATCCTGAAGAAATCTCCCGTGGGTTCACGGAGTCTTCCCCCTGCTAACGCAGGCACCAAACGTCTGCATCACCAGTCCTCTGGGTCCCCTCTCATCTCGACGAGCGTGGTCCCTGGAACACAGGAGCTATATCCAAGTGACCCCCACAGTCCAGTGATCCTCCAGTCCAAGTTTGGTGGAGGTAAGTCCTTGCCTCCCTATGCTAGACTGCAAACCTGTGTACTGCGTGATTTGCAGCTGCTCACGCTTCTGTGCACTTCTCCAAGGATTCCTTTGTGCACAGCCTAGCCTGGGTCCCCAGCACTCCGTCCTGCAGTGCTCAACCCTCTGAGTTGGACTCCGACGTCGTGGGACCCTCCTTTGTGACTCTGAATTGACTCCAGTTCACAAATCTTCTATGTGCCTGCTCTGGTACTTCTGCGGGGGCTGCCTGCTTCTGTGGGGGCTCTCTGAGTTGCTGAGTACCCCCTCTGTCTCCTCCAAGGGGTGACATCCTGGTCCTTGCTGGTCCCCAGTAGCACCCAAAAACCTCTAGCAAGGCTTGTTTGCAGTATTTATGCGTAAAAACACTTCTGCAACCTCCAGCATGCCGTGGGACATCTTTTTTCCAAAGGAGAAGTTCCTAGCCCTTTTCGTTGTTGCAGAATCCTTGGCTTCTTCCACCCAGAGGCTGCCTTCTTGCACCTTCATCTGGGGTTTCCTGGGCTCCTGCCCCCCCTGGACACTATTGCGACTCTTGGACTTGGTCCCCTTGCCTTGCAGGTCCTCAGGTCCAGGAATCCGTCATCAGTGCTTTGCTGGTGGTTGTGGTTCTTGCAGAATCCCCTATCACGACTATTGTGGCCTTTTGGGGTAGTAGGGGAACTTTACTTCCCATAGGTCTGGGGTCCATTCTTGATTCGCATTCCACTTTTGGAGTATATGGTTTGTGTTGCCCCTAGACCTATGTTCACCTATTGCATCCTATTGTAATTCTACACTGTTTGCATTACTTTTCTTACTATTACTTACCTGTTTTGGGTTTGTGTACATATAACTTGTGTATATTACTTACCTTCTAACTGAGGGTACTCATTGAGATACTTGTGGCATATTGTCATAAAAATAAAGTACCTTTATTTTTAGTAACTCTGAGAATTGTGTTTTCTTATGATATTGTGCTATATGATATAAGTGGTATAGTAGGAGCTTTGCATGTCTCCTAGTTCAGCCTAAGCTGCTTTGCCATAACTACCTTTTATCAGCCCAAGCTGCTAGAAACACCTCTATTCTACTAATAAGGGATAACTGGACCTGGCACAGGGTGTAAGTACCACAAGGTACCCACTATAAGCCAGGCCAGCCTCCTACAGTAGTGCCAGGGGTCGCAAGGGCAAGCTAGGGGTCGCAGCTGCGACAACCAAAATGACATCCATGTGTGTGTCTGTGTATCTGCATAGTATTCCCCAAGTTAATCCTAGTGACCTTAAAAACAACCTAGCAAAATGTCATCAAAGACATATTGCACATGGGTGTTTTTTATTACATGAGAGCACTCAAGGGTGGGGCAAATAACATCTCCCATGTCCGACATACATACTACATCTATCCAGCATAGCCACTGCATAGTCTCCTATCGGTTCCTTTGAGCTTAATGGATTATTCAGAGACCTACTTATGATATGGTAGTTAAATCTGTGGTGGAATATGCTGTAGTAGAATCAGTTATATGTACAATCAAGCTCTGTCTTAGAGTATCCCTTCTTATATGGTTTTATGAAGATAATTCATATTGCCTCGAAAGCTTGTAACTGCTCATTAAGTGTGTATATGGAGTTTTCATAAGGTGCCATAAGAAGTAGATCACTGTACGATTCATCATTTGATGGTGATGTACTTGACTTTCACTTATTAAGTATGCATATTTTTGCAACTGCTAAAGCTGTGTCTATTGCTTTAATGGCTGTTGACTTCTGTTGTCTCTTGTGGGGGATGCAGGATCCCCAGCGATCATTAAAATAATTGCGATAAGACGGCTTGCACCCTTACATTGTGGACCACACCACAACCCAGAACTCTGTTATCAGTGAAAAAGCCCAGATTATGTGCACATGTTTGCATCTGGGTTACCGCACCCCATAATCAGGAGTCAGGTCTTAGGTTCACTTTAGAAAGACTGTTTGCCATCCTGTGTAAAACCTGTAATACTTTAAATAATTTTTTTGAAGCTTGCTTTCCTCATACGTCTGCTGTGTGTAATCAACAGTTCCTACTAGTTTTCTTCAGTGTACTGTGGTCTGTGTCTCCACTTATCCAACTGGTCTCTTCAGAGCGATTTTGAGTATAGGTCTTCATTGAGCACATGATATATTATGAATGTTACCCCACTGAAATCACACTATCCCTTTAGATAGACATGTATCGAGGGCTGATCAGTCGTGTTTGACATTTCACAAATAATCTCTTCCTTATAGTGTGGTAGTAGGAAATTCCATTACTGCATTTGAGTTATGCCTAACTTCTGCTGTAACTGTTCACACAATTTTAGTTGTTCATCTTCTATAGTAAGATCTTTGCACTTTTCTCAGCTCACCCCTTCCAGTGTATTGTTTTCCTGACAATCAGAATTGTTGTGTTGTTCCACAGTGGAGGGTGAAGGAATATATGGATTTTTAGTAATCTGCAGGTTTAGTCCCAGATCAAATTGTTTTCTCTTAGTATTGGATTCTTTGGGTTTTTTCCTCCATACGGGATTACAGTAATGCTACTTTCACCCATCAATTTTCTTCCCAGGAAAATCATGTCAGATAACTCTAGGTTCATAGAAAAGTGTTAGGCCAACATGAAGAGTTGCTGCACTTTGTAGCAGAAGACTTTACATGACAGTCTTGAGCCCCCTGATGCAGTGGCTGCCTATTTTGTGGACAGTTCCATCCTCAGATTTTCTGTGTTCCATTTTTGCATGTGCTTTAATTGCTTTATCAATTCTCTTAAGCTAAGTATCCTGTATCCCAGGTAGCAACACTCTAAACATATAGTTAAACCTGGGTGCTACTACTATTTTTATAGTTTGGATTATGCTCCATAACAATAGATGTACTTTTAACACCTGACAAAATCTCTTCTTCCTTTTTCAAGTAGTTTTTTTACATTGCCATGTATCATATCTGAAGGTTTTCTGCTTGCAAATCTGCCTGTGTATTTCATCTTTCCAAGAGTCATTTGAATGTGTATCCTCCAACACTGTGTTCTGTGGTCATATTTGTCATTGGAATTGCTTCACCCTTGGACTAATTTGTTTTGTAAAGGGAGAATATGGAGAATCTAGATACTTAGAGGCTGATTTAGAGTTTGGTGGAGAAGGTACTCTGTCACAACACCAACGGAATACCCTCTCTGCTAAAGTAAGGGACGACAGGAATGATTCACAGTCAGCCCAATCTCCTGTATGTCAATGATGGAGGCTACTCTATCTTTATCGCTAACCTGCTCTTCTAATGGACTGAACAGAGTAAGGGCCTATGGAGGTTTGGCTAGTCAACTGCCCACCTAATTTAGAGTTGGATGATCAGTTTTACTCTCCCTTGCTGACATGAAAAACATGGCAGTAAGAGATGGTAAAAATGTTCAAGTGACCCCACACTGTGGGAGAAAACTCCACTTTGGCATTTTGGTTTTGAGGAAACAAAAACAAATGTTTGATGGAGCCATTTGTCAAACTTTCAATCCATTAACAGGAACTGATGTGGCGGTGGTTCCTGTCAATGACAAGAGT
Organism: Pleurodeles waltl; assembly: GCF_031143425.1. Lineage (NCBI taxonomy): Eukaryota > Metazoa > Chordata > Amphibia > Caudata > Salamandridae > Pleurodeles > Pleurodeles waltl. Next base: position 902,962,965 of record NC_090445.1, read on the forward strand.
TTTCCTCTGCACTTGTGTACAACTCTAAAGGTGAAGGACAGGTACTCTCTCAGAGCTACATAATACTTTACTACATTGCCCCGATGGAGTAAGGAATGTCCTTCAAAGTCTAAATCAGGCTCTATGTTGAGTTCATGGAGTCTGAAAGAGTTAGCATTATGTAATCCGTGTAGAGTATGTTCTCATTTCCCCCTGCTTGTATGAGAATACCTTTTACTCCTCTGTTGCTCTGAATCACAGTTGCTAGTGGTTCCAATACAAGCAGAAAAAACAGGTGGAAATCGGTATAACCCTTATTGATGAGCCTACTAATTTGAAATGATGCCAACATAATCAAATTGGAGAATATTGATGCTGTACAATGGTAGTATAGCCATCTGACATTTTAAATTTAATGGATCTCTGGTTTCCTTTTCAGAACTTTGAAGGTATAGCTCCATTCTACTCTTATCAAATACCTTTTCTTCATCAAAGGATAAGCCCATTTTGTAATATTGATCACTCTGAACTCTTTTCACAGCAGGTGTAGCAGTATTCCCATGTAGAGTCAAGGTGTCCATCTGTGGACTCATCCCACTTAATTTCTGTGAATCAGCCTGGGTGTATTTGTTTGTAATGGCTTTTCTAGTGTTTTTTATAGAATGTTTATGTATGACTTGTTGGACTGGGCCCAATCAGTCAATCAAGGAAATGTTTATTTAGACCAAAAGTCTTTAAACAACATAAATGCATACAAATAAGATTACTTTTATAAAAACATTTCCTTAAACTATAGCCTTCTACTATCATCATATAAAACCGATATACCCTAAAATATACAACATGTATGTATCTTCCCCCTAACCAGCAAAGTTAATGTTAGCCCTTCTTCATAAAATTCATAAAACCACCTTCATGTACACATAAAAAAACTCTTTTACTGCAATCATAATTCTCCTTAAGGCACATGCAACATCCAGGAATCCCATATCAGTTACAAGTACTGCTGCTTGTGCCTGATTCCTGATGCCATATTTATTTTAAATTGGACAAAAAAATAATTTTTTGGAGGGGCCGAATGTTTAAACAGTCTATTAAAAAGTACAAATTATCACATTTTGCCCTCAAATCACATGTACATTTGCCTGCAGAATCGATGATTGCTGATTTTATCTTGTCATTGGAGTGACATGGATCGATTCTAGTCCTCAGCCTTAGCAATTCATGTCTAAGCCAAAGGTTAGGTTATAGATCAACATAAGGGAACAATGCTTAATTTTGCCACGAGTTGAGCATCAACTGGGCTGAGTTTTTACCCTCTAAGTACTGCTGATCATATTCTCCGGATAGATCCTTACCTACTTCCCTATGTTCTCTCTTAGAGACATCTACTTGTAAAGTCTGAGGGCACCACTTAACCTTTATTTCCCCATAAATAACCTCCAAATGTTTCCTAACACCCTTAGCCCAGCTTAATTCACTTTTCCTAATATCTTTTTTTTCTCCATAAAGATAATTGTTGTCCCTTGCCAGCATTCAAACGTTGCCAAAATCCAATTAATGCTACTTGGACCAGAATGCTCCATGATGTCAGACCTGTATCCAATCCCACAGCCTATAGCATTGATGATCCTGGTAAAGAAAGTAGTTTTTTAAACATTTTACCTCCTTAATGTTCCAACCGTTTTTGCCAGTGACACATTACAACTCAGCACCATACTGAAATAGAGAGGGTATCATGGCAGCATAAGCTTTTAGGACGGGCCTGTGGGCTATCTCACTATAGTCCCTATTAAAGTTTTTCAGGCCACTGACTGAGAAATGGGCCCTTACTTATAATGATTCACAGTGAACATTCCACTTCAAGGACTTTTCAAATCAAAATCATATCCCTAAATACTTGTATTCATTAACAGAATCCAACTTGGTGGATGCCAACTAAATGTCACAATTTTTCTACCAGAGATCAGCACTTTAGTCTTCTCCATATTTACCACTAACTTTATAACATTACAATACTCCATAAACACATCTAACTTCCTTTGTAAGCCTATCTTTGTTAGATCTAAAATCACAAGATGGTCTGCATACAGGAGGCATCCTACATGTTTCCCATCCATTTTCGGGCTGACCCCCCTTTCTGCCAGAGCTGATGGCAGATCAGCTATAAATAAAGAGATGAGTAAGGGGGGTCAGACCACAACCCTGCCTCAGCCCATTATTGATCAGTGTTTTCTCTGTCAGTGTCTCCTCTGTGTCAGTAATTGCCTGAGCCCTGTTTTGCGAGTGTAGGTCCTGAATCAAAACCAAAAGACTCATGGGTATGTCTCACTTTGTCAGCATTTCCTATAAGCAAATACGGTCCACCAAATCAAAGGCAGCACAAAAATCTATGAAGCAGCAGAACAAACTTCTGCTTTACTGACTTCTACGCAATGGACCATAGGGGAAAACATTGGTCAATTGCTGAATGGCGTCCCATGAAACCCCCTTGTTCTGGGGGCACAATATGGTTCATTTCAGCCCATTCCTTCAGCCTGCCTAGTATGATTTTTGTAAACAATTTTTCTCCAACATCCAATAGGTTAATAATCCTATAGTTCTTTTTGGGCCATCATATCTCCTCTGTTGTGAATGGTCTGATAAATGCACCTTTCCAGTTTTCTAGGGTCTGGCCCGTGACTAATATGTCAAGGAACATCCGATGAAAGAATCCTGCCCACCAATCAGGCTTGGTCCTTATTATGGAAGACAGAAGGTTATCCGGTCCAGCCACTATGGTCAGAACCAGGTTCAGTATAGTGCGTTTAATTTTGACTGCCACAAACAGGGATCTAGTGTCCACATCCACTCCCTTCCATTTGGTTGCTGGTGTAATCACTGGCTCTATCCCTTTACCATATTTTATTTAAATACTCAGCCCATACATCTTCTTCCACCACACAATTAATAGCCCCCTACATCACCCCTGAACCTTCCTGCTCTAATTTCCAAAACCTTTGTGAGTTTTTGGCTTCTATTGCATCCAGCAGATTTCCCCAACACCTTCTCCTTATGAACTCTTTTGAATTTTCTTTTATATACTTTCCTAATATTCTGGAGGCTATTGTAACTTTCATAGTTTAAGTTTTTTATGAGCTTTTTCCCCTCTCCAAATCTGAGCCTTTAACTTCCTACATTCCTCATCAATCAAACATTTCCTTTACCTTGGTTGTCCTGGGTCCTACTTTCCCTATTCCTGTTGTCTTTTAGATTGACCCCTAGACATTGAACCACATGGCTAATTCTATTTTCATACTACCTTATGTTGTTGACAGGGGCATTTCTCAACACTTGCTTCTGCTGAAAGTTGGACAAATTCCCCATGCATTCCTCAGTGATTCTAGTAAGGAGGCGCTTTGAATAGTTTATGTGTGGGGGAATCACTGTTTCTCATGATCTCCTTTCATCTGTTCTTATTTCAAGTTTTAAAGTGTAACAGTCTCTTCTTTCTCCTTGCACTACCCAAAAAGCCCTGATTTTATCAGTATACCAGGTATGCATGAAAATGTAATCAATGGGGCAAAACTGCAAACCATTCTTAAACGTACGATGCCCAGGTTGGTCAGGATCCATCTGACCATTAAGACTGCGAGCACGTCTGACCTTGTTGGTTTCTTTATGTTAATTGATAAGGGGATGCATTCAGGGATCGATGGACCTTTTGACTCATTTAAGATGTTCACAACTTAAGTCCTTACATAGCATAAATATCATCAAAGAAACAATATAAAATATTAGGAGTCAGTAACTTTCACCACCATGACCCATTAGGTCATGAATAACCACACCTTTAGTATCAGTTAGAAAATGTATGTCCCTAAATTAACAATGCTAGTATCAAGTAAATTGGTCTCAAAACCACATGATATAAGTATAAAAACAACACCGGTTGACCAAATCTTATCAAGAATCTCAACTTTACCAATGCGTTAATAACTAATCCTTCTTAGGCCAAAGTACAAATCAACAATAAGAGTAATTGCACAATGGAAAGAACACACATTTAAATTCAGCAATTTAGTGGGCTGGAGGAGATCTCTCTAACATCAGATTAGCATCAGCATGTTTGGGCTTCATGCAAAAATATTTAGTCAACATAAATTTGGGAAACATCTAACTATGGCTCTACCAAAAAGCAGCAGTTGGTTCCTAGAAACAAAAGACAAATCAGCAATAAAGACATTAGCAATTTTATGTACCTTTCCTTATGGATCAGCAAGCTGCAATAATCTTCGTCAGGTGGACATCAGTTCATGCAGCATCAGCAACGGGACATGAAAAGGGTTAATGGTTCAAAATCGGAGACCCTAAGCTCTCCGAACTATTAGAAATAAATATTTAGAGTAGGCAGCAAAGGCGCTACGAGCACTGAGCATCAAGCACAAGAGTAAGCACCAGCATTTATACATGGAGCACAAGAGAAGTGAAGTATGGAGTGGAGTGGATATCTGCTTAGTATTGAGAACTCTTAGGCCCGTATTTATACTCCGTTTGCGCCGAATTTGCGTCGTTTTTTTCGACGCAAATTCGGCGCAAAACTAACGCCATATTTATACTTTGGCGTTAGACGCGTCTAGCGCCAAAGTATGGGCAAAGAGCGTTATTTTTTAGCGTGAACGCCTTCCTTGCGTTAATGAGATGCAAGGAAGGCGTTCCCGTCTAAAAAAATGACGGCGACGCAAATGCGTCGTATTTATACTCCCGGGCAAAAATCACGCCCGGGAGGTGGCGGGTCCAAAAACCCCGCATTTGCGCCACTTTTTAACGCCTGGGTCAGGGTAGGCGTTAAGGGGCCTGTGGGCTCAAAATGAGCCCACAGGTGCCCTCCCCTGCCCCCAGGGACCCCCCCTGCCACCCCTGCCCACCCCAGGAGGACACCCAAGGATGGAGGGACCCACCCCAGGGACATTCAGGTAAGTTCACGTAAGTATAATTTTTTATATTTTTTAATTTTTGTTGGTGGCATAGGGGTGCCTTTTTTGTGCCCCCCTACATGCCACTATGCCCAATGACCATGCCCAGGGGACATAAGTCCCCTGGGCATGGCCATTGGGCAAGGGGGCATGACTCCTGTCTTTACTAAGACAGGAGTCATGAAATGGCGTCTGGGCGTCGTAAAAAAAATGGCGCAAATCGTGTTGAGGCGATTTTTTTGCCTCAACCTGACTTGCCCCATTTTAAGACGCCCTAACGTCATTTTTTCCCAACGCCGGCGCTGCCTGGTCTATGTGGTTTTTTTCCACGCAAACCAGGCAGCGCCGGTCTGCTTGCGCCGGCTAACGCCATTCCATGAATACGGCGCCCGCATGGCGCTTCAGAATGGCGTTAGACGGCGCTAAATTTTTTGACGCTAAACTGCGTTAGCGCAGTTTAGCGTCAAAAAGTATAAATATGGGCCTTAGTGCAGTGCGTTTAAGTTAAAATTGTCCCACATTGTCATTGGTCAAAGAATCATGCGGTACCCATTACTCCAATAAAACTGTTATTTCAAATCTAAGCTATAACTAAACAGTCTTTCACACGTTGATGATTGGCTCCTCTTCTTCTGCGCAAATCGTTCAACTTGTCAAGAAGATCAGTACATCCATTGTTAGTTCCTGGCAACATCGCTTTCTCACACGCTTCGAGTTAACATTTGTAACAGTTTAGAACATTCAGGTTTCTATACACATTTCCTGACGCGAAAAACATTCTGCTACTACTATGATCTGGTCAATCTTCAGTTAGCTCAATACATCTTTATTATTCAGCAAGCATGAGAACATGTTTTATTCTGACATTTAATTTTTTGATGTGAGGCAGTGCATTACTAAGGTCTAGACCTCGCTAACCTGAGGCCTACAGTTAATTTAAGCAGATACATAGCATTTAATCAAAAGTATAACATACTACTGCAGACTTCACATTCATATAAGTTCTGAATAAACATTAATACGCTTTTAGTAAAACATTACATAGTAGGTGACGGCCACTCAAGTCTGCACATTTTCGAATTGCACATTATTTTTATGTTATTTCATTTTCTATGCAGATTCAAAATACAGAATACATGAAGTATTTATTAGTAAAAATTTCAGCGCTCACAAGCCAAAACACAAGCTTGGACCCCAGGTATTTCCCCAACGCCACATGTTGTGCCACAAGTAAAGTAGTTGGAAAGCTAGCAGAATTTCTACTATATGCGGTCAGTATCTCCTTGAACCAGGTGTCAACCATACATGGGTCTAACTTATATCATCATAAAGTAACGGAGCACTCATATAAACCATATCACAAAGTCAAACAAGAATATCGTGATGTGATTTACTATAATGATTGAATAAGAAGAACACAATCATGCAATTCAGTAAGAAAGCCTCATATTGCATGTAGCCTAATTATACAATTGGTATGATTCTTGAAGTAAACAATGATTTGTTATCATAATATAAATGACGATTTTAGTTTTTCTAAAACATGTTCCTGGTCGAGTTGAAGAATCGGCTGACACGTGTTTCGTCCCAAAAAAATACGACTTCTTCATGGCTGATAACAGAAAAACAGACGGTGTGTCTTCAAACACCAATGTTCATAAGTTAAACAAATGACTTTGAGCTTTATATGTTTACATATATTGTGATCATCTGATCACCATAATACAATTTACAGAATTATGACTTATGCTCCAAAAAGATGTATACCTTTTAATTACAAGAATCACACTTGATGGATTCCAGGGAGTTTAGGAATCATAGCCCCATTAGTAAAAGTGTATACAACACCAATAAACGTGTTAAAATGTGTGCTGAAAGTAAGTGAGGGTAGGAGACAAGAGTACTAACTTACTGTGATGTGATTCTAAACCCAGCTTTCAAATGAACAAAAAGTATCTCCCATAGTGCGAGAAATTAGATGTGATCATATTTTTTGATGACTTGAAAGTCGTGCATCCAGGAGGAAGACGTGGTTTGAAAATGAAAAATTATTTTGAGAGTATCCCAAAATGTTTTGAAGTGAGGAAGTATAGAAATTAAACCTTACCTTAAAGCAAGTACACTATTGTATATCTCAGGAAATGAGTGAAATATATATCCTGATGGCCTGTATGATGGCATATGGAAAAAGGCAAAATAAAATAAGAATGAGTAAATATTAATATTTAGAAATACAGTATTTAATTTAAATATATATCAAAAACCCAAATTATGGGTCACAACCGCTTCCATATGAGAAGGTCAGAGAAGTCTTCTTATTCTCTCGAAAGGCCTGCTTTATTCCATTTCAGGTGTGTAAATTGCCAGTCAAGTCAAGAGCATCAGTTAATTGTGGTCTAATGACCGCCAATGTACCACAACAACCACCACGGCGGTAACGACTGCTGTGCTGGAGACTTCAATCTCCAGCCCGGTGGCTGTCACTTGCCTGCCTGCTGGATTATGTCCCCGCCTACCCCCATAGTTTTCGTGGCATCTTTACCGCCATGAAAACCATGGCGGTAGGCACTATCAGTGACAGGGAATCCCTTCCCTGTCAATGATAGGGGTCTTCCCTGCCCCCCTCCACAGGTTTCCCCCCACCTCCCTTCCTCTCCAAAACCCCACTTCATATACGCCCCTCCCTTCACACATGCACACACTCATACACACACACATTCCAACATTCATCCACGCATGATTACATCCTTCTGGCGGAAATCCAGCTGTGGTCATGATACGGTGTATCTTTTGGTGGCTGTTGCCGCGGGGGTAGGGAGTATATACTGCCAAGGTCCTAATGAGGGCCTATGATTCCTAAACTTTCTGGAATCCACCAAGTGTGATTCATGTAATTAAAAGGTATATATTTTTTTGGAGCACAAGTCATAATTCTGTAAATTGCATTATGGTGATCAGATGATCACATTATATGTAAACATATAAAGCTCATGACAAAGTAAATCTTTTAACTTATAAACATTGGTTTTTGAAGACACTTCGTCTGTTTTTCTGTTATCAGCTCTGAAGAATCCTCGTTCTTCGGAACGAAACACGTGTCGGCTGATTCTTCAACTCAACCAGGAACATGTTTTAGAAAAATTACAATCTTCATTTACATTATGTTAACAAATCATTGTTTACTTCAAGAATCATACCAATTGTATAAATAGGCTCCATGCAATATGGTGCTTTTTTACTGAATTGCATGATTGTGTTCCTCTTGTTCAATCATTATAGTAAATCACATTAAGATATTCTAATTTGACTTTGTGATATGGTTTAACATGAGTGCTCCATTACTGTATGTTTATATTAGCAATCTAAACAGTTTCACTGGTTAGAGTTTTCACATTTTGGCAACAGGTGTGTTGTAACGTGAGGGCACCAGCTAATACAAAAAGAAGAACAATATTTTTTCTAGACAAACGGGATGTACATTACTTATGCCCATTGTTGCCTGTCCTATGAGATTATGGGTCTAACTTATGATTGAAGTCTCCCAACAGAATGAGAATGTCTTTATGGTAGATTAAACACAGGGAATCCATATCTTAAATCTTTCTGAATTCTGACCTGTATTCTTCCCATCTCCCCCCAAGACTGTGCACATTTACTTTAACCATATATTCATACCTCAAATCTGGATCCTGGAGGTGCATGCTGCAGGCCATCAACCAGTAACATTTCACTTGTATTGGTGCAACCTTCTTAGCTATTTTAGTGGCTAGCAGGGTTATTAAGCTCCCAAAGGGGCCTCCCTGCAGACTCCTCTTGGCTGTCCTATTTATCTGTGCAAAGCCAAAGATCGCAGGGGGTTTGTTGCACAGCCACATTTTTTGCAAACATACAATCTGATGTAGATTAATTAGCTTTGTAAAACTTTCTAGATTTGATATTCTCACAAAACTATTAATATTCCATGTTAGTACCCCTAGGCTGTGCTACAACCAAAATCCTAATCAATATCACTTATCCACTCATCTCCCCCAGAGGCTGGTTAGGCTGGGACCCTACAGCTAAACTTGTAGCTCATCTCTCCCCAAGGCCTTATTGTGCTGGGGTATGTCACTGTTATTTCCAGATTTCCCTTTTCCCTACACCCATGATCAGTCAGCTTGACTTTACTTGGCCCTAACCCCGCGTGGTGCCTCAGGAAAAGTTTGTTCCGGTCACCAACTTTAGGTATTTCTGATTCTGAAATAAATCAAATCCCTTATTTTAACACCTTGCTTTCTGCATTTACAAAGGCTGTCTTTACATCCCTGAGTATAGCAATACATTAGTGACTTAGGGCTAGATGTAGCAAAGGGTTTTACCCATTTTGTGTCTATGGCAAAATGTGTTCGTACGTATGGCCCTTAATTCCCTTTATTGTTCTTCGTGAAGCCTACTTGTCTTAAGATCTTTTGTCCAATTGCTTTCAGGCTAGGATATTTAGAAAAGAATAATAGTAGTTGGGATTGATTAAGGGTTTGTAACTTTCTAGCTTTTTCCTTTATTTCCATATTGCAATGGTTCAAGATATAACTGCAGGTCAAACTCGTCTCCACTCTTTCTTACTGGGGGTACCACACTTCCTTCTCCCCTAATCATGCTACCACTTCTTTTTTATTTCCTACCTTCTCCCTTTATGATCCTCCAAGCCAGCCATTCCTGTGTCTTCTGCTGCCTGTTTAACAGTACTGGGTCCTTTCCTACATAGAACTTGGGGATTACTCCACTTACGTATCCCTCGGGTTCTCCTTTCCTCCCCTTTCTGGCACAGCACCTTCTTTGATTCCTTAAGAAAAAATATTAGAGGGTTCCTTTTATGAACTTTTGCTTGTTGGTTGGACCCTGCACCTAAGTCTGCAGCCATTTTCCCCCTGATATTTTACTCTCCTCACTCCCGGACCTATCCTCATTCTTTTTGACTAGGGTATATTCTACCTATATCTTGTAGATTCACCCTATTTCTTAACAAGCATAGGCGGACTGGATACGTACACTCTCTGAGGGCTGGAATTCCCATTATTTCCATGTCTTTATCAATAGGTCGTACCATTGTCGGCATAACAACCCTTATATGTTTTAATTCCCCTGCAGTTATCTGCTATTGAACTTTCTGAGATTTTAAAACATCATGGCTCATCACAGACTCCTCCAGCAGTCCGTGCAAAGTCCTTTGTAAAATCACCAGTATGTTCAACATTGAAGCCATTGGTTTTGCTGAAATCTCTAAATTAACAATAGAGTTTTGCACAAAGCCTTCAGGGACATTTTTTGCTGCAGCCGGGAACTGTTCTCTTGTCTTCTCATACTCTTCCCTATGATCATTGGAACTCACGATGTAATGCCCCACAGCTACACCACCATTCCCCCTCACCCCCACTTGCTACCCTCTATTTTCTAGTAGGGAAGACACCCTTGGAGATGAGGACAGTCTTACTTCTAAAAAAGGCTCATTCTGGATCAACGTGTCTAGGATGCTTATGGAGGGTAGACTTAAGTTCAAGAGTAGATGGCTGACATTCTCTGTTTCTCTTAGCTGCCCTTCTACCATTGTCCAGGTTTTAGAAAGCAATTGTTTCTTTTAAAATGTTTGCCCACAAAGTCCTTAATGGATTTGCTAACTGATGCCCAACATGTCACTCTGGAAAGGGCTTTTATGTTGTTATTGCTCCTTCACATTGCTGCACCTCCCTTTCTTCTGTGGGCCGATTTCCTGTCCAGGTAGTGACCTCCTCCTGTAAATGACTAATCAGCCCTTTACGTGATTTTGCCTCTCGCCGGTGCCATCCTTGCTTAATTTGTTGTCAAGGCGGCTTTTGGAGCACAGTGGTAAAACCCTTTCACTTCTATAGTTCGAGCCGGGCCACTAGCACACACCCCAGATTTCCACTTGGCAATGTTCACAGCACTATTCAGCACTACTCTGAAAAAATTGCAGAACTTCAGCCCTTTTCCCCAACTGCTATTGCCACCATTCACTTACCTCTGTATTTCTGCCCTAGCCAGGTACCTTGCCACAAGTTTGTTAGACTGCTGCCACCGCCTCCACCTGAGATTCACTCCTTCCTTCTGGCTGCGTGGTCTCCTTGCTCCCTGCTGCGTTTAGCCATGTGATCTTCAGTACTGCACGGGGCTTTACACCCTTCCCCCCCCTTCACTTCTACAGCACGAGTCTGCTGGCTTCACAGGCTCAGTGTGCACACTCTTACGTACCATGAACCTCACTGCTCCACACGAGGGAGGCAAAGTTGTCCCATGCAGGCCCACTTGGCTTGTGGGGGCTCACTGAGTCTTCTCTTATGGGAGGTTAGGGCTTGGAGAAATAGGTGATTTCGGAGCTTAAAACCCTTCTCCTGCTGCTCTACTTGCAGTTCATTGTAGTGCCTCTCAGCACGCTGCTTCCATGTTGCTCTGTACGCATCTTCAATGCGTCTCCAACGAGGCATGGCAACAGGAGCATGGCAGCGTCTGTGTCACTCATCTATGGTATGTCGCAGCGGCAGGAAGCAGAAAGGGCAGGCTGGGCCCTTTGGGGGCCCACCCTAGATTTTTGTCTTCCTTTGCTGAACTAGTTTTTGCTGACATTTAGGACTTTTAGGACTATATGCACTTTACCCAGGCTAAAAACATTTAACTTTGTGACCATCTTGAAGTTATACTTGAACCTGCCACAGTGATAGATAGTGAAGCAATGCTATTTAGTTGTGAGCTATCTAACAATACTATCTTTAATGGATTATTGATTTACAGACCACCTGGACCAAGAGCAAATTTCCTAGATGATTTGGGAGATATTTTAGATTAATGTATGCAGTACTCTAATTTTACTATTTTAGGTGTTTTTAATTTTCATTTAGATAATGGCAACAATAATGAATCAGAGCAACTTATTGACATTTTAAGGGGTTAAAGTCTTACTCAGATGGTAAATGCCAGTACACATGTAGCAGGACACATCTTTGATGGTATTTTCTCTAATTGTCTGGACTTAAAGGTTTACCATATCTGACCTATCATATGGTCAGGTCATAAAGCTGTCAACTTTAGTTTAAAACTCGTCCACCAACTCTTGCTACCAATATGAGTGTTCAAATTAAGAAGGTTCAAGCTTTGAATAAAATTAATAAAACATAATTGATTGATAGTTTAGATATATCTCACTCCTCAATCATGAAGGATTCAAAAGTAACAGTATGCAATATTTGGAGTGGATAAGGGATGCAGTCACTAAGCTGGTTCCCATTAAACTATTGAAAATCACAGAAGGCCCTCTGCACCCAGATCCTCTCTTCAGCGTAGGGAATTAAACAATCAGTTTTTTCTAGACTACAAAAAAAACTGATTACTATCAAGTAAATGAAATACTTCACAGAAATTCACTCAGCTAAGAACTCTACAAATGAACTCTTTAAAACAGTTGAGGTCCTATCCAGCTTATCATCAAACTGTACAGTGAATGCTGCCTAGACAACTTTTTCGTGATAAGCTAGTGGAATGTTTAAAAAATAGAGTGGAGAAAATACATGGTAAATTGAACTCTAGTGGTAGGGTCTTGGTTTCAGCCTTGGGTTCAATTGGTGTAATTCCCAATAAAAATATATTTTGCAAGTTTCCTCCTCTTATTGAGGAAAGAGTAGTTGAACTTATAGGTCAAACAAAGTTAGAGGCTCCATCTGACCACTGTTCTCTAAAAATTGTTCATGATATAGCAGGGGTGGTTGTCCCTCCATTCACTACTTTACTGAACACTATCACTAACTAAGGATATTTTCCTACTCAGTTGAAAAAGGCTTCCATCTTCCCACTGTTGAAACAAAACATTTCTAGGTCCAAAAGAGGTAAATAACTATTGTCCTGTATCTCGTTTACTCTTCTCAGCAAAAATCCATGAGAAGCACATGAATCTGCACTCTCTAAATTCTTAGAGGGGAATGAAATTCCCAAATCATATCACAGAGTCAGCTCTGTTAGTAGCCACAGAGGAGCGGAGAAGTATTTTAGACAATGGAGGGAAGTCGGCGTTGATCTTGTTGGATCTATCTGGGGCCTTTGATACCATGAACCATGTGGTCATGATACAATGCTTGGCAGAGACTTGAATTCGAATTTTAGCTCTTGGGATGTTTTGCTCCTTTCAGTCGGATAGGGAGCAATCGGTCCCCCTTGGCCACTTATTATCCAAGTCCTTTTCTTTGCCGTTTGGTGTCCCTCAGGGCACGTCATTGAGTCCCACGCTCTTTAAGATTTATGTGGCTCACTTGACAAGACTGATTCGTTTCTTTGGTTTCACCCCAGTGGCATATGCTGATGATACACAAATTGTTGTGTCCATCTTGAATTTGGCATGATAGTAGTGCATGCTTGTTTGTTGGCTGTTTATACCTGTGCATACTTTCTTTAGTTGTTCTTTCAGTGTTTTAATAATGGATTTGTATTTTGTTTTCTTCATGAATATCTCATTTTTAGTTAATGGCTCTTACACCATTTGATTTGCACATTTGCGCTTTATTCTCTCTCGGTGGCAAGAAGTGCAATAATTTGCTAAAAATACTTTTCTGCACTGAGCTGTCTTTGATTGTTATGTGCATTTGTACTATTCTGTTTTTTGCACTTTAAATTGGAGTATTGTACTTTGTAATTTGCACATTTGAAAAAGCATTATTGAGCACTTAATGGAGGTTTGTCATTGTATAGATTTTTTAAATAGGCTCTACCAGAGTCTGTATTCAAATTGTGAAAGTGTTAATGCTTCTTGTTCTTGCTAATTGTTCTACTGTGTGTTTTTACGTGGACCTCATTTTAATATACAAAACACAAATAAAATACATGGTAAATGGTGTCTATCTCGAATGACTCCGCTTTAACAGCTGTATTGGTGCAATTGAAGAATGCATGACCAACAATAGCCTTAAGGGGAACTCGGATAAAATTGAGGTTCTCCTTTTCAGCAGGGACATTGCCTTTTGGGATGAATCTTGGTGGTCTCAGATGCTTGGCTCTCTTCTAACTCATGTATCTTCAGTCAGGAATCTCTAGATAATTTTTGACCCCAGTTTGTTTTTTAATGCGCAGATCAACAAACTTGCCTCTTTTTGCTTCATCCTGCTGCGCATTTTAAGGCAAGTTCTCCCTTACATCCCATATGAAGTTCAGAAATCAGTGGTCACTGTCTTAGTTCTGGTCAGGCTGGACTGCTGTAATGCCATATATTTAGGCATTCACCAGCGCTCTCCTAAGAAACTCCAGTGCCTACAGAATGTAGTGGCTCATCTTTTAAAGAAAATTCCGAAGTTCAAGACAGTTTCTAAGGCAATACTAAAGCTTTATTGGGTTCCTTTGAGGGAAAAGAGTGATGTTCAAGGCTTTGTGTCTGATACATAAGACTCTGTATGGTGAAGGCCGAGAATATTTGGGAAAGAAATATCTCCTGGTATATTCCCAGAAGGACTTTGCAACCAGCGAATTCCAGAACAGTTAATGTCTCCAAAATCAGAAGAAGGAAATGGGGAGGTAACAGTTTTGTCTATACTACATCTCAACTCTGGAATAACGTACCCGAACATCTTAGAGGTCAGCCTAAGCTATTGTGCTTCAGGAAACATCTTAAAACCTGGTAATTCTCTCATTTGGTGTGTTACAGGCCCTCTTCAGTATTACATTTTAGCTTTCGGTCTCCCATCATTCAACATAGCAGAAATCAGCGCCAAGATGCTTTGGGCATTCAAGTGCTATATACAATTACCCAGTATCAATATCAATAACCTGTGGTAAAGTGTTCTGCCTTCTAAATATGGTAACGTTGGCCTACACCAGATTGGATTATTTTACTTATAAGTAACTAGTATATAGAATTATATGTATCCAAGGCCTGTAAATTAAATGCTACCAGTGGGCTGCAGCACTCATTCTGTCACCCATTAAAGTAGCCTTGTAAAACATGTGCTTCTGCAGTCTATAGTGCAGTTTTAAAGTGCTATTTCGACCTGCCAAAATAAACCTTTTACCAGGTGTAAACCTTCCTTTTAATACTTTCAAGTGTCCCCTAAGATAGATCTTAAATGCTCACAGGGCAGGGTGCATGGTATTTAAAAAGAAGGATATGTCCCTTTATGGTTTGACAGTGAAAAATCTCTGAAGGAGGTTTTCACTGTAATAAGGCAATCTCTTCCATAAACTAACACTAGGTTACCTTAGTTACCTCAATAGATAACCAGTTTGGGAACACATAAAGAAATCATTCTTCCACTCTTTTGAATTGTAATTTAAAGTCCCCTTTAATGGTAAAGTCAGCTTTAAAGGTATTATTCTGAAAACACCACTTTTAAAGAATGAGCATTTTTCAGCTTAAACCAAATGTGCTTTTCTGCCAGTGTCCAGGGGCAACTGATCATAACAGCTCTCATGTGGTATGTTGTGTGTTCCTTCTAGACATGGAGACAAAAGGGCTTGAGTGTAGATGGAATGTCTATTCCTTACAGGTTACAGGGAAGGAGTTTGTCCTGCTCTAATTACACTTCAAAGGACACCATCTGCAGAACATACAAAAGAACTTGACACCAGGCCTCCCTTTGCCTTTGTCACACTAGACCGTAGGAAGCCAAAACCAGGGGAAGAACTGACCACAGCCAGTTTGGCAGCAGGCCATGGATCGCCCCTCACACAAAGGCTAGCACTCGTTATAAATGTGCCACCTTCAGAACTGCTATTCAGAAAACTCCTCGAACTTTGGGAAGATTCAGAAGGACTGCCCTGCTGTATAAAGAACAAATCCTGGATCTGCTTGCCTTAAACCCAGTTGGCTGACCTCCTGTTTGAGCCACAGGAACACAACAAACTTTCAGAGGCCTCCTTGCAACTGCCCAGCTGACCAGCACCACTTGGATCTGCCTGAGCCCTGCTTCAGGTCTCAGCTGGATTGAGTCCATGTTCCCAAGAGGTGCTCCCTGGTCCTGGACCCTTGGCTGGCGTCAGAGTGTACACCTCCTGAATCAAAACCAAGTTACAGGTGAACGTCAAGATATCTGTGGCTCTTTGTTATTGCAAGTGGAATCCTCATGCCAGCAACAGTCATGTCTCTCCTGCCACCATGAAGTTCTGACAGTGACTTGCAGTTTACACCAAACAGTTTGCATCTCCCACTGGTGCAAAGCTTCAGTGATTATTGCTTGCTGTTGCATGCCAACAACAATCTCCTTGTGGCCCATGCCAATGCAACGCTCCAGCTGAGGCGCTCCTCGTGTTGACTCGGACATTGAGAAGGTAAAATCTTTATTGGGACAAATCTAGTCCCTCTATCAGACCTGCGCTTGATCTAAGTAGATTTAAACTTGTGACCTTGACCAAGTGACTTTGACCCAGTCCAGAATTACTAGATGTGCTTTTAGGCTCTATTTTCACCTAAAGCTTTCAAAATTAATGTAAGGAAGTGCCTCTTTTTGGATGATCAACCCCAAAGTCTTGGACTGAAGCTGCTGGTTCTTTGACTCTGATAGTGCACGGAGGCCTGCTAGCCAGACCTTACTGCCAATGCTCCAACACTTAAAAGTGTAATGTATGATTAACTAATAACCAATTTTCATCACATGACTGACTTATAAGTTTCTAGTATATGGTAGAAGGGGTATCCAGGGTCTACAAGATGAGTTGCCCCTCACGGTTACAGTGCTAATTGCGCCACCCTGAGCATGGCAATGGAAAACATGTCTTTCAGACTGCCACTACAGACTAGTAGAGCAGTTTTAATCTGCTAACTCAACTTTGTCATTTAAACTAATGATCAAGTCGTGACCTCCCTTTTTAAAATATATGTCATCCCTACAACAGGCCTATCAAGTCCTAAGACAGGGAGCTGTATATTAAAAAGTAGGACATATATTTATCTCTGTCCTAACAGTAACAATCCCAGTCCTTTTTACTGTTAGAGGGTAGCAGCTCCACTGGGGAGTGCAGGGTTACACACTGATAACTCAGCTGTGCTAACTTTTGAATGGGACTTCTAAAGTTGGTACTTCAAGTATCAAAATAATTGTTACATTAAACCCAACTTGGAAAGTTGCCACTCTGTTGCCCAAGTTCTGCAGTGGTCATTCACAGATTCTGGCCACAAGACAGCCTTAAGTCCTCCTGGGAAGAGGTGTGAATGAATTCATAGAAAGGAAACAATAAAGGCCATGCCGTTGGAAGTGGTGTCATTTTTTCCTGGCAGGACGCCAGGGTGTGACCCCAAAAGGCGAGCTTCAAAGAGGAAACCCTCTTTAAAGGGCAAATGGTGGACACACAAATAAGAGGGACTACTCTTTTGTCCTGGTAGAAAGGTTGGTGATGGGGCCAGAGAGTGGCAAACAGTTACCAAACCTTATTTCCTGTGGGCGTGTAGCCCAGATAGCCACACTTATAGGGTGAAACACCAAGCTCCACATACTAGAAGAGGGATCCAGCCGTCTTGTGAGTGGGCAGAATGTTGCATTCTGAAATAGCTAGATGGCAAATATCACAGAAGTCATCATCAGGTGGGAATTGATTTGATAGGCTATTGGCTAGTAATTACTACATTCCCAACGGGCACTTTCTGGGCATAAATACAGCACCCCTGGCACCTGGACCTTGGATCCCGTCTTCACTGGAGAAAGGATCAAAGAAGGACTGCCTTGCTGTTCCCTGGACCTGACAAGAAAGGCAGCACCAACCGCTGAAAATGCACCTGCTGATCCTTTGGCTAGCAAAAAGAGGACTGTGCCTTTGCTGCCTGGCTCATGTAAAAGTCATCCTTGAGTCCTAGACAGAAGAGGAGATATCCAAGAGTCAATTGGCTTACTTCCTGTTACAACTACAGGGTCACAAAGAAAGTAGCTGGCCTTGGCAAGTCAGAAGTCACAATTGCTTGACCACCACTGACCACCAACATGCAACCATGCAAAACCGAGTCCTGACACTCAATAGTTGCACTCGAGTCCCTAGACCTCGGAGAGTCATCGGAGTGCAGGTTGGTCACCCAAGAAGGACACTAGCCTCCACCAAGGGGAACCACTGTTTTGTTGTGATTGAAAACCAGTAGACCAGTGGATACTGGACTTTTGCAGGTCCCACCAGGACTTCGAGAGACATTGACCCCTGTGCCAAAGTCACCTCACAAAGATTCAGAACTGAGGAGTAGCCTCAGGAAGCCCCGGAAACAGCATCTTCACCATCTTACAGCATTTTCAACAGGCTGTATCCCTTGCATCAGGACCACTCTATTGAAGTCTATAGAGGTGCGCACATAAAGCACGGAACGGAACCTGAGGCTGCTTCGGTGGGAACTTAACTGTTCTACAACTCCTTACTAGCCCACTTGACCTGCCTTCTATTGGAGTTAGTCGTCCAAAACAGACTGGATTGCCCAAGCACAACTCTTTCAAAGTTTTACAAAGTTCAGCCAACTGCTGTAGTTACCAATGCTTGTTTACATTTTGAGTGAAAAGCACACTTAGCGTTTTACTAAAAACATTCTATCTCTGGAACCCTCCAGCTGATTTTGTTAGTGTTTGTGTCTCCAAATTCATAAAGATAAAATCTATTGTTTTATAAATTGGTGTCATATTTCTTCTGTGTTGTGTGACTTTCTTATTCCGTCGTTTTGGTACTTCTAAATGCTTTACACTTTTTCCTTTGATTAAGTCTGACTCAGGGCTGAGCTACATTTTAACAAATGAGCCTGATTGAACCCAGGTCAATATTGTGAGTGTAATACATGGTGAGGACACACAACCACACTATATAGTACAGCACTCTCCTCACAATTGATAACTCCGGTTCTACTCGTTGGATTCTTGCAGTTCAGTGTCATTTTTTTAAATTGCAATTTACTCTAATTTTCTAAATTGGTTTGGGATTTTCCTTGCCTTGTGTTTTTACTTCATTACTGTATGTGTGCTGCATAAATCATTTACAAAATGTCTCTAAGTTAAGCCTGATTAAGCCTTACTGCTTTTGTGCCAAGAGAAACTTTTGTGGATCACCCTGAAAGGGATTCCATTTATTACGTGAGTGGGGCTCTCATCCCCCTCAACTAATAGCCCAGTTTCTTACATTGATTAATTAGAGAAATGGGTCTGTAGTTCATACATTCTAGTGGATTCTTTCAGAGTTTGGGTTTTACCAACATGACAGCTCTGTTGAATTTGGCTCTCAGACAACTATTTTTGCCAGCTTATTTGTACATATCACAAAAAGTTGATTTACCACATTTCCTGTAACCATGTAGGACTTACTTTAAAATACATTGTCTTCAGGCACTTTATCAGTTTGCACCAATTGGCTTCAGGTATTTCCTTAGTTGATGTATCTTCTTCCAGCAGGTCTCATTGTTTTTCAGCTATTGAAGATAACTTTTTCTGTAGCAGTCAATGTATTGTACTAATGATCTTCATTCATTGCAGTACAGAGTGGAATGAAAGGATGATAATTCTTCCTTTTTCCAAAGGGTTGGTTAGTATGCCCCTGTTTTATTTTGCATAGCTGGCAGTGTGTAGCTTGTTCAAGCTGCTTCAACTCAAGTGCTTATAGGGGACCTTCTTTTTCCCGTTTTTCATTGATACATTTTGAGTCTCTTCAAAGCACCTTCTCTTTTGTTCGTGAATATATTTACTTCATATTTGGCTTGTGTCACTATAATATCATTTTCTGTGTTCAGGGTTCCCCTGTATGTTTCTGTAAGAGCTTGTATATTTTCTCTAGAGCTTTCTGTTTTTCTAGTCTTTCATCATAGAGCATCCTGGATACACTTTGGTAGCCACCTAAAGTGTCTGTGAGGAGTGGATTGTGTGCTTATTTATGTCTAAATAATATTTTACATACTGCCTCAGTTTTGTCTTTTCTACAGTTATTTTAAACTTAAATGTATTGATTCTCCATATTCCATGTGTGCTAAATGTGAACACCAAACTGTGCTCTATTTTAATTGATGTACGTCAGAGATACTCCTTTCCATGTTTTCTCAAGTGAACATTAGCAGCACTAGTTGTTGACTAATCAAGTAGTCTACTCTGGATTGTGCTCCATGAACATTGGATAAGAAGAGTATTCTCTCCTAGTGTGGTAGAGGGATCATTTAGCATGTGACCCGATATCAAGTTGTGCAGTGCATTAATGTTTTATTAATGGTTGACTTTCGACCTGTATGGTCAATGACTGTGTCAGGGACCATATTTCAATCCCTCCGCAACCACTGTCATTGGGTCAAATTCAACAAAATGTCTGTGAGGTGAGGAAGTCTCCTTTCAGTCCTGTTGGTGCATATACTGATCCACTAAACAACTTGGTGGTTGATAGTCTGAATTTGACAAATCATATTGTTTTAGTGTATGTGTATGCACCTTCAATGTATGAAACTCAATTAAAATACTATATAACTTTCTTTGCTGTAATGTTACTTTAAACGTGCCATGTAAGCTGTGACAATTTGATATAATAGACACCAGAAGAATATACATGCTTGGTGTCACTTACAAATCAGTGGATTCATGGAGGCCAATGCCTGCTCTACCCAGTGGCGGCTCCTCCGTTATGGCGGAGGAGTGTTGCTCCCCCGCCACCAGCAATCGCTGCAAATCCTTTATTGTTAAAGGGGTGGGGTATTCGGGATGACGAGCACTGAAGGAAGTGCACTGTGCAGTTGCCTCAGAGCACATGTGTGTTTAGCCGGCCGTCACGGGCCAGCAAAGCACACATGCACAATGTGCTCTTTCCAGCCAGGAACTTTGTTGCTGGGCTGGATAGAGCAGGCACAGACTCCCAGTTTGCCTGGCAGTGCCCTGGCTGGGCGCTCCCAGGCAGACTGGGAGCCTGTGCCTGCAATAAGCAGTGTCAGGATTGGCCACAGGGCAGGCTGGGAGCCTGTACCTGCAGTCTGAGCAGACGGAGTACCGTTGGCACAGGAGCGGAAGTAAGTTTTAAAAATATATATATATATTTTATTTTATCCATCTCCCCCCCCTCTGTTCTGCCCCGCTCCCTGTAGCCCTCGTGAGCTGCGACTGGCTTTACCCAACATCTTCTTTGAGAGAGGAAATCCTGCCACAACTGATTTTGTTGATTCTGAATTCACACTGGGTTATATTGTGTAAACCACCGGCAAGGCTTGAACATATGAGCTAAAGCTCTCCTCCAGCAAACAACAAAGTGATGGAAGGAATGAATGAATTAACCTCATGCACTTGGCAACATTTCAGTCTCATGTTTTTAACCCACTGTGCCACAATAGGCAAACTCCAGCTACATGCAAGACAGTCTTGGCCTTGCTCCAATAGGAACAGTTCAGCCTGAACAACCAGTTCTGGTTCCAGAAAGGAACAAAGAAACACCAGATCGGCTTTGGCCTTCAGGTCTCATCAGCAAATGCACGTTGTCCATTGAGACAGACTTGTGTTGACCCTTCAGCAGTCCCTTATCAATGTGGAGCTGTGTGCTGCTCATCTACTCTAGGACTACATTTGTTTCCCTACTTAAATTTCACTGGCCTGTCCTGCTACTGATCGTCCTTGCGTGAAAAATGTAAGCAAAATTGAACAGTCCAGAGACTTGGACACAGTACAGATGAACTGAGTGGTAACCTTGCCCAATGACTACACACAGTCTGTATGCAAATGTCTTCATTGTGTTCTTACATTTGTGGGACACAACAACTTGTTCTTTCCCTGTGACAAGCAGCTTCTGCCTTGCAAGGCATAAGCACAGGTAAAACTCCACCCACAGTCTAATGGTGCTATAAAAACAGTCCTCAAACCACATCTGGCTTGCTATCATGTTTCCTTGCTGATTAGAGGACCAGCACCACCTGGTTAACACACTAACTGTATTCACAAGCTCAACAATGCTCTATTTAGTGTTTAGATGTGCCCTTTAAATCTCGCTCTCTGAAGGGTCAGAACTCCTGCAGCACCAGAAATGCTCACCTCATGGATGGGAAACCTCTGGCACAGTGTAACAAGCCTGATATCCATGTTTCAATATACTAGCAAACCCTAATGCTGTAACAGAAGATAAAGCAGGTTTTCCAGCCTGTAACTCCATACTATGAACACTGAAAAACTCAATTTTACTGTGCTGGAATCATGTTTATTCATCCCCACCCAGGTTGTATCATTTTTCTTTGGACTTGGTGTAATTTGTCTACTGATAGCAATGAGCTACTAATTAGGAAAGTTTGTTTATGGTGAAAGGCTTATGATCCTATGTAAAGTTGAAATAATTAAGGACAGTACAGTGTTAAAATTTACAATGTAGATGCCCAGTGTTGCTACTTGATTTCTTATTTTAGATTTTCTAGTTTTATGGTATTTGTATTTACATAATTCATTGCTACTACTGGTTCAGGTAAGTAGCTAAACCAGCAACAGCTTTTAGCAATCTATTGATTTGTGTGACATCCAATGTTTGTTTCTACTTTCTACTTCACTCGTATTTACGTATCTAAGATGTTATGAAAGCGTTGCCCTTTTTTCTGACATAGCAACTCCCAAGGCCAGACTGTTCGTACCAAACATCAGGCATTTCCCTGGGAGGCTGGAAGGATGGGGACCACTTTTGTTACTGGGATCCGGTTTTGTAGCAGTGCAGCAGATTTAAAAGCACTGTAGAGTTTCTTGGATATCCAACAGTTTTCAAGCAACAATAAAAGTGCTAAGATAACTCTCGTGATTCATGTACCTGATGGAGAGAGATCGGAGTTTTGTCTAGTGGAAGTTGTGACTCATCTAAGGTAGCACAAAGGGTTAATATGCTTGCTGCAAAGAATGTATACTACGCAGATTACAGAACAGTATTTTATATGTGTAGCTCAGTGGGATATTGCTTTTGTCATAGAGATTGTTTTGTTACTGTGCGGTTCATAAGTTACAATCATAATCTAGCACAGTGAGGTATGAACTGCCATCAAGAGCTGCATGCAAACTGCATGGTACAGGTTAGAAAGTTATGTTTTCCCCAGTTTTTGAATATCCTAATCTTGATAAAAAAGGGTTTGCTTGGGTAGAAATAAATTGTTAGTAAAGTCAGCCGTAACCACTGTGTTACATTCTGAATTCTGAATGTATGCTTCCCCAGACCAAGCACTCTTAAAAAATTGCCTACCAGGATGGATGACATATGAATCCTATGCTGTGTAGTACACCTTATGTAACATTGTGTATACACTGATTTACACATGTATGATTCATGTTTGTGTGTGTGGTGTAGAGTGCTCCAACACCCTACAAAGTCAAGAGAGGCACTACTAAAAAACAAATGAAATACAGATAGGGGCTATGGAGAGATGAGAGGCAGTGCTAGAGGGTGGCCAGGCCCCTTGGGCATTCCCAAAATATACAGGGGGAGCAGGTGCCCCCCTTCTAGGGCTTATCAAAGCCCCGCGGACTACCACCTCTCCAGGGCTACAGTATTATAATTTGCGGGGGCAGTGCAGACCCCCCCCACTCCCCAGGGAGCTTTAGTTACCTTAGGGCACGAGTTATAGTTTTTTTTAAATAACTCTAACTATAACTGCTAAATTTCTATGGTTTTGAATGAGTAAATTCAGAACCTAACTACAATGTCTCTGTAACCTTTGTTTTCTGTCAGTGAATTTATATATATATATATATATATATATATATATATATATATATATATATATATATATATATATATATATATGATAGATAGATAGATAGATAGATAGATAGATAGATAGATAGATAGATAGATAGATAGATAGATAGATAGATAGATAGATAGATACTGTTAAGTTGCTACAGAGGTACATGTTCTTCTTCGTCCATATTCAGTCCATATGGGGTTCTTGTTCTCAATCATATGATGCATTTGGATTCTAGTTGCCTCAACTGTCACAATCATGTATGCTTCGCTTTCTTTTTTGGGACAGTATCATTACCATATTATGTCATGCTTTTTCAATTACCTGTGTGATATTTTCCATAATGTTAATGGTCATGTGCTAGGATTAGAGATTTACTTAGTGCACAAGTGAAGAGAGTTTCTGCATTTGAGAAGTTGTGGTGCAGATTATCTACAGTCATTATCTATGCACAGGGTAAATACAAACTCACACATACGGGATGCTAATCCAAATTGTTTCCCTTCAATAGAAGGTGTATTTTCATATGTGAATCTGAGGCCAGGGGCTCGCCTGGAACACCATGTTGTAAATGTGTTTTAAAAGTTTATACTGCATAATATTAATATAGATACAACAATCACATTCCCTAGAAGATTATCAGATCATTTACACTGAAAAATGTGTGATGGAAAAAGATCAGATATTTTAAAATACTATAGATCGTTCATGCATTTTGGATATTGTCTCTAAGGAACCCTGCTGGAGCTCATGCAATGCTCATGGCACATATCCCATTACAATAAGACATGGGACAAATAGAGGAAAATAGGAAAATGCTGGTCTTATCTGATAGAACAAGAGTGAAGAGGTTGACAGTCACTTAAATGTAGTATTTCGAGCTCCTTGATCCATACCTTGAGGTTCCTGTGTCACGCAAGTCATAAAATGTAACTATTGGAAGCATGGACTTGGCGGCTTGCTGGAGCTGGGGAGACACAATGGTTACAGATTAGTCATGCTTCTGTACGATTCAAACCTTGTGTTACTTTAATTGTGTTGTGATCATCTTAGTGTTATCCTACAGAGATGCTCATTATCCAAGTGGAATAAACAATGTGTGCATGTTCATTTAAGCAAATAGGATGCAGCAGTGAGAACATCTTAATATCTTTTGGTTTCATTATTATTAAAGAGCAACAAGTGTTTTCTCCTTAGATATGGTATACTTTTATCGGGTTACCTTACATAAAGTTGTAGTAGTGAGTACTGGGTTTATAGAAAAAAGAAAGCAGAGAAATAATTTAATTGGGGTTATAAAAGTATATTGTAAAACTGTAAATGAGGAAGCTCGTGGTCCGTAGATCTGTTTGAGAATAAACAGCATTACTAGATGTTTTTTACCTGTCAAGTAGGTGTATTTTAATCTCAAACAATTGACATTCTAAATAAACAACTTCACATGAAGATGTTATTACAATGGTTCTGTTTTTAAGATGTATTTTTGTCAGGGAGCCTTAGGGAGAGGTGTTGCAAACAGTAAATTGGTTGCGGGGTGGCCATTGTAGCCTGCTCTTTCCTGCGCCTAGCTTGAGAGCAATTATTTTGTTTGATGTTATAAATAAATGTATGTTGTATTCAGTTATCTGGTGTGATTCGTTGGTAAAATAGTGTTAAAACTTCTGTTTTGATTGAGTTCGTTCGTAACTTCAAGTGATCTTGAGTGCACTGAGAAAAATAATTAAAAATTCCACACACCTCATTGGTAAACAACTCCAAAGCTCTTTCCCTGGACACTTCAAGGTCTTAGGTCTAGTGGTAAAAACACTTTTATGTTTAGAAAGACTCTCAGTTTACCTCAAACCGCCCTATCAAAACAGAGTCTCAGTCTTGCTCATTTCAGTATTCACTAAAGGTGGCCTCGTTATTTCTCATTTCCATACCACATTACCTCTGTGAACATGTTTGTTTCTTCCCACCTAAATTATGGCTTAGCTTTTATCTGGGCTTTCAAGAAGAGAATGATTGCTACACATTGCGGATATAAAATGCTGCAGTCCTGTTTAACTGGACTGAAAGTGATTGCAGAGGCCCAGAACTGGTCTCTGTACAATGATTTTCCATCCAACCATGCATGAAGTAAAGGATGTCTACGATTGCCCCTTGCTCTAGTGTCTCAAACCTCAAGCTGTCATTGTACTGCTTGCACTCATCGGATGTTAGGCTTCTTACTGGTCATACCATCAGAAGGAAGCAAATAGGAAAGAGATCGTTTTGATTTCAGGCTTCATCCCTTATAAATCTTTTCCAGAATCACAAGGAAGGCTGCCTGATCCTCAGAATATGTGGAGAGCAGACTCTTGCTCTTGGCTCTAGCACCACTTGAAGCTCTGTCAATACAACACTCTGTTGACGTGCACTGTGCTAAGAAGCCTACCTGTGTAATTCATGCTGTACAACTCCGGCCATGCAAAGAAACGTAGACAAACCACATCTTTTCCCCTTTATCCCCTTTAATTCCCTTTGCTGTCAGACTGAGACCTTTTCTGATATTTACTTATGTGTAAATCATATGATCACAAATGTGACCTATAAGCCCTCTCCATTAGATATTTTAATAGGTGGAATGAAACAATAAGATAGGTCGATATTTGCTACAAAACTCCCACCACTGAATGCGCCCCTATGACAACTGAAAAGACCGTTATTGTTGGCAAATGTCTTCACTTGAAGTTCGATTATTAAAAACATTACCTTTGAAGCATCTCGATGTATGTATATTTCCTTCAAATAATTATTGGCAATAACGTGAAGATGTTAAGCCATCCACAGTTTCTACAAAAAATAAAATATGGATGAGAACTCACCTTCATCAACTTATTTTCAGGAAATACGTCTAGACACCTTCTTCCCTAACTCAGTCTTTCAAGTTTGAAGATACAGTTCGCAATCTGAATTAGAGATGGGATCTCACACTCTAAATGTATAGAATGCTCATGAGAGTTTCCGATTCTCTTTTACCTTTGAGGAGGTGTTCTATCATAATATTATGTTTTGTATTGACCTGCAAACATATTGATTCCTGAATATCGATCACTACTATATTTTCACATACTAATCCTGACTTCACATCTACTTATATTGATGATACTTGTCAAGTAGGTGAGGAGTTAAGAACAGTAAATATGCACTTATCTAGATATGCGTCCTTTAACGATTGAGCAACAGTTGCCATTCTATTGTACATATTGTTACAGATCAATATTTTGTCCCTCAATATTCTGACAACTTAAGGAGAGAATTGCAAAAGCATGTTGACAAGCACAGACTATGTGTATAGTCCTCTGCATCTCTAAGTATCAATCCATACAGAAAGAACATCTGATCAAAACTATGTTACTTCCACTGTATTAAAGGTACGGTAGCTTCCCGGAATGCCAGATCTGGAGCAAGTTGTCGGTATGCACACGCTGGTCTCACACGCTGATGAGCCTGGATCCATTCTGGCTACTGTTACTGATACAGCTGCCTCATGCTTTCTACATCACAATATTTGTGCATATTTAGAGGAATAAGATTTTGGCATACGAATAAGAAATGCATCTTCTTTAGTAACTTCTGTAATTAGATGGCCGGATTTTGAGCTGTCTGAAATCCTCTGATGTGTGAAGAAAGCGGAGAATTCGCTGTTAACGGGATAATGTAGTATTCTCTGTTCCAAACGCAGAGAATCGAATGTCGGGCGAAGTTCCGACCGAGTCAGTTGGTGTTGGCTGGCTTGGGAGGAAGTTGCGTTGTTTCGTTTCACCAATAAAACCCTTATAGATCTTTATGCAGACTCCGTGTATGTGGCTTCGCTACCACATTTTGGCGACGAAGGTGCCAGCCACACTTACAGTGGTGAGCGAGGACGCGACCAGAAGCCGACGTGTGTGGTGTGTTAGTCTCTGCGTGTATTTGGTCCACGGCGCGCTACAGCCTGGCTCAGGAGCAAAACGGTTGGGCCTCCTTCTCTCACACTGGGGAGCTAGCTCTCTATTAAGGAAGTAGGAAGCAAGAGAAAAAAATATAACCCCTCGGTAATTGGAGAGTCGGTTTGGTGGTAGAGGAAAGGCCCTTAGCAACCACCCTGTAAGCATGTTTTTTTTGTTTTTTGCCTAAATGTAGCAGAAGTAGAGGAAAGAACCTTAAGAACCTCATAGAGACAATATCACTAAAGCTTTTGGAGTGTTTTTTTTTTTTAGTATTTGGAGATGTCTTCTGCTATAAACATTCCAGCTCCATTATTGGACCAAAAAAGTCAATCATCTGTCCAATGGGAAGAATGGATAGATATTTTGGGGAACTATGTTGTGGCTTTAGATGGACAAAACTTCTCTGCGCACCGGAAAAAGTCATTATTGTTTAGTACTATTGGCAAGGAAGCTCGTCATATATTTAAATATTTGCCGGAGTTCTACAATGATGATGGTCAACCGCTAGGTGATGTTTATGAGGAAGCAAAGCTACGGTTGGAGAAGAGGTTTGCTAAAGAGGAAAACATCGTAATGTCACGGTATAAATTTTACACCAGACCACAGAAAGAAGGAGAGTCGGTGGAAGACTTTATTTCGAGTCTACGTGAATTATCTGTAAAGTGCAAATTCGGCCAAATGACTGATGAGCTGATTCGTGATCAACTCATTGTGCAGTGCAGGAGCAAGAAAACTCAGGAACGCTTGTGGGCAGCTAAGAATCCCTCTCTCAAGGATGCCATTACTATTGCAAAAATAGTTGAAGAATCAGAAATTTGTATGCGAGAGATTAACAAGAAAGGGAGTAGTAGCCAAGGAAGTGAAGAAGAAGTTGCAGTAGTCATGAAGAAATCAAATTCTTCTAAACAAGGTGGTGCTACATCAAGTAAACAAGGGATCAAGAGCCCTGCTTTGTCTAAGTTGAAATTGTGTGCAAGATGTGGGAGTTCAGCTCATACTAGTGATGCTAAATGGTGCTTCGCTGTGAATAAAGAGTGCAGGAAATGTGGTCGCAAGGGTCACTTTGCTCGGATGTGCAAGGATGCCTTCAATTCAAGAGTTGCGGTGGCGGATTTTGCAGAAGAAACCGGTGTTGGTGACCGCATCTTAGTTGTCCAGGCTCCTGTTTCAGGAAGTGGAAGGGAGAACAGGCCTAAAGGATTATTTACTATTGCTGATAAGGAAGTGGAACTGATGGTGGATTCGGGATCACTGTATACTATCGTACCTAAGTCACTGTGGATCGAGTTATGGCATAAAGTTCCCTTGCTACCTAAAGATATAAATCCCACTAGATATCAAGCGGTAGAGATTGATGTGTTATGGGTATTTTATTTCTCAGATAGAGTTTCGCAATCGTTGCGTTGAAGGAAAAATCTACGTGGCTGAGTCTGGACCACCTATTTTAGGGTGGGGGCATCAATTTGATTTGCATATTATCATTGATGCTCATTCTGACAGCAAGATTCTAATGGTTGGAGACGAGAGTCTGGAGGAAATTCTTGAAGGCGCTAAAGTTGTCTTTGATGAGAAACTGGGAGAACTAAAAAACTATGTTCATAAAATTGTACTTAAAAAAAAATGCAATCTTCCGTGGTAGACCTGAACCTAATTATGAGAAATTACATATTTATTCCTCCAGAGGGCTTACAGAAAAAAAAAAATGTTTTGCCACATGAAGGTCATCTTGGCCAAACCTTGACCAAGAAGAGAGTTAGAGAGTACTTTTGGTGGCCAGGTATGGACGACATGATTACTAAATGGGTCATAGATTGTACAACCTGTAAAGAGAGTGAAAAAAGGTTGAAAGTTGGTTTACAAGGAGTTCAGGGACATATTGAAGATCCTGGTCTACCCTGGAGTACAGTGTGTTTGGACTTTATAGGTCCTATGCAAGGCGAGGAGGATTTGTACAGCAATGCTGTCGTCATGGTGGATGTAAACTTGAGATGGGTAGTGGTAAGGTTTATGCAGGAAATTAGTACTAAGAGTACCATAGGAGTGTTGAAGGAAGTATTCATGGAAGAAGGGTTTCCTAAGGTTCTTATAACTGATAATGGTACTCAGCTAACCTCACGTGAAATGAGGAAATTCTTGGAGAGCTGTGGGATTACTCACAGGCGCACAGCCCTTTACAATCCACAAGCCAATGTAATGGTCGAGAGAATGAATCAATTAGTGAAGGGTACCATGTTAATGGGTATTCAGAGTGGGAAAGATGTCAAAAGATTGGTGGAAGAGATGGTTTGGGCTCATCGTACCACTGCGAATAGAGCTACGGGGATTTCTCCGTTTGAGAGGATGAGAGGCAGGAAGCCAGGTTCCAAACTTGTACCGGCATGGTTGACGAGTGGTGCTGTGTGTGATTCGAGTAGAGTGAGTAAACCTGGGAGGGAGAAAGACATAACGGAGGGTGATTGGGTTAAGATCAGGCATTGTAGAGTTGTCCGTGGGCTTTCAAAATTTTGGGGTCCTTTTAGAGTTAAGAAGGTTGGTGTGAGTCATGTGGAGTTGGAGAACGGTGATAAGTGGAATAAAAGGAAAGTGGCACTCTACCGAAGGAAGGAGGAAGGGGGGAGTGTTAGGGTCGACTCTTATTTAGAGAGGTGCAACAGTTTTATGATGATGAGTGATGATGATTTAGTTTCAAGTCGGATGGAAAGGGAAGGGCAGAGCATCAGTTGCTTGTTCCGTGAGTCAGATGTTCGGAATTGCAGAACGTGAGTTCGGAGTTTGTTTCTCATGAAGGCATTTCAAGTTGTGGTCGCAGTCAGAGGATACCTAGACCACCATGTTATCTGCAAGACAATGTACAATTTACATAAATAGTTTTAATTCTGTTGTGGTTGCATTTCCCAGGAAGATTGCATGGTTTTTTTTCTATTTGTTCTTGTAGGTACAGTTCTCCATTGTTACATTTAGTCATCTGTTCATGTAGTTCTCTGGGCTTAGCCTTTATTCATCTTTATAAAAAATTGTATCTCTATCTGCTTTAGTATATTTCTGTTACATTTGTATATTTTATTCATGTGTGTCATCGGCAGACTTAGCCATGTCTTTATTTGTGAAATGTGAAAGGAGGAGGATGTGTAGTATTCTCTGTTCCAAACGCAGAGAATCGAGTGTCGGGCAAAGTTCCAACCGAGTCAGTTGGTGTTGGCTGGCTCGGGAGGAAGTCACGTTGTTTCGTTTCACCAATAAAACCCTTATAGATCTTTATGCAGACTCCGTGTATGTGGCTTCGCTACCACAGATAACCACCAATGGAAAATCCTCCACTGCAACTCCGTGTACCACAGAGGAAATACCCAGTCCTCAGGGGTGTTCATTTCTGTCCAGCAGAATGGCCAACATAAAAATAATTTTAAAAAGCTGTTCAACAAGGTTTGAGAGGCACAGATCCTTTAACGGAAACAAATACCTTATGAACGTGTGCCGTTCTTCATCATTCATTAAATCTGTATAATCACTTAATAATAAAATGAGCCATACAGCCATCCCCTCGTGGGCAGCTACTAAGCAGGTCCCTTACTAGTTATACATCGTCGCTGTCAGTGTATGTAGAGGAGGCAATGTGGTGATGGTCTCGTGCATTCCAAGAACTGGGTGGTAAGCCACAATGAACTGTACAAGTAAGCATTATTTATAGCTCAATTCCAAATAATGAGAAGTTGCATGAAAAAAATATATCAAAAGCAACTAATGCTTCAGATTAACAAAGGTACGGAAAAGTTGCAGAGCGCAGAGCAGTCAGGACTGTGGGAATTTCCATGCTTCATTTCTGTGGTCTCTGAGTTTACCTCGCCATTGACCTCCGCTAATCTTCACCTCTGTGTGAGTCTTTTGAAACTACCAAAGTCATGATTCACAGAGTTCTGTATATCCGCTCTGATGTCTTATACTTGGAACCACAGAATCATTTTTACAGCAACACGAACGAGTCACTTTTATTTAGCTCCAGCCCAGGCTAAAGAAAAAAAAAATAGAAAAACGGAAATGCTGCTTAGGAAACACTGACTCATTTCTCACGTCTGTAGTCTGCAGGATTCTGTGAAACCAATGAACCCAGTTACTGTACAGAAGTGGAACGAGCAGCGCATTAGATTCCCAGTAG
The DNA here is from genome assembly GCF_031143425.1 of Pleurodeles waltl. Classification (NCBI taxonomy): domain Eukaryota; kingdom Metazoa; phylum Chordata; class Amphibia; order Caudata; family Salamandridae; genus Pleurodeles; species Pleurodeles waltl. Next base: position 902,994,648 of record NC_090445.1, read on the forward strand.
CACAAACAAATGCTTCACAGGTTTGCAAATGATGTGCGTATCTTTTAGCTGGTATATTGAGGTATAAATCTGTAATCTCCAGCTCAATGAGTACAAAAATGTGAGTTTCAAAATGGCTAAACAATCTAGAAATAACAAGCACTGGAAATAAAATTTTGCGTGCGCATTCATTGTGTGGGTTCTTTAAATATGACTGGATTTTAAGATTGGCTGTCTCGATGAGACCAGACTACTTGGACATAATTTCATGAAAATGATGGCTGGTTGTTTTGGAAAGGCGCTAGTAAACAGCTGCGTGGAGTGCCACTCTGGCGGGAGCCAGACTTTGTTGCAGCCAAATCTCACTTTGCCTACAGTGAGGAAACCCCTTGCCCTGGCCTTCATTAAAACCACATAAATAAGGCAGTGTCTCTAGAATTCCTGTAGCTATAATAATGCAGCTGGATAATGTACCTGGATCAAGGCCATTAACAATTCTAAAATATCTTCACCAAATAAAATAGGTTGATGATAAGAAAACTGAGACATGTGCCTAAATTATTTTCTATGGTTATTGTCCTACATCAAAACAGTTTCTAGACGATAGCTATGAGGAGAAGAGAAATCAGGTAGTCAGGAAGCTGTTACATTTCCCGTGTCAAATTTCATTGAGCTGGGTTTCTTAACACATAATTCCTTCATCAACCCGAGTGAGGTACCACTTGTGCATGACACTGCAGCTAGTTATAGATAATAAAAGTAAGTACCAACGACTTCCTTGGATGTTTTGTAAGTCGTATGTTATTATACCTTATCTAGAGTTTTAACAATGGGGTCGAAAGCAGGTTAAATACTGTAACTAAAAGTTTTTTTTAAGCACCAACTGTGAAGGAAATGCACTTGAGATGTTTCATGCGTCACAAAATATTTTATTCCATTGTTACTGCTATCAGAGGTAAATTCTAAGTGTATGTCTCAACAAAGCAAAATGTAGTCTGTCCAAGCTAGGCAAAAGAGCTGAGTGTAAGTTTATTCCTAATTGTTGAAGATCTTTTTGTATCATTATTGACATCTGAATAATGTATCTGGGTCAAAAGTCCCCAGGTTCAACAGCTCCCAAGTACCCACCACCATAATTCTTTAATTTGAATTCGTATAGAATCACTATTTTCTTAGATATATTGATCGACATACTGTAGAGAATAATTACTGTAAGACACTGGGTCAACTTGACCGATACAGTTTTCTTGAGTAAAATAAGTTATAACTGAGCATTTTTCAGTCCTAGGTAGATACAGTTTTTTCTCAATATAACAAAATACACAGGTACACTGGGCCAGCCCCTTCAGAAATTGTTTTTCTAAGTGTCATTCACACTGTGGATCATACTAAAAAAAACAGCCATTGAAAGTTGAACCTGTCATTCATGGAGTACGGAATTTTTATTCTTTACCCACATCCAGCAATTTTATTAGCTGAGCGGATGTACGAGTCCATTCAGAATTGTGTGTACCAAATGGCAAAGAGGTCTGTCACTAAAAGGTGCCATGAACCCTGTGCTAAATTTGAGCTGGTGGTTGCAGGTGGGGCCACCTGCACTCATTTTTGGGGACATGCACTTATTTTTCCAAGTAGGGTTTGCGCTTGATCAAGAGACTGAAAAACACACAATGATGAAGGAACCATAACGAAAAAGATTGAAAAATAGAGACAGCGAGAGGAATTGGAAACCTGCAGTAAGGTAAATATAATCAGTGTTTGGTGATGAAATAAATATGCGTTAGGGGAATCAAGCCTTCACAGCCTTGCCATTCGGCATGACAACACTCAACAGGGCCAACAGCGACTTCCAAGCTAAACCTTGGGTCCCAGCGTGTATCACTTTACAAATTTAGCACTGCATGAAGCGCCACTCCAATGCTTCAATAGCCATTTAAGAAGGTGTTGTGTGCATTGCAAGTACTCAGGTTGGATTCACCACCTTAGTCCTGTACCTGGCTTTCCCTGAAAGGTGCCTGGGGGTGCTCTAGTTACATCTACAGCATGACCCTATCTCAAAGGGTGCAATGCAAGATGCCTGAAAAGACACCACGAAACTCCTTGACAAAGGGTCAGCACACCACTATACCTCAATAGGAGTGTTCCAGGGTGTCTGGTGTCATCAGGCTGTGACATCTAAAACATTCCATGCCTTTGCACACAAAAGTGCCGGTCAAGCATTTGGTCATAGGAAACATTAGTTAGACATTGGATAGCCATACCTGATAATATGATTCTAGACCTATGTTTTCATTTGCAAACACTGTAAACGTGTACTGATAAGCAAATAAAAATTGTAATTGAAAGTCATTCTTCTGTTGTGGGTTCACCTTCACATCTTGCTTGGGCACATATATTTTAGCTTAGCTTAACTTAGCTTAGGCCTGCAGCCTGTGCCCTTTTACCCAGATATATGCTCTAATTTCATTTATTCAACTTAGTTCAGCCTGCTTTTCAGTGGGGATGTTTTATTTTTCTAATCAGCTGTGATTCTGCAAAAGCATTATTATTATATTTCATCATGCACTTCTGTCCAAGACTGACAACAATAGTACATGATAGTCTATTTAGTATTGTCGACACAAGAGTGAGTAAACAGTCCAACACTTAGGCACATGCTCACGTCAGGCCTATTTCACGAAACATAAACATGTTTTGTATATAAAAACATCATACAGACTAGGGTAGAGGCGGTAGGTAATTCCTGCCAGGATACCTGTTAGACTTTTCATCCTTGGCGTGGTCTCCCTTAATGTTTTGCCTCTGTTTCCCAGGTTGTTGATGTGTGCTGGTCTCTGATTTTGCTATTTTTGTTACTCTGGGCACTTTACCACTGCTAACCAGTGCTAAAGTGCAAGTGATCCTTTACAAAATGTGTATGTAATTGGCTTATCTATGATTGCCATATTTGATTTACTAGTTAGTCCCTAGTAAAGTGCAATGGAGGTGCCAGGGCCTGTAAATCAAATGCTACAAGTGGGCCTGCAGCACTGGTTGTGCCACCCACATAAGTAGGTCTGTAATCGTGTCTCAGACCTGCCACTGCATTGTCTGTGTGTGCAGTTTTAACTGTAAATTCGACTTGGCAAGTGTACCCACTTGCTAGGCATAAACCTTCCCTTTTCTTACATGTCAGACACCCCTAAGGTAGGCCCTAGGTAGCCCCTAGGTAGCTAGTTTTATATGTCCTGACAGTGCAATATTCCTAAATTCATTTTTCACTGTTGCAAGGCCTGTCCCTCTCATTGGATAACATGGGGGCTACCTTTAAATCTGATTAAAGTGTAGGTTACCTTTGGGAGCGGATGGACATGTGGAATTTGGGGTCTCTGAGCTCACAATTTAAAAATACATCTTTTAGTGGAGTTGATTTTAAGATTGTGTGATGGAAAATGCCACTTTTAGAAGGTGAGCATTTTCTTGCTTATACCCTTTCTGTGACTCTGCCTGTTTTTGGAATCCCCGTCTGGGTCAGTTTGACAGTTGGGCTGGTTGCACCTCACACTAGACAGTGACACAAAGGGAGCTGGGGTGAAGTCTCCATTTCCTGATGAGCCATCTGTGCTAGGAGGGAGGGGAGGAGCGGTCACTTACACCTGAAAGGGCTGTGCCTGCCCTCACACAATGTAGTCTCCAACCCCCTGGTGAGTGTCTGGGGCCTGGCCTAGGCAAGGCAGGATTTCACATTCAAAAGAGACTTTGCTTTGAAGTAGGCCTACTTCAAAGGAGAAATTGAGTATAAGAAGGGCACCCAAAACCACAGACTTTAGAACACTTCCGGAAACAAGAGGAACCTCTGCCTGCAGAAGAGCTGAAGAGCTGAGGAAGAAGAGATGCCCTGCCTGTGACTGTGCTTTGTGGAGCTATCCTGCAGTTGCTGCTTCTGCCAAAGTAAGAGGGCAAAGACTGGACTTTGTGTGCCTTCCATCTTGAGAAGAAATCTCCAAGGGCTTAATTTAGAGCTTGCTTCCTGTTGTTTGAAGTCTCAGGGACAGCAAAGACTTCTCTCTGCCAGCACCTGGAGTCTCTGGAGAGACTCCTACTCTGCCGTCTGGTGCCCATCCAGTTCCTGGGGCCCAGAAAGGAGAAGCTGGCAGCCTAAGAAGAGGAAATCCACGCACAGAGCGCCGTGCGGGAAAAAGATTGTTGCGACTCCGATCTGTGGCTGAAGAAATGACGCGCCACCAGCTCCGCGGCTGAAATTCGACGCTCACCAGAAACGCAACAGAAGAATCGACGCACAGAGCAGGAGAAAGGATGTGCAGCATCGCTGTTGGAGGCTGGGAGATCGCAACACGTGCTGCATGGTTTTCGGATCATCGTGCGGATGGATTTCCGATGCAAGTACCGTTGGGCGTGTAAAAACAATACAAGGCCTGCCTAGACCCTAGAGTGCTGACAGGATCGACGCATCGCTCTCCTGCGGAGAAAAGAAATGGCACGCCCCAACCCGAGGAAAGGAGAAACAATGCAAGGTCCTGCTCGTGAGTGGAATCGACACATCGCAAGACATTTTTGACGCACACTCGCCCGTGCAGGGTTATTTTTTACGCACCTAAGGTACATTTTCACGCTAACAGTGTTAGTGTGTGTTTGAAACTACCTGAAGACTGTTTTTGATTTTTAATTGATAACTTGACTTGTGTATTGTGGATTTTTGTCGTTTTGGTCTTGTTTTGGTTAGATAAATATTTCCTATTTTTCTAAACCTGTGTTGTGTCATTTTGTAGTGTTTTCATTAAGTTACTGTGTGTGTTGGTACAAATACTTTACACCTAGCACTCTGAAGTTAAGCCTACTGCTCTGCCAAGCTACCAAGGGGCTAAGCAGGGGTTAGCTGAGGGTGATTATCTTTTACCCTGACTAGAGTGAGGGTCCTTGCTTGAACAAGGGGTAACCTGACTGTCAACCAAAGGCCCCATTTCTAACAATACCCATCTACACTGTATGCCATTTCACTGCTGACCTCAGCCTTGTCTCTGCAAACAACCAAGGAGACGGATGGCAGTCCATGGGGGTGAGTGCTCTTTCATAAAAGTACTGACAGGTTGCGCTATCACCGCTATGTTCTCACTAGAAGTTAGGGGTTAGGTAGGATTCCTACATACGTGTTACTCCCATATGCTTGGGTTGTTCATTTTCTTTTCACTGATCCCAACAAGCCATCCTAACCTTGTTATGTCTCACTACCCTAGTAATTGCAGCTCACATATTTTATCATAGATTGCAGTCTTTTCAATAAATGTACTGAAAAGCATCTTGCATCTTTTCTTTGGCCTACGTGTGTGTATGAGACCTAAGATAATGAGAGAAAGAGTTGAGATTTGTCGACCATGACTTCCCTGAGAGGTCACCGAGTGTCATGCATCAGACCACAAATCACCTCTACTTCCTAGTTTTGAGTGAGATTCTGCTAGAGAGTCGAAAGGATTGGGCTGACATCTGCCAAAATGGTGTGGGAGTGACTCAGTCACCCACAAGAGGTGATGCTGCCACCCCAAGTCCAGCAGTCTAGTCCTACGACACCACAAGTTTAGTAATGTAAATAAAATAAGTAAAGATGTATTGGCTGTTCGTATTACAATTATTTCTCCATTGTCATAACGTCTCTAGACTCTTTTCAATGCATGCACCAGTTACCATTATTATGATAGTTCGTACTGCATTTGTTATTTATCCACCCCTAAGTGATCTATGCGTGAATGTGTGAAGCATTGTAGTTCCTTCTTTGTTGAAAATCAAATAAAATAAATGTTCCAAATGTGAAATTTTATTGGAATGCTACTTTTCTGACTACCTGGATATGGATATAGATGACAGGGCAGTGAAGAAGAGGAAGAAATACAAAGAAGGAGGGCTGGTACTGGAACAGAATGACTTTCAGCAAGAGGTCATTGGCAGAATAACTGTTGTATTTATGATAATCAGCACTATTTCAAATGCACTTCATATCAGAGAGAGAGGAGTTCCAAGATAAAGCCAGTGTGTGCATAATGAGTTATCTTCCCTTCTAGTGAACTGGGCCCATGCCCACCACATATGTGTTGACAGAAGTTTGATGTTTTACCATTGTGATGGAACTGATTTAATGCCATTGTGACCATACAAGAAGGAGCATGATATCTATGCAAAGGTTTGGAGGTCAGTAATGGGGAGAAAGCACCCAGGATGACTGACTGGAAGCCTGCGGTCTACCCAATGTTTAATATTTGACTGAAGTCAGTGCTTAATTTGTAAAAGAATAACAGCTGTGTCAAATGTTTTGCTCCGAAGCCTCAGACCGCGCTACTGAATTTTGATGTGCCAACTACCAAGGCTGAATAGTCTTGAATCCTCTAATTGGTTTTCAAGTCTCTGGGTGATAGCAATTTATACATTTAGTGGCACATTGTCACACATACAACTGTGCCAAAAAGGGTGGTCAACGCTTATGCAGAAGCATAGATTTTGATAAGACCTATAATTTTAGAAATATGTACATATCTATTTTGTCTGAGCAGTATTTGATTTTGGATGGCTGAGAATAGAAGTGGGATTAATTTAGTATCAATTTCTTTCATAACATTCATCCTTTTACTAGATCACTCTCGCCACCAGTGTAAGTGCAGTATCCAATAAAGGAAGCCAAAAGCAGAATAGTACTTTTCCTAGGTGAAGTTTATTTGAAGGTAAACAAGGACCCACGGAGAACCGCTGCTTGCCAGGTGAAGTACAGGAAAGGTCTGAACTCACCTAGCAACCAGGACTCCACATAGGAATGCAATGTGCGTTACAGTGACATGTCAAACATTCTACAAGATAAAGGAACAAGAAACAGACTCAATGAAATTGTAGCGTGGGTGATGTGCAGAGTACAGGAAAAACGGAAAGGACACCGTACATCCAAATTGTAGATTCTTCTTTATTCTAAGATAAAGATCCACGACAGCAAGAGAAGTCCTGACATGTCCAGAGCCAGAGTCAAACTGACCCTGATTCTGGAATCTCACCAGCACTCCGATGCAATGTGGAATAGAGAACATAGAATATGGAACACAGAACAAAGTACATGAGACACAAACCAAGTGACATATTACATCATTTCCCCCCTTTAAACTAAACAAAACTGATAAAAAAAATAAAACTAATATCCTTTCCTAATCAAAACAATGTAAAACAAAATCATTAAACTTGGATGGTATTTTGACAACTCTGTTACTACGGGTACACTTCTCATTAGAACAGTCACGTACAATGGCATTGCCTGTATTATTAGAAGAAGCATTCATCTCAATAGGGATGGGTAAATTGTCAGAATCAGCAGGATCAACTGCTTCATTAGTTTGCACTGTAATTTCCTCACCTCTTGAACAAGATGATGTAATTGGGTAAGCAGAACCAACATGATGAAACAGAACTCTTGAACCATCACTGTTTCTTTCTGAGTAAACGGTCTTAAAGATCTGAGCTTCAGTGATGGGGAAAACACTATTTCTATTCCACCATCCCTTACCCTCTAACAAAACAGAGGCTTTGGTCACTTTTAATACTTTAATTGGAAGGGAGTATCTGGATTCTCCTTTAGCAACTCTTTGAGGTTTCTTGATAAGGACCAAATCGTGTACATTCAACTCTGTGACCTTGACATTGTTCCTCTTATCATAATTATTTTTTTGAATAATTGTTTTCCTATGACACGATCTCTCATCACACTCATGGCAAGATCAGACCTATCTGCCTTTTCGCTAATAGAGTTGGCTAACCATGCCGGCACAAGCTTGGACCTTGATTCCCTACCTCTTAGTACTGTAAAAGGGGAAATGCCCGTAGTAGAATGTGGCGTGTTTAAATAAGCCCATATATTTTCTCTTAGAAAATCTCTAACATTACAATTACTAGCCAAAGCTGTCTGAATTCCTTCTTTCAATATTCTATTGGCCCTCTCTACCAATCCATTAGAGGCAGGACTATAAAAAGCAACTTGTAAATGTTGAATATTGAACCTTTCAAGGAAAACAGCCATTTTCCTTGAAGTAAAATGTACTCCATTATCAGAAACAATCACTGATGGAGACCCTTCCAAAACAAATAAATCTGTAAAAAATCGAATTGCAGAATCTGTATCTGTACTATCTACGAAAGAATAATATATCCACTTAGAATAATAATCAATAGCAACAATCATATACTTCATATCTTTAGGTAATAGATCAAAAGGACCAGAGAAATCCAAATCAATCTTCTCCCATGGTTTGTTTGGTAGAGCAACAGTATGCAAGGGCTTCACACTGTTTCTCTAATGTTTATCAGACACAACACACGATGGGCATTGATTGATGAATTATGAAACTTGTTTATCCATATTGGGCCACCAATATTTTCCCTTCAGAATTTTACATGTGGCAGAGATACCCATATGACCCTGATGTGCTACTTCAATTAATCTAGGTCTTAATCCTTTAGGAGGCACGCACACAGATCCCCTCATGCAAAAACCATTCTCACAAGACAGCTCCATCTCAAGTTGTTTAAAAGTACTTAACTCCCCAGAATATGACTTTTTGTTGGGCCAACCATGTTTGATATAATATAGTACTTGAGACAGTAAAGTATCATTGACCATGGCAGACTCCCACTCTTTTTGTGAAAAAATGCCATCAGAAGAAGAAATTAAATCTAAAACTCCTATCACACATTCTGTGTCTTGATCATCTCCAACCTCTGTGGTGTAAGGCAGTGGTAGTCTGGATAAACAGTCCGCTCTCACATTTTTACCTCAATTAATATATTTGACCTCAACATTGTACTCTTGCAGTTTAGATAAAAGACGCACCAGCCGGGCAGACGCTTTACCTAGACCATTGCCATTCAATAAAAATACCAAAAGTTTATGGTCCGTGAAAATTTCAAAATGAGTTCCCCAAATATACGTTTTAAACTTTTGAACAGCCCAAACACATGCTAAGACCTCCCTTTCAATTGTGCTGTAATTACATTCTGCACTAGAAAGAGCTCTAGATGCAAACGCAACAGTATGTTCCTGCCCTTCTTGCCACTGTCCAAAAACTGCTCCCAACCCCTTAAGACTCGCATCCACTGTTATGAAAGACTTGGCAGAAGGAATGAAAGATTTCAAAGTAGGAGTAGATAAAACAACATGTTTGACATGCTCAAAAGCATCACCGATTTGCCTATCTCAAACAAATTAGCTAACTTTTTTAAGTAGAGAGCGGAGAGGTTGTACAATCATTGCAAAGCCATTAACAAACCTAGAATAATACTCGCACAACCCTAAAAAAGAACGCAACTCATCTTTGTTAGACGGAACTGGAGCTTTTCTCACAGCTTCCAGATTGCACATTTTGGGCTCAATGCCCTCAGCAGAAATGGAGTGACCAAGATATTCCACACTCCGAACTAAGAAATTACATTTTTCAGTCTTAATGGTTAACCCACACTTTTGAAGAATGGTAAAAACTTTATCTAACACTTGCTCATGTTCCTCCAAAGTTGCTGTATGGATTAAAATATTGTCTTGGAAAGCGCAAACTTCCTTAAGATGCCCAAACAAAGTATCCATCATTTTCTGAAAAACACTCGCCGCCGAGGCAAGCCCAAAAGGTAATCTGAGAAATTTGAAAGCACCAAAGGGTGTAACAAAAGTTGTTAGATCCTGAGAGTCTTCGCTAAGAGGAATCTGGTGATAAGCTGAATGTAAATCTATAGTAGAGAAAATCTTTGAATTTCCCACTATGGTGATCAATTCTTGTATGTGTGGTAGAGGGTGACAATCTACTAAAATATTTTTATTAAGGGATGTTAAATCAACACACAATCTGAGGTCCCCATTTTTTTTTTAATAACTACCGGAGAAACCCATTCTGATGCATTTGTTGCAGTGATAATCTTGTCCAACACTAAATTGTCAAGCAACACTTTTAGTTGAACTCTAATGGAGAGTGGAACTGGTCTGACTTTATGAGCAACAGGGACAGCTCCTTTTTTGAGTCTAATAGTGTGCTCGAACCCCTTCACATACCCAACTTCATCGACAAAACTATCAGGAAACATTAGTGTGTATTGCTCAGGAACTATATTATTAGGTACAACATGCAAAACAGATTCCCTGTCAACAATGTGTGGTCTCTCACCTAATCTAATGGGATTCTCCTGCCCTGGGTATACTACAATACCCAAGCGTGCTAAATCTTTCCAACCAACTATGTTCCTGCCTCTGAAATCCACATAAATTTTAGTAAAAATAGATCTGCCTAGTATCTCCAAATTAGCATAGAAGAAACCCAAAAGATCAATGTCCTGATCTCCAAAAGCCTTTGGGGCAACATCAGCTTCAATTAGTTTTTTAGAGTCAGGCCACAATTGATAATAAGTACTGTCTGCCAATATAGTGATGGGAGCACCAGAGTCTGCCATAACGACTACACCTCTAGAGTCTATAGTCGCCTCACATACAGGACCCTTAAACTGAACTTTAGGACACCCCCCCTTACTTTGACTAACCATATCGACAGTGAGAACTAGAGTAGAAACTCTTCCAGGACACTGATCCAGCTCCTCTACCTCTTCAGCATTCACATTGCTGATTCTCATTTTGGATCCAGAGTTTGTTTGTCTGCAAACTACCTGGAAATGGCAAAACTTACGTCACTTCACGCACCTTTTCCCTGCAGCAGGACAATTTGGATTGTTACCTAAGTGACTGTTGGAACCACAACGATAACAGGCCTTGCCTGTTTGGTTCTGCGCCTTCCTCATTTAATAGATTTCTCCCTTACAAAATTCACTTCGGTTCCCTCAACTAAATGATTGACACTACGCTCGCTATGATCGCATAACGCATGCGCAACACTTTGTCCACATACAACTCTAGATGTGACAATCGACCTCTCAATTGCCTTGCCTAAATCAATAACCTCATCCAAAGAGGGATTGGGACATGCTAGGAGACGTTCTTGAACCTTCTTGGAGTAGCAATGAAAAACAAATTGGTCTCTAATATACGTATCAACCATGTTGCCAAAGTCACATTTAGATGCAAGCACACGTAACTTAGCCAAATATTAATCTACGGATTCGTCTGAAGACTGCTTGCACATAGCAAAGTTGAATCTTTCTAAAAAAACATTTGAGTCATCTGAATACTGTTTTTTAATCCTCTCCTTTCCTTCGATGTAAACATCCCAAGTTGCATTGTCTCCTTGCGGCGGTTGAATTACGGGTAAATTGTCAAAAACACGCTGACCAGCTATTCCTAGGTGGTTGAAAAGAAGGGCCAATTCTCAGCCATTCATTCCATCTTATCTCCGGCTTACCTCCTTTTTGCAAAAAAGGAGGAGGCTCCATAACCAGTTGATTTGATGCCATGTCAACTCAGTGATATTTGAGTCCAAGAAATACACAAAAAGAGATTGTCCTAAGTTGGAAAACTAGCAAACGTAAGTCCCCAAAAAGAAAATATATATATATACATATATATATATTTTATTTTTTTAAGTTTATAGATCCAAAATTAGAATATTTGCAAGAAGATGTCAGAATTCACACTTCAACAATATCTAAAATGAAGAGTATTACTGTGTTTCCCAGTTTTTTTGTTTTTTTTTTAAACGGTGGCGTTAGCGCGTCGTCCTAGCAACTAACGCGTGAAACAGGAAGTAGAGCGCTGTTGTAGAGCACCATTTCCATTAAGATGCGGCTTTCGTTGGCGTAAATACGTTGCCCCGGCAACTAACGCGCAAGAACAGGAGACGTGCGTTGCCCAGCAACAATCAGCGTGCAGGACGTGCGAGAGCACACCCACGCATGCGCGCAGGACAGCTGTGCGCGCGAGTCCACACGCAGCACTGAGTGCTCGAGCGCTTAACGGCAAAATGGCTCGGGGGCTCCGAAGCCTTGAGACAAGCTTCACCAGGGCTTACCTGGCCGTTGAAAAATTGCGGTAAGAAGGCGTTCTTCTTTTTTTTTTTTATCTCTGGCAAAACAGCTCCATTAAATCTCTGATTCTGGTCAGGCCACGCAGTTTCACATCAAATAGCGGTCGGTGGATCATGAACAGTTTACCCCACACCTGGTGCCAAATTGTAGCGTGGGTGATGTGCAGAGTACAGGAAAAACGGAAAGGACACCGTACATCCAGATTGTAGATTCTTCTTTATTCTAAGATAAAGATCCACAACAGCAAGAGAAGTCCTGACAAGTCCAGAGTCAAACTGACCCTGATTCTGGAATCTCACTAGCACTCCGATGCAATGTGGAATAGAGAACATAGAATATGGAACACAGAACAAAGTACATGAGACACAAACCAAGTGACATATTACAGAAATGCAATGTGGATACTACAGTAAGTTTTTCCCCTATACTTTTATCTATTGATTATCGCATAGTGATGTGAGTGCATCTGTTGATTTTGATATAGTGAGGTGAGTGCAGCATGTCTCATTTTGTGTTGATGTTTTGTTAAAATAAATGTCTTCCATGTACTCTGATAAAGTTATGAGTATTTATTTAAGGTGGTATGGAAAGCAGAGCGGCGCTTACATCACTTCACCATCCAGCTTCAAATAACATCTCTTGAACCTCCCATTACATAACCTTCTTCTCGCATTCTGTGGTGGGCCATGCCAACCCCACATTCCACGTTTTAATGTGGCACGTGCCACACATCTTACTCTTTTTAATGACCACAACAGTAATAATGATACACTATAAACTATGGCTATGCCAAAGAGTAAATTCTGCTTAAATTAAAAAAAAAAACATGAATAAATTCTACAATATATTTATACTACATGAATAACAATATACACTCCCCACATATACACTGCAACGAATCTTAGAAATGTAAATGCCCAGAGACGCACATAATTTCACCCAACTACTCAATTTCCCAGATAAGCTGGTACATTTTTTTCCCTGCTCCCTGCGCTACAGCACAATACTTTCGCCATCCGAGTCTTTACTCACATCTACTACACGTGTCTGCAATTTAGGGGCACCCTTGTCCAAGGACGCATCCATACATTTAATATGGCTCCCTAAGAGTCTATCCAACCCTCCACTCTAAGTATTACCTTCATTCCAAATTCTATGGTGGAGCAAACCAACCCCACATTCCACATTTTACAGTGGAATGTGCCACATGTTTGTTTCTTAGTTTGCTTAGGGCCAAGATTGTACTATTGATTACGGATGCACAGTATGCCGTTTTGATTTGTTTCATTGTTTTGGTTGAGATTAGGTTCAGGAGATGTATCAAATTGTTTTCATTCGAGAGCCAAGCGGAGGATAACTATTTGTTTTTCACTATCAGATAGATACCATCTCTCACGATGTAGGCAGTTTGACATTTAGGAAATCAGCTAGGGTTAGGTCTCCGATATGTTTGGCAAGTCTACAAATTGAGAAAGGGCTGTGCCAGAATAATTCCAGATGTGTTTATCTAATTTATTATATAAAGCATCAAATACCGGGACATGGGACATGCCTTGGAGGAAATTAATGAGCAGTGAAATAATTTTGTAAATTAAAGGATGCTTAAGGCATTAATTAAATACGTAAGGCTTAGAAAGTTCTGGAGCACTTGAGGGTTTTTCAAAATCAACTGTGGACAAGAACTTCCATAGTCACAACATATGAGAGAGTGTCTAACATAGTGCATACAAATGCAAATAAGATGTTTAAAGTTGAGTAGGAATGGGAAACATCAGTAAACCACAGTAAGTGATTGAAATAAATAATAGGAGCTAACAGAACCAGGTAGCCAAATAGGATACCAGGTATCTTACACTTCAGTTAATCATGTCCAACTCAAACAAATTTGATATCAATGAGTCCAACACATTGAAAGTTAGTGCTTTGCCTTTCTGAATGATCTTAATTTGAGCCAGGCCAGCAAAAGTGATTTGAATTGGTAAGTGTCTGAGGGCTTTCCTCTTGGATGGGCTTTCCTCTTGAATAGGAAGGCTATTTGAGTTTGGTTCCACTTCTAGATTTTATGTGGGTATTTACTCTTGTGTGAAAACGTACTTTCCACATAGCTATTTATCAGAGATTTGAATATAGTGGCTCTTTAAAGGGTTGTGGATCTTGCTTTTATCATTGGCACTCTGCATCCTCTGAGTCTCAAACTCTCTGTCAAATTTGATACCCAGCGCCCTTGGAATCGTGGACTCAAGAAAGGCAACACATGACGTCACTGTGTCTTCTGTGCCTTCAGGGAGGCCGAACATACTCGGATAACCCTTACTGTTATGGCCTTCTAACTCTGTGATTTGTCTCTCAAAGGTTCGGACCTTGCTTGAGTGAGTGTCCAGTACTTTTGGGGTTTTCAGACTGTTGTCTTTCAAGTGGCTGATTCTCATTTAGCCTCTGTAACTCCACCTCGAAGTTCCTTTCTCATCCCAATAATTTTGTTTTGCATCATGTCTGTATTTGTTTTTGTTGAATGGTCTAGAGTGTGCAATGCTGCCACTCTTTGGAGGATCAGCTCCATAGAGGCTCCTGTGTAATTCTTTCCTTTTATGGGAGACTGTAGAAATGGGCTGGAGCATGTCTGACCTGTTTGTACATCCTTTGTGCTCTTTGTTTTTTTTTCATTCACACCTGACCTCTTTAGGATGTACCCTTTGATAGGTTCCAACATGTGAGATGACTTTTTAATTGTGCCATATGGCAAAGATATACAACCTTGCCACTTGAATTGTGCAAGTTGGTTTGGGTTATTCTACACCTTTATGAATATGGGTCACTATCACCACCCTATGATTAGACAACCTTACAGGTTACGCTGATTGTAATGAGGGTGCCTTTGAAAGCATCATAATTTTTACTTAGTGTTGTTGCTGGTCTGCAATTTGGTGTGCACCAAGATGTGAAAAGCCTTGAAAATTGTTGAATTATTTTGTTAAATCGCTGAGTGGTGTCATAGAATGCTATACTCTGAATGCATCCGTATGACCTGTGAAGTTGCAGGAGTATCCAAAGGTTCCCCACAAAATAGAGTTAACTGTGTGTGATCCAACTCCTTTGAAAGGAAGGGGTGGGTAGGAAATTTGCATCTGTTAATTAGCTGTGCCACAATACACCTACGCTGGGACAACCCAGGCACACAGGAACAAAGGAGGAGGGCCAGACCTCTGGAGCCATCAAAGGAGTTGATCACCTTTGAATTTTTGGTGGGAAGGGATTGTGCAGATGTGTCAGCTAGGAACACAGCCGAGGTTCTCAGGGGAGCTCTTTCCATAGTGAATTTGAAATTGCCATATTCGAATGTCCCAAGAGTCTGTACATGAGGATATGCCATCAGAGGATCTGCCGTTGGGTCTGGCTTTAAGAAATTTCCACCCGTCTTAAACCCCCCTGCACAAGGGAAAGACAAATGAGAAAACACTGGGCTTGGAAGCTCTGATGGTGAAAGATTGCCAAGACGGAAGGAAATGTCACCTTATGCCCCTGCAACAGTGGACTTTGGGACTTTCACTCCAGCTGAACCCTAAGACTAGGATGGGTCTCTCCTGGATCCATGGCACTGCCCATCATATCCCTGGGGAACAGTTGGGGAATGGACCTGCTGGGGAGCTGTGGAGTGTTTTCTGGAGGTTTAGTGAACTGTTCCCTGGCTCCACTGCTGACACACAGGCGTATTGCAAGATGGCCAAATGGCCATAGGGCTTGAGGATTGCAGTGAGGAGGGCGTTCTGCTTGTTGACTGTGCAAGGGCTGTGGAAGACAACCACCCCCCAAGCAGAAGGTGCTCCGTAGAGGGCAGGTCTGGTGCAAGGGGCCCTTAAATCACTCTCCCCTTAAAAAGAGCCCTATTAAAGATCAGGAAGCTTTAACAATAGGCTCCTAGTTGCCAGGAGCAAAACAAGACTACATTTGTGCCCCTTGGCCCTATGGCCCGAGATATCACCTGTTCCCCGGGGGGGGGGTTTCAAGCAGAGAACAAAGTGCATGGTGCATAGTCATCTTTCTTTAAAATCCCCCAGTGGAGACCTAAGCATCTTGGCGCAGTGAAAATTCATACATTTATTTTAATAGAAGGGGGTGTGCATGGTGCCCTTACTTGAGTCAACGTTTGACCCCCGGGACCCCATCTCCCAGGGCATGTCGCAATAGACAATGTCCAAGAGTCACATCCCCCAAGACAAAGAAGACACAAAAGAAGGACCCAAACTTGAGCATTCACACACCTCTTGAAAGCCTCTTCTCACACAGGTGAGAGTGCTGGGAATGAAGCATTATAGCTCCTTCACCTACCCCCCCCATGCCTGTGTCTGGGGGGTAGGAGCTGCAAGACCTCCATGCCATGAGAGAAGGAGAGCGGGCACAGGCAATTTAGGGGCTGACTTTGCAGCACAGGAGTGAACTCCCCAACCTCCACTCAAAAAGTAATAAAAAGACAAGAAGGACAAAGGCATGTGGGTGTCCTGGGTGGGACTGGTGCACCCACGATAAACAAGGACAAAGCACAAGCCCACTTCACAACCAAATAAACAAGAAGGGACACTGTGGGGAAGCCTCTGTTAAAACTGTCTTACCTGAGGCAACAGGAGCGCTCTAGAAGCCTTAGGCAAGGCTTAGAAGTTAGATAATTGGTTGTGTGGTTTCTTACAAATGGTAGGGCCACCAACAACAGGTCATAAATCATGTTTTCAGGGAGGCATGATGTGCAGCAGCCCCTTCCTACCAGATGTTTCCCTAAAAGTGAACGTAAGTCGCCCAGAGGGTTGCGTTTATAACCCCGAGAGAGGCTTTTTATAGTTTCAATCACTTCTGAACCTGGGCTTTTTCCTATGGACTTTAGAATGTGAGTAGCTCTACTGGTTGGTCATAAAGCTGCCCTTTTTGCCCAATAAAGTAAATAAAGCCTCTGAGACACATGTATGGAATTCAGTGTTTTATTGATAATGTTGGTGATAAAGAATGCAAAGTTTCACAGCCTGATGAACTTTATTAAATACTGGTGCTACCCCTCCATCATTTATTTCAATGGCTGGTGATAATGTATTGCATTATGTATTGTCACCAGTGAGTTAAGTTGTGTTGCAATGGTGACATATAACATGGTCCCTGCTTTTACTGATGTGGGGCACCCTGAGAAAGCCAGTAGGCTTATCTTATTGATAATGACACCAACCTAGTTTGTGATATTGCATCTAGTACAGGTGGGGCAGTATTGTGGCTACACCTGAGAACTCTGTCTTGGACTCAACACTAAATACTGTAATGATACTTCTAGCACCAAAGTAGCAAGTGTTGTGTCGCCATATTTCAAACAGAATTGCCAAGGCTCATTCAGAGTTTACCTGTGCTTGATGCTGTCTGTTTGCTAACTTCCCACTTCAAATCAATATCTTACCAAAGGTGATAAACAACCAATAGTAATTCTGCACATCCTCCATGCCAACCCCATCAATTTTGCACTTACAGCTACCACAGGTATTATGCTATAATGTACTGTATACAATTAGTGCTTAACTAGTTTAATATTGCATGCCTTGTAGGTGCGGTTCGACTGTCTAAAGAATCTACAACATATTGGCGAGGCAAGCATAGGGTGCTGCTTTACTTCACTTCGAGCCTTTATTAAGCTACTCAGGTGTCCCTTGAAGTCCTCTTGGATTCGACTCAAATGGTTTCTTATTGAGAGGAAAGATAATACATTTAGGAGCTCTTCACTCCCCAGACATCTTCATAATATACTTATAGAGACCATTTTAAAGCTTGCAAAAAACTTTTCATTAACATCTGAAGGAATAATTAGTCTGAAAATACGCAAATTGTAACAGAGGCTGCCTTTCCACATTAGGAAGCATGGTGCTTTTTGACACTCCCACGCCACATATCAGAAGACTTGTTATACTGGCTCACAGAATTGAAAGATTGCCAGTGCATAGTTTCACTGCCCTTGAAGTCCTGTGTCATTCAGAGGCATGATGTACATGTAGTAGACTATCTCATCCTTTTACTACTTATAATTCATGCTTTTATCTTTCCTCAGAAGACAACCTGCCTACACCACTGCTGTTTTCTTCATCACACTGATCTGTTGCAATGTCACAAACAACAAAGTGAAATGTCTTTTTAACAACTTCTTGTTCAGTGCCAACTACAATGAATGCATCAACTACTTGGCTCTGCCAGAAAGTCATTTTAAAAACAGCTCCTTAGTTAATAAATAGTTTGGTTATCCTCAGACACACAATCTTCACACAAATGCTTAAAAAAGACAAAGTAAATCTAGTCAGCACCAACATCTACATACCCATCACAAACATCCACATGGGATTAATTAAACTGTTGTTGGACAACTCCAAAAACACTGTGGCAAATGGATCCATCTCGTTTCACTAACCTCTACTACATGTAAGGTGTGTCCCTGAGTAGCTTTGGATTTCAGCATCGGATTTACAGTGTAAACTATAACATGTAGCCTCACTGCCTCATAGAGAACAATTCATGGGCACCTTCTAAGTGAGGATTGGAGTACTCTAGGGCTTTTTGCTCTTGTCTTTTCTCTTCCTGCTGGCAATAGACTGGATCATGAAGACATCCACAACAAGGTGAAGAAATTTGATCCAGTGGACACCTTGGACGCAGCAAGATGACCTGGACTTTTCAGGTGACCTGGCCCTACTCTTGCATTTGCACATGCAAGAGAAGACATACAATGTGGCAGCCACATCAGCACAACCTGGCCTCACCATCCACATGGAAAAAACAAGATCCTGAAGGCTAACACGACCACCACAACTGCAGTCATTCTTGCAGGCAATGCCCTGAAAGATGTTGACGCCTTCACCTACCTGGGCAGAGTCATAGAAAATCAGGGAAGTACAGATGCCGCTGTCAAGGCAAGAATCAGCAAAGCAAGGACTGCCTTCTTTCAGCTAAAGAAGATCTCAAGTTCCAAGGAACTAACACTGCAAACCAAGATTAGGCTTTTTAACACCAGCATAAAATTGGTCCATTGGTATGTAGCAGAAACTTGGAGGATGACAGTGACCCCCAATAACAATATCCAGACCTTCATCAGCACCTGTTTGAGGAAACTCCTCTAAATCTGCTGGTCAAACACCATCAGCAACAACAACCTATGGCAGCAGACTTTCCAACTCCTCCTCATGAAGAAATCATGAAAAGATGCTGGGGTTGGATAGGTCACACCCTCTGCAAGCCCACATCAAACACAGTCAGGCAAGCCCTGACCTGGAACCCTCAAGTGAAAAGGAAAATGAAAAAGAGGAAGGCCAAAGCACCGAGGCCTCAAGTCTCACTACAAGGAGATGAGTTACACATGGAGTCAGATTAAAAGAAAAGCCCACAACAGAGATGGCTGGAGAGTACTGCTTTATGGCCTATACCCCAGGAGGGGGAGTAGGCATAAGTCTTAAGTGAGTCACTGCCTCTCAGATGTTGCAGGGATCTCAGACTCCAATTGCCTTTGCTTTAGTCCTTCCTGCACGGTCGATTTCAATAACTCATACTATGACCATTCCTTTGAAACTCCAACCATGGCTTTGAACAAAAAATATTTTTGATTATTAAAGAATGCGTACTGAACATCATGAACATTTTTCATACAAAATGAAAACACTGCACTTCACAAATTGTATTTTCATGTGCTTGGCCAATCAAGGCCCAAACTAGCTCTGACTCCATCATGAATCTCAACATCGCACATAACAAAATGCACACTTATAAAATATTTTGTCTAGACATGCATCTCTTGAAAAACTCCAGAAGACATTTTCCTTATAAATGTAACTGTTCACTGGTCAAGGTATTTTCCTGCAAACATATTTATGGATATGCTTGTCATTATTTTGCATACAACTAGATTTGTATTATCATATCCGTTGACACATTGCTGTATTTTGATTGTTTGATTCCTTCAACAATTACCTCATTTCATGCCTACTATGTGGCTTTTGTTGTGTGTTTTGTTGTAAAGGAACCCAAATTTGGAGGTGAGCTAATCTGGTTTCACCCAACTCTTGAAGAGCAGACCCTGTCAGTCTGTCTCTTGCTTTGACTTTGAATATTTTACTAGGATGACTTATGTTCATGTCAGACTCTTTGCTGCATCTGAATGAGCCTAATGCTAATCCCTTTAATGACTTTATCATGCATTTTGACAAGTCATTATTTTTGCTGTCTATATTACACTTTAAAATATTTAATAAATGTTCATGGTTTCTAACTTTTACTGGTCTCAAGAAGGCTTATTAATTTATAATGCTGATTTACTTGCAGTCCATCTAATATCTATAGGGCCATATTACCTAGTATATTTCTGAGGACAACACCAAGCTCGATCCTGCTTAGGCGCTTTAACTTAAATTATTTGATGACACAGCATCAATACCTTATAGATCCTCATGCAGGAGTCACCTCTTTTGCAACAGCCTTCATC
This sequence comes from Pleurodeles waltl, assembly GCF_031143425.1. NCBI lineage: Eukaryota > Metazoa > Chordata > Amphibia > Caudata > Salamandridae > Pleurodeles > Pleurodeles waltl. The sequence goes on from NC_090445.1 coordinate 903,015,085, forward strand.
ATCCACCTCCTATCCTGATAAATTCTGACTGTATCAGACCCTTCACCAACTAAAATGCAAAGCATCCCATCCACAAATTAAACAACAGTAAAAAGTCAACAGCTGAGCAGCCCCCTTGTTTCTAAATTGATTTGATGCCCAATTTAGGGTCTTAATAAGTCACAATCTACCTTTGCCCACTCGTTCCATCCTTAATTCTGCCCACTTGAGTACACCCCTGCAGTAGCAGGAACTACCATCAACTTTCAACTGAATTATCCCAGCTCATTATATTTTGGCTTGCCTAATCATTGAATCTCCCAGCTCTTAATGATCCAGAACATTGGTTCACATTTATAGTGGGAACGAATCACTGAGACTTCCTCTCACTGACACTGAAATCATTGCACCGACTCCCTGTAAGCACCTAAATCACCCTAAAACAAATGAAGAATTTCGATATATGGTATGTTGCATATGTCAGACCATCAGCATGGAAATCTTATGTCTTATCAAGACATATTTGTGTCTGCAAAAAAGATCCCTTGTGAAGGTCACATGCTTGACACTGTATAGGTTCCCGTATTCTCACAGGATGTTTGAGGTTGCAAAGAAAAGAGGAAATGTGGATGTTGTCGGTGCTTAGTTTGGAAACGATAACAAACAAATAAATACATCCATACATGCATGCATACATCATACATACAGAAATACAGAGGCCAACCGTTTTTCTTAATAACACACAGCTGGTGCTGCAGAATGCCACGGCTGCTGAATAACAAGACTCCCTGTTTTTCCCTTTGTCTCGGTCCTCCTATTTTTCTCTTCCTCCTTCTTTCTCCCTTTGCTGCCTTTCTCTCTTTTGGTCTCGGTCAATGTCTGTTGATGAAAAATAAGTTATGGTCCCCAAAAATCAGTGCTTGTTCTTGCCAATGGCAACCACTGACGCAAAGTAAGCCCTGGCTGTTGCACCAATTGGCGTGTTATGCCTGCTATTGGTCTAGTTTTCTCATTTCATTGCTAGCACCTAGCTATATTATTTTAGGTGCAAAGATATGACTTATGACCCCTTACTAAAAATGTCATCCTCACTATGAACCTCTGCAAGAAATCTTATTTAGGGACACAGAGTGCATTTGGCAAGGCACTTGTGTCTGAGCCAGAAAAGACTTTACCTGTGACAGCATCGGTGGATACCTGCACCATCTCCTTTGTGATAAGCAGCCAATCACATCTTCATCACTTTCCTGTTGGACGGCATTGTCATTTATTCTTTGCAAAGCTACCTTTTTTCAATGCTTCGCCAGTGTGGTGGCAATGCCCAGAATGTTCATACGTCCTCCAGATCTTTCTCTCAGCTTAGTGGTGTTGAAGGTTGCTCCATAAATGCCTGCTGTATGCAAGTTTTCCTGGATGGGATTGTATGTTACATCTACATAGGGCAAATTTAAAAGATATTTACACATCCTGTGATTATCCTGAAAATCTCTCTCGGATCCAAACCTTCCTTGACATATGTTAGACACACCTCATCCAAATGAAACAAAAAAGGCAGCGTCCATTGCTGCCAATTTAGAAAGCTTTCTGCTTCTCTGACTTTTCTGAACTTTTACTTCTTAGAGAAAGGGGCGTGATGCAGACCCCTTCCAATTCCTGCATCGCAGGCCCAACCCCTTTACAGGGCCCCCATTCCTTCTCTGCAGGGCTCGACCGGCCATAGCAGGCATTGGGTATTTCCCTAGGAGGCTGGAAAAATGGAGGCAGGTTTTGTTGCAGTGGGGGATGGTTTTGTGACTAGGGGCCTATTTTGCAGAGGTACCCAGTACAGTGGTGGCTATTTCTCAACTGGGGTGGCAGGGTGGGGCATATAAAAAAATGAAATAAGAAAAAAACACTTACCTTTTACGTCAGGAGATGCGGTTACATCTCTCCTTTGTCCTCTTCTCTTCTCTGACTCCCGGAAGCACACAGGATTCCAGACTCCCCTCCAATCACGACCCTTCTATCACCAGCATCATGATTGGTCTGAGCGGCCTGCTTCGACACTCAGACAGGGAGTGGGACCTTGTACCTTTTTCCTCCCGGCTATACAACACAGATGGGTATAGAAAGGCTAAGTGTGCATGACTGTTGGCTGACTGTCTATGGCCGGCCGAGCAGTCATGTGCACTTATGGTGCACTCATCACTCCTCCTCCAGTCCAGCTCCACCCTACCCTAACCTGGCTCCCAGAGAAAAAAATAAAATGATAATAACATTGTGTTATTATCATTTCATTTTTCCTTTTTTCTTCACTGCACAAAACGGTGGGGTGCCTTAGCAGAGGAGCCGTCACTGCCCCAGTAACAAAAGCAGCAGCACGCTCGCACTTGCGCACCACAACCCCTCCACAACCCTTCAGCAGCGAGCTGGTCCAACAAAATTGTCAGGGTTACTTTGGGTTCCCAGTGTCCGGCCACGATTCTGGGGCCGCGACCAAGACCAATTAATAATATTTGTGTGATCTGGGATGGTGGGAGGTTACAATCATTTTGGTTACGCCACTGATGAGAGGAGGATATACTTTGTGTCTGTGGCTAGCTTGAGTTCCCAGAAAATTATGTTGATGAGCACTTGACCGGGGAAACGTGGTGCAACTATAGAAACTTTATAACTCACACCAACTCCTACTACTGATGTATTGTTACACTTCCGTTTCCTGTACCAAATTTAGAAAGTTAAAACACTGCTTTCTAAAATTTCACTTCTAAGCACCCTAAGTCATGCTTACAGAAAGCAATACCTTGTGTGAGCCATCACATCCATAATAGTGCATTGCCGTAATGGCGGTCATACTTTGCACTATTTTTTTTCATAATGCGTCTTTACACAGTATCAACCGTAGCACACTTGCACATGCAGGTCATGGCGCACTTTTAGCATCAGCACCAATAGAATGTTACAGTCATTTCAGTTCTGAGGCAAAACAGGCAGTCGCCTGTCATAAGAAATGAGGTGAGAGCAATATTTCCAACCCCTGGAAGCAAGCAGCTGAACAAGCAAACGTCACACATTCCATTTGCCTAGTGTGCGCATGTGACAACCTGACTGAGACGCTGCAAACATGCTAAAAATATTCGGCGTTTCCCAAACTTCCCATAAAAGAGAAACACTGAAGGTCATGAACAGCGGGCAGCAGCCGAGACGCAGATAAACTTGACATTCCTCTAAATTCTTTGTGAGATTTCCAAGGTAAAATTGTTCTAACTTTATTACACCGATCTGGTTTTACTCGATAAGTTGCCTTGCACTTCCCGTAGGGCTGTGTACTTTTTAAAAACTGCCAAGATTTTTAGCAAATCCGTGCTATATAAAATGTTATAGATATGATGTAAATGTAAAACAGCCGTCAAGACAGTCTTTTGATAGATGTAATAATTATCTTTGACTGTTGGCAATTCTATATGCAAATTGCATATGTATTTAAATATATTGTTTCATCTTTGTAGTTGCTAACAGTAAAGAGATGCTGCTGAGACACTACTTTCTGCAAAATGCTACCTCGATAGAAAGGTTGATCAAGACTTTTGTGAAATTTTCGTGAATCAACAAACATTTGATTTTTACAGAGACGTGAATCATATATAATGATCTCATTTTGCAGTTTATGTGGAGGGTCGACATTTGTGGTCATGTGGGGTACCCCCATAGTGAAAAAGTAAATCACGAAAAAGGAATGTGCATAAGAGATGGAAGAAAATCTTAATAGATGTAAATAAATATTTCTAAACCCAAAATGCTAAACTGCATACTGTCCCTTTCAACTTAAGAAAAATTACAACTATCATTTCTAATCAGATTATGTCCCATTTCAGATACTGTTTTTTACAAATGTGCATTCATTTTTGACTCTCTTGGGAGACTTAAAAAAATTACCTTCTCTTATTGCCTGCCCGCATGTGTAACACAACTCTAGAACATCTTTGTAAATTCCATGACAACTAAGCTTTCCCGAGTTTGTCCAACTCTTTCGGGCTGTTCTCCCATTCCCCGGCCTCTACATTTCAACAATAAATACAGAAATGAACTGCGATAGGATGTGGTGGTGAAATGCACAGTGCTTTAAACGGGTAGGTACATTCCGATAGGGAGTATGTTTTCGTCTTTAATTTGAAAGTGAGTGTACCTGCACTTCTCAACATTGCTACAATATATTTAATGTATTTAATGGGAGAGTAGCGGCACTTTTCAAGAGCAAACAGGTACCCAGAAGAGTGAGAACCTGCACTTCGACATTTCCATTTAAAGCACTGTAAATGCCCAAAACCCGTTTTACTCAAGAAGAACGCTATTAGTTATCAACTAGGAGTAAACAACTTAAAAACTCCCCCCCCCCCCCCCCCCCCATTTCTTTAAAATTGTCTCAAACAGAGCAGATCAGCTATGTTACAGTATTTTGCCTCGTCCGCTTTTTTCTCTCACGTACAAAGAATGTTTGCTGAGCAGCCGCTATGAATCAGGGGGCAATTCAGCCAACATTTTTGTTCTACAGAAATAGACTCCAGAGGGGGAGTTTCTTTCTGTAAAAAAAAAAACGAATGATCCTGAGACTTTGTGAGTTTTCTCCCAGGGTATGGGGTCATTTGTCTTTTAATGGCAGACCTAGAAGAAACAAGCATTGGCAATGCCAATAGGTCTCGCATTTGCGAGTGGTAAATGAAAATGTCTTTTACCCATGTGTTTTGCAGTGGAGTGGATTATATGTGGTGTGGAGTGGAATTATGTGCGTTGGATTGGAATTGTTAGTTGTGGAATTGTGTGGTGTGGAGTGGATTTGTGGAGTGGAATTATGTGGCATGATGGATAAACAGGAATGAGAGCTGCTCCAAATAGACAGAAAGTCATACAAAGAGGGATAGGTAGTTTGTGCACAAAATAGTGAACGCACTCCGACAAAGGAGCAGAAAGAGCAAAAAGAGTGTGTGAGAAAGAGAAAGAATGGGAGAGCAGTTTACAGACGCCTAAAGAAGGAGCGCCTGTGTACACAGAAGCCACCCCAAGAAGAGAAGGAGATCGTGGGATTGAGGGATAGAAACCCTGAAAATGCACAGGAAAGAAACTGTGCTCGTAGACCGGTAGTCAACTCCATGAGAGAGGCGGGAAAAGTGATAAAATAAATGAGGGAAAGAATGTGGTGGTCTTTTCCCCTGGAGTTTGGGCAGAGCTCGGAATGGAAAGTGTTGTAAACTATGTAGAGTGTACTGGGGCTGCAGTAGGTGAGAAAATGGAAGTCTTGTTCAACATTGTGATCTTTTCCTGTCTTATTTTATTTGAATGCATGTATGCCTGTTGGTGCATTACCTGGCTGAGCTGTCTATCTAATATTGGAGCCTGTGACCCGCAGGTTGCATGCAAAGGTGTACAGTGTGTATACGACCCACTGAGCTAGCTTAATGGGATTAAAACATGTGGCTTGCAGGTTACACACCACTGTCTGCAACAGATATATTAACTCACTGAGCTAACTCACTGTGATCAGCAGGGTGTAGAGAGTTGTCTGCAGGAGGTGCAAGGGCCTGCTGAGCTATCTTTTTGATATTGGAGTTTTTGACCAGAGCCACCGAAAAAATTCGAATTTGAGGCATATAAATAGCTGCTCTTCCCATTTTGTTAATCTGTTTTGCTTCTGTTTCAGGCAGATTACCAGTTCTGACAAATCTGCACACAGGTCGCAGTGCCGAGCCTCACTGTTTGCAAGCGTTAATGGGTCACCCTCGGCAGCTGATTTCTGTGTGGAAGCTTTTAAATACATTTTTTTATGGTCGAGCGCACAAAGCGCTCTGTCCCTGGTGTAATTTCTCTGTGGGATTTTAACCACATCCATGTCAGGTCCATTAGTTTAATTGGTTTGTGTGCTTGCCTTTTAAAATTTGCTTGATTTAATTAGTGAAATGCATGCATATGTCATGCCTTTTCTGGTGTTTAGCCCGCCTCAAGTGCACCAGCCAACTACTGAAAACACACGAGGCTCCATGTTTTCGGCATGGATTCTGGACTACTTTTTTGCTGGACAGTAGTTAAGCGCTTTTTGCATGACATCGACCTTGTTACATGGATATTTGCACTTTTGCCGGTCACATGGATAATTGCACTTTTGCCAGTTATTTGGATAATTGCACTTTTGACAATACATTCCACTGCAAGCGCACTTCTGTTTCCTTTTGTGTGTCTGCTTTGCGCTCCTGTCAGCCATCGGCTCGCTTATGTGAAACTGTTTTAGTTTCCATTTTCAGTTTATGTGGCAAGAAAAGTCCGGTTAGGAGTTTACAACACTAATAGCTTTAACTCGACCAAACGCGAGGCCCAATGCATTGCAAATGCTTGGCTTTTGTCTACAGTAGGAAATGAAAACCCCAAATGTGTAAATGCAATTCAAGGGCGGAAAGAATGCTTTCTTACTTCTCTTTTTTTCATATAGTAAAACACATTTATGCCATAACCGGAAAGTGTTCTCAAAGTGGCAGTTCTTTCCAGAGGGGATCAAGACGTGACAAGAATCCCAGACTTCTTGCATCTTTATAAAAGTCCAATGATTTGTACTCGTGTCCCTTTGTGAAACAGTCATTCCACATCAGCATACTGCACTGCTTCCCGTGGTGACTGTTTGAAGAAAGAGATGCTTCTGGGTCACCCCCGCATGGACACCCAAACAGCAGACATGTTTTAGAATATAGCTGGGATATACTGTATAAACGAGGCACACTTTTTTTTATTTACAAGAAATACATGCAGACTGCCTTTTGCTCACTGTGCCATTGCATTTGTGGCACACAAATTGTTTAGCTCTGGAACATAGGAAGGACAGTGTTAATAAAATGTTTTGCCTGTCAAAATGGATACATAACGGATACCTCAAAGTGAGTTGTCTAATTCACCTAAAATCACATAATATGCCACATAATGCACATTTCCTTGCCGCATAGTTTAGTTAATATTGATGCATAATCCAGTAACGGTTTTTGTAGCCCATAGGATATATATTTTTTGTGCAGCAGGTGCATGAACACACTAAGCTGTTAATAGCAGTGAAGTCTGTGACTTACATGTTTGAAAGATATCTGCAGCAGGTGTCTTATCTACATGTCTATCTTACGCATGCTTGAAACATGCACATTACACCTAGATTTCCGGAGCACTTGTGTGAACTTTCTGGGTTTCATTTCTTGATTTAAGAACCGTAACCTGCAGGCGTCAAGTATGAGTGCAGCAAGCATACTAACCTGCCAGGGTATCTAGCTGGAGTGTCAGATTTGCCGGATATACACAGACACTTGCAGCAGGTTTATAGGCCTGCTGAGACATCTTTCTGCAAAGGAACCTTGCAGCCTGTAGGAGGGAAGGTCTTTGCAACAGAAACACAAACCTCATGAGCTATCTCATGTTATTCCATCCTGTGTCCTGCAGGATAATCAGAGATGTGCTTAGAAAGTACATTAACCATCTGTGCTCTCTTGCTGCATTTGGAATCTGTCCCTTACGGGTTACACACTGCATGGACTCCCAAAAGCTCTCATACTGGGACTGATATCGGAGATGTACAGTTGGCAAACAAATTTCTTTAGCAGGCACACACCCACTCAGTTATCTTACTGGGATTGGCACAGTCAAAACAATATTTTGGGGTTAAAAAATAATCTGCAAAGGAAATTAGAGAAACGTGAGAAAAGAACACTCCAGAAAATTCTGGTGTGTCAACCTGATTTTAAATGTATTGGCTTCTCCAGTGCACACTTGATAGGCAGGCGGTTGGGACAAGGGGTGTTAGTGAGGAAGACACAATTACATGCACAGTGCTAATATGCATCTTCTTAAACCACTTTCAATACACAATTTAACACAGTACTACTTTTATTAAACTTGCATATTGGTAGGTCAGCGCCAGCTGAATCAGAAAGTGACCCTTCAAATAGATCCTTGCATTAGGAGCATCAACACGTCGAGCTAACGATCCCATACCAGACGGGGGCACTCTGAAAGAGCTGTGGGACTGAGGCTGGGACTGAGTCCATCTCAACTCAGGAGCCCGAAGGGCTTCTGTAAAGTCACCTGTATTTCAGGCTCGTGGCTTTTGCTAGCGTGCCTTGTCCTTAGTACGTGAACTTACAAGGGGACGCGTATAGGTCGATTAATCTTTTGGATCGCATAGGGTATCCTAGTCAAGTATAGCGAGTGAAAGAAAACTTCAACAAATCAATCCAATCAACTTAGAATAACATGAACGGATCTAATCAGAAAAACCACCATCACTCATATGAAAGTTTGTTCTGTTTTATTCCCTATTGGTTACAATTCTAATCATAAAACCTTTATTCAACAATATCATGATTTACAAATTATATTATCAACATAAGCAATGAATTCTCAGCACTTTATTAATATGGAGTCACGTTAAACAAAGCATAGCAATTTCATGAACAATCTAATAATTCAGCAATATAAGTCAGTCAAAGTTACCCTAAGTCACCCTTATCAGCCTATCTATCTCCAAATTAGCATCAGCATGTGGGGCTTCATGCGAAAACAATTTTGTCAAAATCATTAATTTGGAAAAATCTATCTAGAAGAGAGGAAAAAAAACATTTTAAAACAGCGCAGTTGGTACCTAGAAAGAAAAAGCATTCATTAGTCAATCAGGTTATAACTACCTATCCAAGATAGATCAGCAACGAGTCAGTCTTCGTCCCCAGGTCATCAGTCATCAATAAGACTCGGGCTCACAGGAAGCAAGCCCAAGTTTCAGCACTTCGGACAGCGTCTCCTGACGTCATCAACTTTCACCTCTCCGATCTGATTCTTCCACTCATGTCATGACTTTTTATTAGGGTCTCTCAGTCCGTCCCACAATTCGCCCATTGGTCAACCTTATCAGGGGTTATGACTCTAACCTATAATTTTTGTTTACCACTTGTCTACGTTATTTTGAAGTCAAGTTCCATTAACATGATTGGTCCTCTTGTCAATGAGTACATCATCCGGTTCTTTGGGTAACAAAATTGTTTCTCTCAACTCTTAGTCTGTAGCTCTATTGTTCGAGCCCTGAGAAAGTACATTTAACCTACTCTACACATAATTGTATCAATTTGTTCTGATCGTCTCCTGTCCGCTGGTGAGTTTGCAGATTTTAATAGCAGTGTTTCATGGTGAACTCTGTACAGTTCAAGGTCTCTTTTCTTCAGTTCCAGTCTGCGGCAACTCATCGCGTCTCCACGTTTAAGCAAGCAAGGCCCAGTGCCGACTAGGCCTCTGGTATAGCTAATTTAAGGATATGAAGCATCATAACATAAATTTATATCTCTCATTATAACACATTAGTACAATTATTAAAACATTCACATTATTTAGTACTGCTAACACAGATGTTGACCACTCCCCATGGGCACATTTTGACCATGATATGTTATTATTGATAATCAAATGTCAAATTTTCTCATTAGTCATTATACGCAACTCATTAGCATATTCTCATATTAACATATCTGCTGCAACACTTTCGAGGTCAGATGGGTTGGGCAGAGTCTTTATTTCAGGCAAGTGCCTTCTGTATGGCTGGGGGGCATTTAGGTACATAACCGAGGCTGTAGGAGGTGACACCCAATAATAGTTAGAGAGCGGTTTGTATGGCATTTTTGTTAGACAAGCTTTTGCAATGCAATGGGTCTCGCGTTTGCTTGAGGTAGAGCTATTAGAGTTGCACATTTCTAACTGAACGTTTCTTGCCACACAAACTGAAAATAAAAAGTAATACAGTTGACACAAGCGAGCTGATTTAAAGCACTGCCGTGACCGCGAAGAGTGATATAAAAGGAAAAAGAAGTTCGCTCACAGTCAAGGTTATCGACAAAAGTGCGATTATCTATGTAACAGGGTCAATGGCCAATGCAGTAACAAAACCGCCCAAAGGAGGGATAAATGTAAAGCAGTTACCAACTAAAACAAAGGATTTTTGAAAGGCAAGCCTTTGAACGAGTGATAGTGATAGGCATGAATTGGACGTGGTTAAAGGCCCATATACATACCAACACGTCAGAAAAGCAGTGCTTGAACGCTGCTATGCTCCACCTAAAAAAGTGCACTAGACAGTCTGCTGTAAAAAGGGCAGACGGTCTGATGTACTTACATCAGTGGTCTCAAGACTGTCCAAGTAACTAACGCAAGGCCCTGCTGTGTATGCAGCACCTGTGGTGCAGAAGGCGACCTCAACCTTTCAGACACCCTCAACATTTCAGGTGCCACCATTCAGCCCAGGGCAAATGAATATCTGTGAGAAATTGGAAACTCAAGACCTCACTTCACATTCTGTAAGGGGCCCCATCATTTTATATTACATCACTGACCCCGTTGGTGTACAGTTTCCACCAGTGAAATCAGTCAGGGCACCAGTTGAAGAAGAATGATGGTATCTTGACTTTAAATAGTGCAGGTGGACCGTCAGTATGGGGGAGAGGGTACTCCGCCATGTTTGTTGTGGAGTACCTGTCCACCAACACTAAATCAGGCACCAAGTCTTTCCTAGCTCTCTGCTATACATTACTCCCGTGGCCATTTGCAACCACTCTGAGTATTTGTGGGCACTGGTGTTGTAAAAACTTTTAGTATTTACTAATTGTGCTAAACTACAGTAAGAAATTAGGTGGAATGATTTGCTTGAAGGAGACTGTCCCTATTGCATTATCTTCACATTGCAGGTATTTCATTTTCTTTACCTACATATACCTACAGGCTATACGGGCACATGTGACCAGAGGTTTATCTCAGGTCAACAAAATGGCATCCAAGTCACTTAATTATTGCCTTCACAAGAAAGTGGTAGTCATACTGTCTTCCCTGTTGACAAGCATGAACCATTGAACTCGATGTGTACACTTAAAAGGAAATTGTCAGATTATTACTTCAGTGGGTATCTTTTCATTTCATGTTAAATAGCTGTTTTTAAGTGTATTTATTCACTAACAAAAGTATCTTGTCTAGGCTGTTACACAGTCCTTTGTCTGTCCGTTACTGGAGAATATTGCTCTTTACTGTTGTGATGCCACAACTGTGTAAATCAAAAATCATTTTTCATTGATACAGGTCGGTTCTAAGGTTTAATGACCCAACTCGCTCTGCGTTGTAAATCTTTGAAAAGTCACATGTGCACAGGGGAGTGACTCCAAAGGCTTCTTTACATTTAACACGTAGCTTAAAAAATGATAAACACTTGTTTCAGTGTTTCACTATAATTGTGATTTGACATCTTGTACCTATTATTTTCAAGTTATTTGGTCGATAACAACCTTTCATATTTACCAAGACCTTTTATTCCCACACATTTCTGGAATCAAAAATAAACTTCTTCAGACACAAGCCTTAAAGGGACAGTCCAGTACATAATGTCCCATGAGATCTGAAACCCCGGCTGACCAGTGCTTAATTTGTAAATAAAAAGGTGCAGGTGCTCAAAGCCCTCCTCTTAAACATGCGGCTGCTGCAGTTAAATGTGAGAGCACAGAATACTGGAGCAGTGTAATCCTGAAGCCATCTCGGGCCTCTTCAATCCATATAAAGGCACTTCCTGCCCCTTCCACTCACTCTTGCAGCTTTTTAATTTCTCCCTTTGTGACGCTTTTTAGTTTTCCCTTTCTCCGTCTTTCCCAAATGTGTCTTTTGCTCGCAGCAAATGTTTGAGGCAAAAGAATAAGCCCCGGCCCTCAAAAATAAGTGCCGGTGCTCTGCACTGGAAACAACAGGCACAAATTAAGCACTGCGCTGACATAATCAAACAATGCCTGTTGTTGCTGATTGTGAGAGATGCTGGGCTCAACAAAGGCACCTGTTTTATTCTCTACAGGGTGTGGCCCATTTCGGAACCGATGAAGGATTTTTCATCAGGGTAGCTGTGCAGTGCCATCTTAAGGATTATTGGGACCCCGAGCAAAACATTTGGGCAAAGAACTTTGCATATATGTGAAGAAGGGAGAGACATATGGTAGAGAGTAAAAGGTGAGTTAGTAAGAAAGGAAGCTATATTCAAGTTGATGTAGGTTGGAGAATAGGACTAGCGAGATGGGTTTAGAGTAAAATACAGCTATAACTAGGAAGAAGGAAATAAGAGGGAACGATGTAGGGTCTAGAAAGGATTGAGGTAGAGAGGGAGGCAATGTAGATTGAGACCTTAAACGAAGCTAGGCAGAGGCGAGAGTTAGACAGGTAGAGAGTTTAGGTAGTAAGAGAAGTGATACTGGTTAGAGGGAGAGTGTTGGGGTAGAGAGGGAATTAACTTAGAAGAGAGGTATAGCAAGGCAGGCAAGGGAAAGAGAGTTGTAAGGCAGAGGGAAAGATAAATAGATGGGGTGAAAGGTAGAAAGAGGTATGGGTTGAGAGAAAATAAATTAACTGGAAAGACAGATTTGAGAAAGAGAAAACGAATTGAGATAGATCATGGTGAGAGAGTGTCTAGGAAGAAAGGTAGAGACAGAAAGGTGAGTTAGAGGTATGAATAAAGAGAGAAGCAGGCAGGTGAAGTAGAAGGGCGAAGTAAAAAGAAGCAAAAGATAGAGAAAGAGGAAATAACAATAGAAAAAATGAGTTATCAAAGAAAAAATGTTGAGAGAAAGGAGTATGGCAGTTAGAGAGGTAAGGTCGAAGGAACAGGCATAGGGGTTGGAGAGTGAAATAACCAACAGGTGGTAAGGTAATTAAGAGTTTAGGGAGTGACAGTAAAAGTAATGTGGTACAGTGATGTGATCTAGTGATAGTCATTTGATATGGAAAAGTGAGGTAGAGAGAAAGAGAGGTGAGGTAGGGAGTGTTGCAGTATTGGCAGGTGTGTGAGAAAGAAGTGGAAAGATGTGAAATATAGAGAGACAGAGTATTGAGGTAACAAGAGATAAGGGTGACAGAGAAGGGAAATAAGTGGAAGTGAGATGCAGGAGTTGAGATGGAAATATACCAGTGAGGGGCACAAAGAAGAGTGAGGTAGAGCGAGAGTTGTATTAGAGAGAGGGGCTAGAGAGGAGGAGAAGTAGTGGTAAGTCAGAGAGTGGTAGAGAACAGACCTGCCAAATCACAAAATGCCACCACATGACACCCTATATCAGCTCCAATCACACGGTCACCTGGTGGAGAGCCAATATCACACAGTGGCAGGGAAAACAAGCTGAAAACTACTATAAACAGTGGCTTTCGGCTCTTTTTCTGAGGCTTTGAACTGCTGACGTCCAATAATGGGTGTGAAAATACCCCAGGACATCGGCACCAGCCTCAGCAAGCACTTTTGTATTGGACGAGGAGGCGGTTTGGGGTGTGGTCTGAGAGACGGGCAAATTCATGAAAGAGAGAGGTAGGTAGGGAAAGTTGGGTGAGAGACGTGTGAAAGATGAGCTGGAAATGATACATCAAGAAAGATGAGCTAGAGAAGCATAGGAGACACATAGAGATGTAGAGGTAGGTACAAAGAAAGAAGTAAAGAGCAACTGTGAGATTGTAGAGTGAAGTACAGAAATTATGAGAAACAAAGATAGTTGAGTCAGAGAATAAGAAGTAGAGGTAGAACAGAGATGTGGAATAGAGGTAGTCAATGAGTGGGTAGGTAGAGAAGTGAAGTGCAGAGAAGGGTGGAGTTTTACTGAATGATGAGGTAGAGAGAAGTGAGGTACAACAAGGCAGGTAGAGAGAGGTGACATAGAAAATGCTGAGGTAGAAAGCAGTGGTGGCTGGCAATTTTAGGGGGCGGGCGGGCAGGACACACACACACATACACACTCACAGTCATTCATTCAAACACACGTGCACACACACTCATCCATTTACAACACTCATTACCAAATATTCAAGCATACACGCAAGCCTCAAACATTCATTAAAAAAAAAAAACAACACAATTACCTGCAGCTTGAACTCGGAGGTCACAGGAGTGTTGGGACTGCTACCTTCCCTCATTCAGACAATGAGGGAAGGCAGCAGTCCCAACCTCATCACAAAGTGGGATGGAGTCAGTAAAACTGCTGAACCTATCCCACTCTGTGACCATATGTCAGTGATTGACACACGGCCCTGGGCACTTCAGGTCTTAAAGCTTTAGTGCCCAGTTTTGAGGTAATGAGTGGCACTACCCCTCATCACTGCGGGGGAGGGCCTTGAGGAACTTTTCTGAGCTAAGGAGGTCCTGCCATAGGAGCCGTGACCTACTCAGCCCAGAAAAGTTCAGCTCAGGCAGCCAGGAGCCTGCGCAAATAGCGCATGTCTAGCTCCTGACTGCCTGACCTGAAAATGAATAGTGTCTGTCAGAATGACCTTTGCTCAGCTTGACAGACATTCTTCTTGAGGGGCAAAAGGCGAGGGGGCATGACCCCTCAACTCCAAAAGATGGGCCACGGCTGGTAGAAAGTTTGGAGAGTTAGAAGGAGAGGCAAGTTTGACAGATTAAGGTGAGGCGAAGAGTAATTTGGAGGGAGGTAGACAAAGAAGTAGAGAGATGTGAGGTTAGGTACAGCAAGAGACAATAGAGTGAAAGATAGCTGAGATAAATAAACAGAGGCAGCCAGATAAGTAGAGGGTGGTGAGGTAGGGATAGGTAGTGACGCAGAGCCAAATGAAGGAGTAGGCAGACAGTGGGAGAGATGTACATTAACATACTGAGATGAGTGGGAGACATGAGGGAGGATGAGGTACTAGAGTGATAAGTGTGATGGCCAGACAGAGAGGTGAGGTAAAGGTATGTGAATTTGAAAGGTGAGGTAGAAAGAAAGATGTTAAACAGAGAGAAAAAATGAGGTGGAGGTGAGATAGTCAGATATCTGTTTTTAGGCACAATTGCACACATGTTCAGATCACTTTACCTGGGGGTAACTACGAAGGTGGGGGCTCTGGGCAAATACCCACTTTGTTGTGCCTTACAAGGTCGCCTCTGTGTTATTATCCTAAATCTCTAGGGTTTTGTCCTTTCATAAAAGAATGGCCTAACCACTTCATCCCACACAAAGAAGAGAAAGTTCAAAAAGTTGTTACCCAGACAATGTGCCCCTCTTTATGCAGCAGCTGACAGGAAGTGAAAGTTGGCTTAGCTCAGAGTTAAATGCAGGGAAGTCCATTGTTTCTCCACAATTTCATATTTCAAATAATGGCAGTATCTAACTGCACATGGAGAGGGAGTTTGTTAGTGACCAGCTCGTTCTTATTTCACCCTATTTTACCCTCAATCACCCAAATTCAAATTTTAGAGGAAAGAATGGATCCCCACTAGAAAAACTTTGACCTTGCTTTGACCTACAGAATAAGGCAAGAACCCACAGCAGTCACTAATCTTAGCAACTACACAAGCTAAAAGAGCGTGTGTCTGTCCAGCATGGTAAAGGTATTTCTTAAAGAAACGACTGGGGATTAGTAGTACTTTATTTGTATTTGCATTTCAGCATGTATGCACATTTTTCAGTCTGATTATTAACAGCTTGTAATGTCCATGTTATCTTGATAGATGTAAAGTGGCATCTTCCACGTATGACACTTTCATCCAGTTCATTTTGTTCTCACCTAATAACAATTTATCTATACAACTTAAGACTCAAATGTTGCAGCATGGAAAGCCTTCTTAGGTAAACGCCAGAATGGGTGAAGTTATAGCAGTGGGTTGCTGAATGCATTACACAACGTGATGACATGTTGGTCATTTTGTGAACTACAAGCCTTGGTTCGGAAGCTTTTCATCATCACACTGAATGATCAGTCGGGCCTCAAGTCTCTTGGAGAGTTAAGCAGCACAGGAATTGCTAAAGTGTTAAGTGAGCCAACACATTCTAATGGATAGCTTCGTGATTGGCTCATTGTTAAAACAGTAGAGGTGAGCTATTTAGAACAATTGTTACTTGTGTCCTCGAATATTTGATCAATTGTTCATTAAGCTCTACGTTCCTAACACAACCACCAAGTCCAGGGCCAGCTTTAGGGCAGTGAGCCTGGTGCAGCTGCATTGGTCGTTGACCTAGAGGGGGGACATTGACTGCAGGGGGGTTGCTGTTTTGAGCAATAACACGATTTAAAAGCACCTGCTGCAGAGTTCCTTGTGCGTCCTGCTTTCAGGCAGCAATTAAAATGTCAAGAAAACTCTTGTGATTAATGTTTTTACTAGGGAGAGAGAGATAGAAAGAGATAGGAGTTTTGTCTAGTGGCAGGTTTGACTTGCCATAAAGTAGCGCAGAGGGTTGATATGCATGCTGCAAAGAACAGAACTGTATTTTATGAGGGTAGCTGAGTGGATTAGTAAAACCAGCCTTTATTGGCACTTTAAAACAAATGAAGTGTATGTGAGAGAGGGGTTATGGAGATATGAGGGGTACTTTTGCCCGGTGGCAGTGAGGGAATCTGAGGAAGAGGTTATAGGGTGGGGGTGCCAAAAAAGACTGTTGCACCGGGCACCACCAGTGCTACAGTCGACCCTGGCCAAGTCATTGAAACCTCTATAGTATTGTGTGAAAAGTAATGGCTCATCCCCTTAGGATCTCATTCAAGCACTTAAGGGTCTGTAGAGTCCTGACCTTGACCGCTGTAACTGTATCTCTCTATTCTCCAACTTTCAATAACTCCATGACACCCAAAAGGAAGTTGTGTGTACAAACTCCGTTTGTACAATGTTCACACTTGAAATAAAGCAGGTCAAAAAAGCTACTGTTAACTTTAATAGAAATGGTGCAAAAATATTAACTGGGTAACCTTTTGACATACAAAGCCAGGTACATGGCACTAACCAATCAAATACATCTTTTATGGCATGACAAAGTTAGCCAACCAAAAATCTGACCGAAAGGGAGCAGTGATGGACTTGAGATTCACCAAGTAGTGAATCCAGGTGGTGGTGTTGGATTGTAACATGAAGTGGAATGCTTACTGTATTTAATGTAACTCTTTCCGGTTGTTGAGATGTTAAAATCCCTTGCATGATGACAGACATGCGCCCCTGCCCTGAGTGCCCCACATGCATGTTTATCTGTATCCCTGATACTGGTTTTTGGTCATGAGTAGACACGAATCATGTATGTGAGCCATGGTCAAGGCCTGTTCGGTGTAAATGCAGTCTTCTTATAGCAATATAGGTGCACCAAGTGCTACCCTCTAAATGGCAGAGGGCTACTTGCCTTGCCAGGAGTTAAGTGACACAAGCACGGTGGTGGCAGCATACCCATTTTGTGTTTAGTAAGAATCAGCAGTGTGAACAAGCCTTTTTACTAGACCTGGGCGGAGTTCACGGAGTCCGACGCCGCAGAATTTTGCAGAGTTGAAAAAAAACTCAGTTGAATTCAGCGAAGGTGGAGTTCCATGACCGGCGGAGTCCTCAATGCGCCCAATCTCGGAAGCGCTAAGCAGGGTCGGGCCTGGTCAGCCAGACCTGACCTGTTTAGCGCATTCAAGATTGGGCGCATTCAGACGAGGGCCTTGGCAGTGAAAACTGTTGTTTCAGGCCTCAAGAGGCCTGATACAGCAGCTTTCGCTTGCTACGGCCCTGACCTGAATTCAGGCCAGGGCCTTAGCAGCAAAAGCTGCCCTTTCAGTTCTTGTTTGTGCACCAATGTGCACAAACAACGTCAAAAAAAGAGAAGAGGATTTACCTAACTGTTCCTAGGGAGTCCTCCTCTTTGACGAGTCCCCCTCACAGCGCAGAGGCCTCCCTCCTCTGCTCCGGTGTGCGCTGCAGCCCAGTTATGGGCTACACAGTAAAAGTGCAGACTGTCTGCGCTTGCACTATGCAGCGCATACTGGTCTGCAGTGCGCTCTGGGTGAGCTCTGCTTCGCTGGCATGGCTAGCGGAGTTTTTTAGACAACTCCGTGCTTGAAGCGGAGCACGGAGATCCAAAAACTCCGCTAGCTCCGCCATCGGAGCGGAGCACCCCGCACACCCATACATTTTACATGTATCACTAAAGGGGCATATACTGGCCCACTCATGTAAATATTCACTGCTGTGTACCTAACTCAGCTTTGGCCTACATGTTGACTGTGTGTAGCACCATGCAGCGAGTGCATAGTACATAAGATGGAGGCCTAGAGGGTCCATTTTGGAAGCCCTGGTCCTGGAAAGCCTAGTGGAGGTAAGAACTGCAACCCCCAGGCAGAAGAAATCGTTTTCTGACATTCCTGAGGGCTGCAGTGGGAACACTCACACACAGAGGAAGGAGAGCAGAGAATATTCGCAAATCAAAGGTCTCCTTGATTGCAGGGAGTGTTACTATTCAGGGAGGCCTGCACTCATTGTAAAGAAAGATGGTGGTTCTGACAAGGTTGGCCCTGTAGGACCAGGGAATCATGGTAGAGTGGAAGGCTTTGGCCTTTAAATGTTTGTGAGGCATATTTCAGTGGAGGGTGACAGACAGTTTGCTTCCCAGTTACTCAACCTGCATTGTGGGTCAATCTAAATTGGATTTGCTCCTGCTGTGGCAGACTGTCAGTTTGACAAAGGACAGGGGAGAAGGTACTTCCAAGAAATCAATACCCATAACAGGAATATGAAAGTACCAGACACTAAATCACATCAGTGTCTGGGTTTGGAATCTAAAGGTGAGAGCCTGAGTTTCACAAGTGGTCGACAGCACTGTTCAACAGGAGAGAAGATCATCAACACTTCTAGCTTCAGAAACCAGGACTAGGAACCACGATTAGCATCCCTGCTGGGTGAGGGAAACCATCACCCAGGAAGTCAAGACCATTTGCCCTGTACCTGTATCAACAGCCTACTGGCTACCTGCCAAGACCATCAGAGCCTATGTTGACGAGGGGAGTGCCTGGAGGAAGCAGGGCCCAGTGGGTATCCTGCCAAGGGGCAGTGAGCAAAGTGTGATTCACATGGTCCAGTCAGGACCACTGCAAGTTTGCTGGCCGCCTGCCCATTCTTGAGATTTCAGTGATGCATGTGTGGCAGGAGTGGGCCGCCATGAAACTAAGGCTGTTATCCATGTGCCATAAAAGTTAGTGACACAGTGTACCAGTAGGAAGCCACCGCTAAACTAGAGCCAATAACCTTGTTAGAGACTTTTGTGTGCCAGTAGGGAGCCACTATCAAGCAAGGGCTGTGCTCCTGTGCCAGTGAAGCTGGCATCCGAGCGTGCTAGGAGGAAGGCACATTGAAACTAGCGCCAACACTCTTGTGCAAATGAAGTAGGTGAAACCTGTGTACCAGGCAGGAGCCACCATGAAGGCAGGGCCATCGCTCTGGGTTATCATTCCAAGCATGATTTAAAGAACACTTACTGATTGCTCAGGGAGCTGTGGAGAGGACATTGAAAACCCATGCGGGCCGTCCAAAAACTGAAGAGGCCAAAACTGTCATAGAACAAAGACCGCAAGCACTGGGAGATCAGAGACTATGAAGATGTGTCCTAGTCCGTCCGCAATTACCGGTTGTTGTCAGGTCAGATAAGGCTGTTCAAGGCTGTCATGTCTGCCAAGAACTTGCACAATCATAGCACATAGCGCCTGTCAAACATACTCTTAAGACCAGACGTAGACTTTGTTGCATGGGAGCTAGCAGGGCCACGTCAGAAAGTGGCCCCTTTTAGCAAGTGGGGAATAACCAGTCCCAGTGTAGTGGAAAGAGGGGTCAAAGACACTATCCGGGATGATGCCAGCATGTGATCCTTAATAGACTGTGAACTGTTTAGTGTGTTGCCTCAATGCTTTGGTTGATTATATTAAAAAACGACTTTGTTCATGTATTTGACTGGACAACCAGCATACAGTGGATACTGTTTCTACTTTGCATCTTGTGCTGGTGTATGCCTAACACCCAACTCCCGCTTGAAGAGCCTTGGACTACTCAACTTGGGCTGTCACCGAGAGTCTAGTGCTGAAACGAGTTATGCTTGGCCAAAATATGAGGATTCATGTTATGTTATTTTATGTAACATTGTAGAGTGTGGCTAATCACCCATGAGGGTATCTATGCACTGAGTAGGGCAGGGCTGAGTAGGGAGGAGGAGACCATGCCTGTTTCATTTGGAAGAGCCATGTCCTGATGTTCCTTTGAACATCCATGAGGGAGGGGAAGGTTCTGAGGTATTACGGAAGGTCGGACCAGTCTTGGATGCGAGGTATGAAAAGCATACTCCGCTTCTGGTCTTCATGCAAATGAGATGTAGTGTTGCCTGGTACATTCATTGAAGGTGTCTGGTTGGTTGGTAGAAGTTGAGGCTTTGGTTCCGTCATGCTGGAACAGTGTTGTGGAGAGCTTTGCAGGCATGGGTGAGTAGCTTGAACTAACAACTTTCCTGGACTGGGAGCCATTGGAAATTGTTGAGATTAAGAGAGATGTGGTTATTTCATGGGATGCTCAGGATGAATCTGGCGGGCTCATCTTGAACAGGCCAGGGCCTGGCACAAGTTGGGAGTATGTTGGCCCTGGGACACCAGGAGTAAAGGCTGCAACTCCCAAAGGTTGGGCCCAGTAACCCCTGCTTGCCCTGTGGCTCTTTTAAAGGGGTTTTAATACAGCTGTTTCCTAATTACTGAAAAGGGAATGGGCAGTACCAGTGGATTCTAGGATGTCCTACCAGATCATTGGTGCAGGGTAAAGGAGGCTTGTTGCTTACGTTTCTGTTTCATACACATTTTCATTTCCAGTTTCAACCTGCTTGCTGAAATTGACTAAAATCACCACCATTACCAAATGGGGAATAACCAGTCCCAGTAGAAGGGACAAAGGGAATTGAGGATACTGTCAAGGAGGACACTAGCATACTGACTTTAATAGACTGCGGATATTATTTAGTGTGTTGCCGCTATGCTTTGTGTGCTTATGTTAAAATACTTCTTTTTTTCATTCACGCAAGCATTTGACTGGACAATCAGCTTTTTGCGGTTATAATTTGTACTTTGAGTCTTGCACCTGTGTATGCCTCACACCTACCTCCTGCTCACAGAGGCCTGGACTGCTGGTCCACAATTTCACTGAGAGTCAAGTGCTTAAAGGGATAGTACTTGGCCCAGAACCCATGATAGATCGGACCTCAGGACAGAAGGAGAAAAATGCCACAACTCCCATGGTTAGGCTCAGTAATACCCGCTTGCCTTGTGGCCCACTGAATGAGCACACTCTCAAGTGGCTTGAAGCGATCGTCTGACTTCAATAACATGAATATTTTCCATAGGACTGCTGCCTAGGTTATCACCACATAATCCTGGCATGCTAGTGCCGCTGTCCACGATAGCACATGATGGCACTTTGCCATCATGGTAATGGGAAGATGGAAAATTAACAAACAGTGCCAATGTCATGGAGGTAGTAAGTCTCCGACACAACGGAGGATGGATGGGAATATAGAAATTAATGAGAGGAAATGGAATCAAAAAGAATGTGGTCTGGACAGTCATGCAGGCTAAGGGGATCGAATATATTCGACAAACAAATGAAGGCAAGTAATTGGAAGTGGTGGCAACATTGAGGGAAATCATTTAAGTGCCCTGGGCTGTTATATGTTGGCCAGAAGTGTGTTTATATTAGATCTATATAACAAAGACAACCATAAGAAAGTTTTTGCAGAAAAGTTAAACAATAGAATTTTTTTTCCACTGGGGCTTAAGGAGAGATATGCAGCAATTTCTAGGCAATGCGATCGAATTGTGGGTACAAAGAAAAATGGCATCGGCAGAGGAAGTAGTTCCAAAGGTGATAAAAAACAGCACAAAGGAGACCGAATTTAGTAGTTAATAGCAAGTGTGGGGTGTCACTGAAATTCAGTTGAACACGTGATGCAGACAGGTTTCTTTTTATGACACGTTTCATAGTAACTAGTCACTAACCTGTGTTCAACATTCTTGTTATGATGTGTTTGTGTCACGTAATTATATGTGCTTACTTACAGAAAAACATTACTCAGTGTCTGACCAAACAAACTCCGCCACAAATTCCAAAGTATCTACAGAGATTTAGCGGAGCATTTCAAATATTTCACAGGAAATGGGAAGGAGTGAAATGTTTATTATGCCTCGGTACCTTGTAAACACTGCAGGCCACTGCGGATGGTGACAGTTTCCAAAAGAAGGACATACGTGATAAAGAATACACACACACGTACAGATACTCCATTTAATGGAAAGACTGTGAGTAAACATATGGTGTGCATTAAAAGCAGGTAACATCATCACACCCCTTGTGAGTCAGCTAAGCGCTAGTCGTTGGTGACCTAATGTCTTTGCAAGCTTCACCAGGGTTTCTACCTTCGTTATTCCATTCTGTACTAAAGAGAGTTGTGCAAAGGGAGGGTTTGTGTTACACCCACCACACAAATGCAGGTATGCACTTGACTACAGGGTACATCTTTAGCTAACACTGGAGTAGTGCACATGCATGATGATCATATTTATTTCAGTTAGAAAGTACTAAGAGATACTCAGGACTGTACCGGTAGGATGACAGACGTTGTGGGCACTGGAGATGTACAGCTTGGTATTAGAGAAGGCGCCAGAAAAGAGGGTCTCTATGCATGTGTACAGTCTCCTATTACAGCAGCATCCACTTGGGAAATAATGCAATAGGTCTCGTGAAAATGCTTGATACATAAAGAGCAGATCTCCTTTATTCTCTGAGGCAAAGGGGGGTTTGAGCGACCCTGCAAGACCATCACATAAGAAGGGGCCCAGGCTTTTGCCTCTTTCTCGGGGCTGGGCAGGGCTGTGCATGCCCAGGTCTAGTCACCAAAGCAGTCGCCCCCTCTTTTTGCCGCTCTCAGTCGAAGGAGGTTGACTACGTAAGTCTACGAGTGCTTGCTGCCAGACATTATGATCTGGTCCAGGCGAGACTCTTTCCAAGGATCTCATTAGAAGAGATCACAATCTAATCTGATCAGGATAATATCTTGCCCAGTCCTGATGCAGAGTCTACAGCAGCCCGTCTTCGGCAGACACAGCTCGTCTGTAGGCATGTTTATCACGAGAGGTTTGGTTCATGGAACTGAAAATGTCACCTGTTTGCCTCCTTCATTAAGAATGGCTTTTGAAATTCTTGCAGGGATGAGCTCTCACCCAGCTGTAACTACCTGCCAGCTCGATCAAAGTGCTTTAAAGATGCTTACCCAGCATAGGCTGTGCAGGCACTTGCTAGGTCCCTCGGGTTCTAAGAGTTGGTCCCTTTAACGCGTGTTTCCTTCTTGGGATAGTAATCATACTAACCACACCCAAAACAGTAATAGTCTAAATTAGAAACGGGCAGCTTGAAAGCGTTTGTGACTACTCCCAAACCTACCAGCAGCTCCTGGCTGCCTGTGGTTGAAAGCAAACAACAATACAAAGTATGGCTGATGTTGAAATATAACTTATATCCATATTTACCTATGTTGAGCAACACTATAGACAAATGGTTGTGAAATTGTTATCAGTGCAAGGTGTTACATCATCTACAGGGAACACAGCAGCTGCACTGGCATCACCCCCCATTTCTATAAGCCACAGGTGTTATTTGCTGAACTACATGTTTAAAGTTTAGGTGCCCTAAAGAGTGTGATGATCCTGTACAGAGAGAATTCATTCAATGGTTTTCAGTCTTAAAATCATTAAAATAACATAAGAAAATAATAAAACAATTTTCTGATGCGAAGTTTAGTATGTTTCACGTGTGCACTGATCATGCTTGAAGTCAAGCAGTGATAGCATGGGCGGGTCACCCCAATGAAAGCAGCACCGGCTGCAAAACGTTTACTATAAAACGATAATAAACTACGTTTATTGTCATTTTATAGTGAAAGAGTCAGGGCCATGGGGCTCTGATGGGATGACTTCCCCTCAGTGCTCATGTATGTTTGGCCTGCCGCTTCGTGCCGGCCAAACACACATGCGCACTGTGCTCTGACCAAACCAGCAACACAGGCACTGTTTTGCTGGGTTGGAGACAGCAGGCAGATACTTTCACTCTGCCTCGGAGAGCCCTGGCTGACCCCTCCATCCAATCCTAATGCTACTTTCATTCTGCTATTAGCATGAAAGCAAAGTTAGGATTGGAAGCTGGGTAGGCTGGGAGCCGGTGCCTGCAGAAGAGGAGCGGAGTGCAGCAACACTAGCATGGCGCGTAAGGTAAGTTGTTTTTTTTTATTAATATTTTTTGTTTGTTTTTTGTTTCCCCCTCCACTCCTGCCAAGCGCCATGCCACCCCACCCCTTTTCCCTCCAGCGAGCCGCCACTGAGTGATAGTGGCAAGTTATTGCATCCCTTTGAGTCGATAGGTGTCCCGGCTGCCTGTCCCCCCCACCAATGATCGAGATAGAACTTGAAGACAGACATGGAACCTTCACAATATACTTTGCACGCACTCCCGATGCCCACACCGTGTTAATAACAGTCAGTTTATGCTGTCATTTTTAGTATTTGTTTTAATGTTTTTGAATCTTTTGATTGGTATTTCGGTAACGCACATCTGCCATTGGAATGTGGGCCAGAAATATTTAGGGCTGCCTGAAGTATTGAGCTGAAAGGAGCCCATTTTTACCTGCACTTGGTCTTGTATTCATGGCCGGAATAGAATGCAGGCTCTATGTCACATTTTATTCAGCACTGACTGCTGCGCTGGCAGACAAGCTGACAAACATTAGACGTCACTGACGTTACGTTATTATGTGGTAACCAGGGCAAGTGGCCAGGGACACCTAAGGCCGAAGAGGCATTTTAGTAGACACTACTGTGGAACATCATTTTGGATTCGGTTAGCCATTAAAGCCCACTCTATTTAGATCAGATTTTATACATGCCTTAAAAAATATGTGGGGTTGAGCTGAACCCAAGCATTTTGCTACTGCAAAAAAGTGTGTAGAAATGTAGACAAATAATTGCTCAGTTTCTCCATGATGTAAGGTATTTTGATTTCTTAATAGAAGCTTTTTTTGTTTCAGCATCGGTTCAAGTATACAAATTATACCTATTGAGGTGTAATCAAATTCGCTTGTAAGTGGCTCCATGTCACTGTGACCTAGGCAGAAGGCAGTGTAGCTCAGCCTCATAGATGTCAACCCTCCAATTCAAAGAATTCAATGGCTTCAATTACTAGTGCAGTGATAAAATACACCTCCAGTACAAATCCGTTTGCCTGGGTGTCGCAATAACAAGTGGGTTGGAGTGTTCCAAACCCTTATTTAAAAAAAAAAAAAAGTTTATTGCACATTTTACATTAAGGGGTTACTGATTTGGTGAGGAAGAGGCTTCTGCGGAAGCATCAGACCGCTTCCCGCACCAGAGGAGTGTGGGACAGTGGGGCTTTGGAGAAGGGGTCAAATAGGTGCAATATGCTTGTTATGTCCCACAGAGGAGAGGCAGTCACAGTATCCTCAAGTTGGCAACTCACAAGCCAGCAGCAGGCCAGGAAGTAGTATGTTAAATTGAATACTCCCAAACCACCCTGGTTGGATGGGATATAAAGCTTAGCGAGGGCCACCATATGGAACGTAGCATGAAAAATAAAGTCACCTGTCAGGCGCTCAAGGGAGCGGAAGAAGGGCTTGGTATTGCATGGTGGATAGGTTGGCGCAGTATTACAGCAGGCATAGAAGCATTACTTTCTTCTTGAGGGCTATTCGGCCCACAACTGAAAGTGGCAGAGCCTGCTAGAAAGACATCTGCTCACGCAAGGAGGGCACACCTGAGAAAGATTTCAATCGAGGAGATCCATTGGAGTATGAATAAACCTTATGCCTAGATAACAGAAAGTGGTGGGCTGCCATAACAATAGGACACTGTTTATCTGAAGAATAAGAGAAGGCACTGTGGGAGTGAATGGAAGAGGAAAGATTTTGTCCAATTAACCCTGAGGCCTGATAGCTTGGAAAAACTGTTAATTACTTGCGCTATGTTTGGCGGACATTGAGATTGCCTTTATGATACAGGAGTATATCATCTGCTTGGAGGGAAACAGAATGAAGGCCATCACTGAGCGATATACCCCAACTTTGTTCATGGTCCAGGAGGATGTGAGCCAGTGGCTCCATCACTAAAGATAAAAGCAGCAGAGATAGCAGGCATCCTTGACAGGTGCCTGTGTGGATCGATATCGGGTCAAATATTAGGCATCCTGTTTTTACCTCGGCAGAGGGGAGAGTGTGAGTGTAGAGGAATCTGATAACGTTTTTAAAGAGGGTGCCCAGGCCATAGTGAGGGATTACCTCAAACACACAGCTCCACTCCAGAGAGTCAGAAGCCTTTTCTAGGTCAAGCATGAGGAGGCCAGCACATGGCCATGTGACAGGGGCACACTCCAGCACCCGGAATAATTGTCATAGATTCATAGAGGTATTTCTGGCCAGAACAAATCCACTTTGGTCTGGGTGGACCAGTTGTGGGAACGGAGGTGGAAGCCAATCTGCTACTATCTTAGCGAGCACTTAGAAGTGCCAGACCGCAGTAGGATTCCAGCAACTCTGTGTCCCTGCTGGGTATAGATAGTGATACCAGTAGGGGAGGAGCCAAGATGGCGCCGTAGTCGGACGCATCTTGAGGTGCTCTGAGACGGTCTCCGGAAAAAAAGATCCTGCGTACATGTCTTGCCCCTCTGGGACTTACTGCGGTGAGGAGAGGGGGTCTTCTTGCCTCCCGACCCCCCAGATCCTGTGAAGGAAGCTGAACGACAGGGGTTGATCCCCCGCGACATGACTGAACGAACAGGCCGGGCCCGTGGAAGGAGCGACTGCCGGGAGAGAGGAGGGCGGAGCCGGTGAGCCCGAGCGCAGCTGGCGGCAGAGTCGGCTCTGATTTCAAGGCCCTGGTTCCCCTTCGGGTGCATTCTTGCCCGGGAGTGGCCGGTTCCCGGACGCCGCGCTACAGAGCTGCGAGAGAGGAGGGGCGGCGGTGTGCCCACTGAGGCCACAGTCCCCGGCTGCTGCAGAAGTTAGAGGCCGAAGGGGGAGGCCTGCCCCAGGAGCACAGAAGGTGAAGGTGGGCCCGGTGATCACGGGGCTTGTATGGGACTCTCCCGGTTTGGACTGGGGAGGAGTCGCCATCCCCGGGCGAAGTCCGGCCTGTGCCTGTTTTGGGGGGTGTGTGACGTGCCTGCCCCCCCACCGAAGCTGTTTGACTGGATTGAGTCCAGACGTCGCTGACCCTCACTGAACAAGAGGAGATTCCGCCAGGAGGATCTGTCTGAGACCTGGCTTTGAGGTACTGTGACCGCGAATAAAGAATGTGCCGCCAGGGCGTTTGAGGCAGGATAACTTGGATGGTACAACTCTATCTACAACCCCCCCACTGAGAGGCTTGGTTAGAGAAGGCACTCCCATAAGGAGGGGAAAAGGGTGTGATTTAAAACTGCACTGATCATCTGGTGTTGGATACCTCTTGTGGACATGGGCCCTGCAGTGGTTTGCCTTGATTGAGGTGGATGAGTGACCCTTGCACGAAACCCGTGCTCCTTGGAAATTGGAAACCCTACAGAAGTGGTAGCTGACCCTCGATGGCGCGAGACAAGGATCCTAAACTGCCCCGTCAGGGCAAAATGGACAGATACACGAAAGTAGTGACCCCCCCCCAGTGTCGGTGGCGGAGCCTACGCACGCTCCGGATAATAGTGAGCTTCTATTAGCAATACAGGCCTCCAGGGGAGCTCTCGAGGAATAGATGGGTGAGGTGCATTCAAGGTATTACTGCTTAGGCAGGATCTGCGCATGGTGGCTGAGAGGGTTTCATCAGATGAGAGACCCGTATATCAGAAGTGGAAGATACAGTCAGGGACCTACGGAAGGAGGTATCGGAGTTCAAAGTAATCAATAAAGATGTAATATGACAACTGGAAGACGCAGAAAATAGAGCACGACGCAATAACCTCAGCTTTGTGGGATTTGCTGAGGGAATAGAAGGGACGGATATGAATGGTTTCCTCGAGACATGGCTAAAGCGGGTCCTTCCGCTTGAAAAGTTCTCGACATGCTTCATAATAGAGCGAGCCCACAGGGCACTGGGCGGGAGACCTCCCCCGGGTGCCCCCCCAGGCCAGTGATAGCTTGTTTTCTCAACTACCAAGACAGAGACATGATCCTAATGGAGGTCTGTAAGCTGGGAGAGGTCAGGCACGAGAACTCAAAGATCCTAGTCTTTCCGGATTACTCTAGAGAAGTGCAAAAACAAAGACGTGCTTTTGACTCGGTAAAGGCCAGGCTTCGTGGCCTCCAGCTTGGGTATATGCTCCTCTTTCCGGCCACACTTAAAGTTATGTTCCAAGGAAAATCCTTTTTCTTTCAATCCCCCGAGGAGGCCTGGGACTGGATTGAGGAGCGACCCCGGCTTGTTAAGGGGGGAACTGGAGAACCAGAAGAGATATCTAGAGAAACAGAGGGCGCGAGGCCCAAGGCATGGTCCCTCCCGGTGCATAGAGGCAGAAGGAGACAGAGAGCTGGTAGAAGTACGCCCTGGAGGATTCCCAGAAGAGCAGGAAGGGAGAGCGGACACTACGGATTCGGTAGGAACTTACGGTGTGGGAGCTCGGTCTCGAAATGGAAAGGTCATTGCTGATCCACGGACCCCTAGCGATGGGCCCGGCCCTGGGGCCATAGACAAAATGGAGGTTGAGAAGGACACCCAGACCCCGGGTTTTCGGAGGGATACCTGCGAGTCTGAAGACTGAAGGGGATGGTGAGCTGTCTTTGTCCTACCCCGAACCTACAAAAGGACTACTCCCCCTTCATATTAAGGTGGTTTGAACAAGTTTTTCATAGTTCTACATGGTTTAGGGGTAAGGGAGGAGGTGGGGCTACAGACCTCCGGACTGTAGCGGAGTAGGGATATGAGGGAACACGCTCACAGGGACCATTGGGAGGTGGGGAGGGGGGAGGGAGGGGTGTTAAGCTTTCAATGGTTGTTTACCATATTGTTTTTGCTCAGTTGTATAACTAACCCACAGAAACAGGCGCGCACAGTTGAATACCAAGGGAAGAAAGAGAATCTCTATGAATCTCATTACGGTGGCACTATGTGCTCCAATTGGTCGAGAAGTTTTAGTGTAAAGATTCACTATTTGAGATGGCCCCCAGAAATACAGATAGAGTGACGCCCCCAGAGAATGAGAAGGGCTTTAGAGTGCTTTTGTGGAAGGTAAATGGTCTGGGTGATAGAGTCAAGAGGGGTCTAGTCTCCCAATATATCAAAAGACAGAAACCAGACATAGTGCTCCTACAAGAAACTCACCTGAAAGGTACGAAATGTGTTTTTTTAAATACAGGTCCCTATGTAGTGCTCGCTCATGTGGGGTACACATCAGGTTCTAGAGGGGTAGCAATATTGATCCGCAAGAACCCCCCCTTTCAGGTCACCCGTAGGTGGGAGGATATGGATGGACGCTTTGTGGGAGTTGAGGGCTCCTGGGGACGAAGAGAAATCCTGCTCCTGAGTGCATATGCCCCCCCGGGACTGCAGGGCCCTCTTCTTGATAAGATCGCAAGGATCCTACTAATATCTTCTGCCTCTTTTCACATACTGGGAGGAGACTTTAATGATGTGATGGACCTAGCACTGGATAGATCAGGGGAGAGACAGGCGACAGGTCAGGGTACCCCACTGTATGACTTTGCGACCTCCCTGGGATTAACAGACGTGTGGAGAGGGAGACACTCAGGGGAAAAAATACTTATACTTCACAGGGGAACACAGAGCCTTTTCTCGCTTAGATTACATCTTCTGGGGAGATAGGTAAGATACAAAGGAAAGATTACCTCGCAAGAGGACTATCAGATCACTCCCCATTGTTGGTCACCTTAGGTGGGAAATCTGAGGGATGCAGGGTCTGGAGGTTGAATGCGTGGGATATGCAAGATAGAGAAGTAGCAAGAGGTTTACGAGTGGACACCAACCTTTACTTTAATGAAAACGTAGGGTCAGTGAGATCTACAGTGATTCTATGGGAAGCCTATAAGACAGTGCTTAGAGACAGCGCACAAAACTTAGTGGCTCAAAAAAGACGTAGAGATAATAAACAATTGGGGGACATAGAGGTTAAGCTCCTTGAGATAGAAGGGGAAGCGATACTGACACCCACATCCTCATTATGTCGACAACTTGAGCTCACGAAAGCGGAATACAGAGAGATAGCTGAAAAAGAGACGAAGACCCACCTCTAGGTGACCCAGTATAGACTATATGAGACTGGAGATAAAGCTGGGAAACTTCTTGCCTGGCTTGGAAAGAAAGAAAGAGAAGCTAGATGGGTTCAAGAAATAAAGACCCAAGATGGGGTTAGAGTCACTGAAGATAAAGACATTGCGGAGACATTTGCACGCTACTACAGGGACTTTTATAGGGCGAGACCATTAGAAGGTGTGGATTCTATCACTGAATATCTGAACGGGATCGATATGCCTGTACTGGATTTGGAGGACCGGGAGGATCTTGAGGGAGAGCTCACAGTGGAGATCTCTGCAGCCCTGGCACGGCTCAGACCGGGCAAAGCCCCAGGCCCATATGGCTTCCCGGCCGAGATTTTCAAAATCTTCCTAGAGACACTGTCTCCCCATTTATTAAATACGTATCTAGAGGCTCGTCAGCAGGGGGTGTTCCCCCCAGACCTACGGAGGGATGAGATTGCAGTAGATAGATGCGCCTCATACAGGCCAATATCCCTGTTAAATGTGGAGGTCAAGGCTTTGGCAGGTGTGCTGCCATCCCGGATGCTAGGAGTCATTTCTTCATTAGTTCACATGGATCAGACCGGCTTTATGCCTGGAAGGTCCACAAGACACAACTTGAGAAGAGCGCACATATGGTTGGCCACAGTGATGAATCGCCCAGAGCCTCACTTATTTCTTGCCCTAGATGCGTAGAAGGCTTTTGATGCAGTGCACTGGCCATTTCTGGTGGCTACCTTAATGCGATTTGGGTTTGGACCAAAATATATTGCGTGGGTACAGTTGCTTTATACAAGGCCCATGGCGGCAGTCAGGGTGAATGGAGTTATCTCTTCAGAGTTCCCCATTGAGAGAGGCACGAGGCTGGGGTGCCCTTTGTCCCCCCTGCTGTTCGCCCTCACTCTGGAATCTCTAGCGTGCAAGATCAGAAACTCCGCAGGCATATACAGCTTTGGACTGAAACCGGGAGGAGGCGCGCATCTCCCTGTATGCGGATGACGTCCTCCTCTATATCGCCCGTCCTGAGGCGACCCTCCTGAGATTGTTTCTCTTGATAGAGGAGTATGGAAGGCACTCGGGATACGCATTAATTGGCAAAAATCGATCTTATACACACCACAACAGGGAGTATCTTTGCCACTGCTGCCGATGCAGCTGCATTGCACAGGAGAGGGATTCCAATACTTAGGCATCTACGTCACTCATGAAGCTGACAGATGCCATGGGCGTAACCTCGGGAGGATAGTAAGGGAATGTAGTAATGACTTTAATAGATGGAAAACACTGCCCCTGACATTGGTAGGCCGGGTGGCAATGGTTAAAATGATTTCCCTACCGAAGTTCTTATAGGCTTTACAAAATACATACTACCAAATTCCCTCCGGCTAATTTAGAGCCATAGACAGAGACATTTGAATTTTCCTATGGGAAGGGAAACACCCACGAATAGCCCTCACGACGCTGCAATGGAGCCAATATGCAGGTGGGTTGTCCCTACCTGATATTGAGGCATACTATTGGGAGGCTCATCTAATTAATGTCAATGACTGGTTATATATGGCACAGATCAACA
Source organism: Pleurodeles waltl (assembly GCF_031143425.1). Taxonomy (NCBI): domain Eukaryota; kingdom Metazoa; phylum Chordata; class Amphibia; order Caudata; family Salamandridae; genus Pleurodeles; species Pleurodeles waltl. The sequence continues at coordinate 903,046,717 of NC_090445.1, forward strand.
CCCCACCTTCTGAATGGAGCGGCTACAATGGGAGGGAAGGTCCTGTAGACAATTTTTATACAAGGGTACTGGGATTGAACACCTCACTCCAGCCACGAGGGTGACCCTGCTGGCCTGGAAAAGAGCCAATAAGAAGATAGGATGGTATAAGCATCCCACTAGGAAAACCCCATTATGGGAGGGAGGGTGTTTAAAGGAAATTAAGAAACTTAAGGGCTTCAAGAGTTGGAATTTCCAACATTGGGGATCTGATACTGAATGGAGACCTTATGCCCTTTGAGTATCTTCAACGGGAATATGCCCTGAGCAGAACGCAATACTTCCAATATCTACGGCTGAGACATGCTTGGAGGGTGGAGGGTCTCTTGGGACGGGAAATTGTGGACCACTCCCCCCCTGGGGCTGCTTGCTAACAAATCAAATAATGGAGAAAGCGACATCGGCAGTATATAAGACCATCAATAATAATATGCCAAATACGCTGGTAACCCTACGTACTAAATGGGAGAAAGACCTGGGACCTATGGAAGACATAGGGGGTCATTCTAACTCTGGCGGGCGGCGGAGGCCGCCCGCCAGAGTTCCCCTGACAGAAGACCGCTGCAGTGATTCTGTGTTTCCCGCTGGGCTGGCGGGCGACCGCCAGAAGGCCGCCCGCCAGCCCATCGGGAAACCCCTTCCCACGAGGAAGCCGGCTCCGAATGGAGCCGGCGGAGTGGGAAGGTGCGACGGGTGCAGTTGCACCCGTCGCGAATTTCAGTGTCTGCTAAGCAGACACTGAAATTCTTTGTGGGGCCCTCTTACGGGGGCCCCTGCAGTGCCCATGCCATTGCCATGGGCACTGCAGGGGCCCCACGACACCCCATACCGCCATCCTGTTCCTGGCGGTGCTCCCGCCGACCCCGGCCCCGGCGGTCCTTGACCGCCGGGGTCGGAATGACCCCCATAGATTGGGAGGCTGCATTGATGTTTCCAAGGGAAGTGGCCGTTAGGTCCAGACTTCGCCTGATACAATTTAAAATTCTACACAGAGTGTACTATGACCTGCACAGACTATATTCAATGGGGAGGGCCAGACACCCAAATTGTGCCAGAGGTTGTAGTAAGGTCGGTTCCTTCTTTCATGTTATGTGGGATTGCCCCATTATTAGGGAGTTCTGGAAAAAGGTGTTGGGAGAACTTTCGGAGGTGCTGACTGAGCAGATCCCCCCAGATACCAAATACATACTTCTAGGCATACCCAATGATATAGATCTGCCCCGGAGGAAGCTTTTACTATGCGGACTTGGACTGATGGTAGCTGAAAGAGATATAGCCTGACTATGGGGAGCTCAGAGCTGCCCGACTCTGAGCGCCTGGAGAAAGGGCATGGACGGATTTATGATGGGGGAAAAAACTACATACACAAATAGAGGATGCCCACAGAAATTCCAAAAGATATGGGGGGATTGGATCACATATTATTCCCTAGAGCTATAGTTAAGGTGCGACCATGGACCCTAAGGGGAACAAGAGAGACACGTGACCGTTTAGCACTCCCGGTATGATTACACAGAGAGAAACTGATCAGAGGGATAAAGGAAAAGTGCTAATTGATGGGACTGCTCAAGTGCTGGTGGGTGCCATATAGGGTGTCGGGGGGGGGAGGAGATGGGAGAGGTTGCTTTTTGTTTCCCATATATATGTATGCTTTGTTTCTGAATAAGAGTTATTGCTTATGTTTTTTACCCCTTTGGATATGTTAAGTCCGGGTTTAAAAGCAAATAAAAAATAAAAAAAGATAGTGATACCAGTAATGCATCACGTAACATGGGCAGGAGACAGGCAGCTGACATTTATCATTAATGTAATCATGTAATGTTTTCAGTTTTGGGGTCAGTAAAGTGGTGTAAGCCTCATCGAATTTGGGCAGAAGCCCGCCTGCACTTGAAAGAGTGTAGATTCTCCGTTGAAATCCTCCCGCTGTTAAGGAGATGCCCTGGGATGAGTCACCTATGCTAGGAAGGATGCCACGTCATCCTCCATAGTGGTGGTTGCCAAAGTGTATAATGAAGCATAGTGTCTTGTGAAAGCAGCGTGTATACCTATATGTGTATAATCACCTCAGAGTATGCACAGATGGACAGTGTGGGCCACTGCAGCTGTATTGTCGGGTTAGCCATGCCAGCAGCTCTCCCATTTTGTTAGCCTCAGAGTGCATCTTTGCAATGTTGGTGGCATAATTCAGGCATTGCATTTTCTCTAGCAACGTTGCATGCTCAAGGCTCATCTGGGCTAGGCGGTCCCTGTCCTCAGCAGAAGTCTGCACTTGCCTCTTGTGCTGGAGAACTCCTGTTCCACCTGCGAGACCTCTCAGTCAATCTGGTGGCACATGTTCAGAATGTTGCTGAGACAGTGTCCTCTAATCGCCACCTTGAAGGCGTCCCATTCGGTCAGCCAAGAGGTGACAGTATCCGCATTTATACTGAAATATTCTGAAATGCTACCATTGAGGGAAGCCGTAAAAGGAGGGTCTTCCAAAGCTGTCACTTGTAAGCACCATGTTGGGACATGGGAGGGCCATAATCCCAGTTTATTCTAAGGTTCTGGGGATTGTGGTCAGAGTGCGTTCTTCCAAAGTAGCCTATGTGTGTAATATAAGGGATTAAATCTGGTGTGCTAACAAGGCAATCAAGATGAACATGTAGGTCATGAGGATAGGAGTAAAATGAATGTGCTTTCCTGAGGATATTGTGCATAAACAGATATCAAACTGGTTCCATTGCTGCAGTCAATAAGATAAAGCATTACCATCTGAGGTAGCGATAGTGTGGGGGAGATGCGGGAAGGATCAGTCTAATTCCACATTAAGGACACTGTTAAAGTCACCTCCAAGTAGCAAGGGAAGCCCACTCTACCATTCCATAACCCCTGTCAGGGCATCTAAGAATGCCACTCATCCAAAGTTAGGGGTGTAGATCACTCCAAGCAGTACATAGCACCCTTCCAGATGCCCTCAACAAAGACATAACAACCCTCCTGGTCTATGACTTTGTTGTCCGCAACAAAAGGGACCCCTGCCTTTATAGTGATAGTGATGGGATTTATAAAGCGCACAACTACTCAAGAGTGTCCCGGCCCTGAGGGCCATCTCAGATGCAAAACAGTTACAGTACAAAAATCAAGGTCTTAAGCTTTTTCTTAAAAACAGTCTCTATTTTTGTCTAGTGCAAATTTGGGGGTAGAGTATTCCAGCCAAGAAAGCAAAAAGAACGACCACCTGCTGTAGTCCAATGGACCCTAGGAATCCTAACCAGATAGCTATCAGCAGATGGTAAAGCTCTCACAGGTGTATAAAAGGAAATTCTGGCAGATAAATAGACAGAACCAATATGATAGAGAGCTCTATGCATTAAAAGTGTAAGTTTAAAAAAGATCCTTTTTTTCAATTGGAAGCCAATGCAAATTATACAGATGTGTAGAGATGTGCTATCGTCTAGGAAGGTCTAGGACCAACCGTGCTGCCATGTTCTGAACTGTCTGGAGTTTGTTAAGCAGATACTTAGGCAGCCCTACATGCAGCGCATTGGCATAGTCCAGTCTGGACATCACCAAGCCAATATAACAGTAATCTTGGAGGAAAGAGATAGAAAATACAAAAACCTCTTAGCCATCCAGAGGATGCCAAAACATACACCAACCAATGAGCTGATATCATTGTTCGAAGACAATTTATTATCAAATTTAACACCCACGTTTTTTACAATAGTGGCATGAGTGTCAGGAGCAGGTACTCCTGAAGGCCAGTGAGCATCCAGGTCTAATGTGAAATTGTGTCCGAAATTGAGCACTTCTGTTTTCTCAGTCTTGCACTTCAGCTGATTAGCCATCAACAACTAAAAAGACAGCAGAGAGACAGGGTTGAATTGCATCAGCATTAATGGCTCTTCCTTTGCTAAACGCAAAAAAGATCTGGGTGTCATCAGCGTAGGAGACGATCTTCACTCCAAAAGATTCTACAAGCTTAGCCAAGGACCCATATAGTTGTTAGACACAGTAGGGCTAAGCACAGAACCCTGCTGGACACCTACTGACACAATTCGACTAGAGGAAGAGTATGGAGTTTACCAAACTTCCTGCTTTGTATCCTCAAGGAATGACTTCAATCATTTCCAGGCCTTGCCTTTAATGCCCAACTCGAGGAGGCGGGAAAACATTCTGTCATGTGGGACAGTGCTGAACGCTGCCGACAGGTCCAACAGTATCAGGACTGCCTTCCCCCCTGCATCTATGGTGTTTCTAATCAAATCGGAGACCTCCACCAAGACAGTCTCCATACTGTGTCTGAGTCTGAATCACAATTGGCTAGGATGAAGAAGTCCATTAGCTTCGAAATAGCCCAAAAGCTGAGAGTTGGCAATTTTTTCCAACCAGCTTAGAAGGTGCAGGAAGATGAAAGATTGGCCTGTAATTACTTGGCACATTAGGATCAGCACAGAACAATTGTAGTTCTCTTCCAGCAAGAAGGCATTGTAGCAGAACTCAAATATTTATTTAATAGCCCATTAACAATGGGATTAATAAAATCCACTCCTAGAAACAAAATAGAGGAGAGCAAGGTTCCAATGGAGAACCTGATGTAAGATTTAAAATCAGCCTCTCGAAATCCTCCAAAGAGATAGAACTAAACTCCAAAAGGTAGTCAGGTAAGGTGTTTATGTCAATCTGGGAATGGCTGTATTCAAATATGTACTGATTATCACCTGAAGAAAGGCTGTATTGTATAGCCACAGCCTTATTACAAAAAATTTTGAAAGTTGTTCACACCAGTTGCTGAGGCATCCTTGCATTTCCGGATAGTCACAGGCTCCACAAAATCTTTCACTATTTTAAAAATGTATTTGATGTATTAGCTGCTTTACCTATGCGTTCCTGATAATACCATTCCTTAGACAGACTTACCGCAATCATATATTTTTTCAAAGCTACTTTCTAAAGTACTTTATATTGTGGGCTATAATTTTTACTCCACGTCCTCTCTGTCTTTTTACATATAATTTTCTCAAACTTGAGAGCATCAGAGAACCAAGAATTGAAAATCTTTTCCTCCTAGATGCATGAGTAGAGAGGGGAGCAAGGTTGCCAATCGTGGAGTGTACCCTCTCATCATATTCTGACATATCCGAGTCTATGGGGTTCAGAAGAGACGGAGTGTAAGCTTCCAGAGCAGTCCTTAAATTATCGCCTGTAATTTTAGAAAAAAGGCTATACAGCATGATGGATAGGCAAGTTATATTCACACCTGTAAGCCACATGTGTATGTGGAATACTAAATAGAGTAATGTGACCCCTTCACCATTTCTGTAACCGCAGAGCCTCTACCTGTGTGAAGCTGAATTCCTGCTGGAATGCTATGTGAATCGTGCGGTGACGTAAGTAGTAATCAGTGTGGCAACAGGAGGGAGTGTGCTCTCCTGGATATTCCATGTTAGTATATTAGGGTCAGTCATTGTATTAGTTATTGAATAAGTAGAATCCAGCTCCCAGCTGGAGTGTGGGGCTAGGTCCACCCAGAGGTGAGCAGTCTAGGGAGATGCAGGCTATAACATCGAACTAGTGAAAAAACAACAAAAGGAAACACATAGGCCCTCATTATGACATTGGCAGTAAATCCCACATACTGCCATGCTGACGGCCACCAACTTACCGCCACCACGGCGGATATCTGTTCACCATATTATGACACACACACCAATCCGACAGAATAATGCCACATACACAAATCCGCCAGTCCAGAGGTCAGTGCTAAAGTGGCAGTACCAACACCCATATTGTTACTCCAACAAAACAACGCCCATCACACTATGACCCACGAATCACCATGGTGGACATTCAACGGTGGTAAACCATTTGCGGTACATACCACCGCACTCAAAATGGACTCCCACAAACGAAACAACACCACATTGGACAATTCAAACAACACACACCTCACACCCATACACATACCAAACCCACAGCACTATAAAACTCACACCCACATTACCCACAACCCTTTACCATTACAAACTATTGCCAGCAGAGAGACACCAAGACCACTGACACAACTAGAGCCACACCCTATTCACACCTATACACCACTCTGGTGGCTTAGTGGACTAATGTGTCCACTATAGGGGCCTGTGTTTGACCTCATGGTCACAGGTTCAAATCCCGGCAGGTTCACTCAGCCTTTCATCCAAAATTCTGAGGTCGATAAAATGAGTACCATTGAGTTGGGTAACAATAAACATCTGTTATTCAGCGCCAAGATGCCTGCGGGTGAACGTGCGCTTTACAAATACACATGTTATGTTATGTTCATGCACCCCACATCACACACCCCAACACATTACCCAACACAACTTCTCCAACACACATCACACAACACCCATGGCACCACAAAGACGCCCCTGTTTCACAGAGGAGGAGATAAGGGTCATGGTGGAGGAAATTATCAGGGTAGAGCACAGCTATTTGGAGCACAGGTCCAGCAGATATCTATTGCTAGGAAGATGGAGCTAAGGCGGAGAATCGTGGACAGGTTCAACGCTGTGGGGCAACACCCAAGTACTAGGGATGACATCAGGAAGAGGTGGAACGACCTAAGAGGGAAGGTACATTCCATTGCAGCAAGACACCAATTCGCCATCCAGAGGACTGGCAGTGGACCCTCACCACCTTCCCCACAACTCACAGCATGGGAGGGGCAAGTCTTGGCAATACTGCATCCTGAGGGGCTGGCTGGAGTCGGAGGAGGACTGGACTCTGGAAAGTCAACTCTCTACTACTACCCCCCTACCCGCATGCCATCACATACCCCCACCCTCACTCCTATCACTCCACCACTTCCCACACACCCAACCATCACATCTCACTCATCCCAATGCCAAGCCCTCCATGCTGTTCCAATGCATGGACACCACTCACAGCCCTGCATGGGCACTCATCACTAAAGCATGCACACTATAGAGAACTAACTATCCCACCACACACTGACATACACAAGTGAAAGCTGCCAGGGCAAATCCAACCAAAGAGGGCAAGCCACGGATGCACAATATGTCAGACACAGAAACCATAACACATCATTTACATCCCCACAGGTACCAATGTCAGCGGAGAGGAGGTGCCAGCAATATCCAGTCCCCCAACTGAAGAGGCCCACAGTGATGATAGCAACTCTGGTCTTCATGATCTGGATGACCTACCTGGCCCATCAGGGACAACTGGACAGACGGTTACCCAGGCCCAGTCACACACCACCACAGAGCCTCCCAATCAGGAAACACCACCGCAGCACCCACCCAGCGTATCTATACCTCTGTCCCCAGGACATGTCAATCAGCAGTGTGTCCACCTCTACAGGAACCCCAGGCCACACCTCGCACACAAGACAGTCAGGGACCTGGGATCAGTGGCAGGGGGCACCCAGTTCAGGGGACAGAGTCACAGGCAAACAGGGAAACTGGGAGGAGTGATGTGGGCCGGGGGGGCAGGCCCAAGAACGCAACTCTCCAGGAGGCACTTGCAGAGATCCTGGGAGCTCATCAACATTCCCAGGACACGATGGGCCAGATCCTGGACAATGCGCAGGAGAACAGGTGGCTGCAGGAGGGACAGTACCAGGGGATCAGGGAGGACTTGCAGGCCATCAACAACATCGTGCTCTCCATCACAGGGGTGCTGGTCAACTTGACCAACATTATGAGGGAGGCAGTCTCACACCAGCTGGCCCCTGCCGCTAGCCAAACATCTGAACAGCCTTCCACTTCCACTGTCGCTAGTGGCCAGGAGGCCCCGCCACAGGACTCACAGGCCACCAGCATCCCTCCCCCTGCAGAAGGTGACCCACCCCGCAAATGTTCCCTGCGATCCAGACAGACGCCAGAGGCACTTGCCAGGACCACCACCAGGAAATTAGACTCTCCTGATTGTCACCATTGTGTCCCACTCTGTCACCTTGACCACCTTGAACTGCCATTGCTCCCCTTCCTATGTCCCCTTGGACAACGCACCTGTGCTACAAACAGACTGGAACAATACCCTGGACTTTCCTCTATCATCACCCCATCCAATTGCACTTCCCCCTCCATATTTTAGCACTTCAATAAACACCCTTTGAAAAAAACACATTTGGAGTATGTCATGTATATCAAATATGTATTCATTGAAACAGGTATAAACAATGCAAATCAACTGTACAGCGAATGAGCGTAGATTAACGACCTGTAGCTGGCTGTAGTGATCACAGCAGGAGTATATGTCAGGTCACCAACATCTGCAAAATGAATTGCCAGAGTAAACAGTAAGTGGGCATAGAAGTGGGAAATATCAGCATGCCATTGCCACACAAATTCAAACAAATGTCATTGAAATTTGAAGTAACACTGTCCTACCTGTGTGTCATTGGAAGTATTGTCAGATCACAGATGCTCTTTTGTCCTCATCCTCATCCTCTGCCTCCTCATCTTCACTGTCCACAGGGTCTACTGCTGCTACATGGGCATCTCCAGCCTCCTCCTCCTGCAGGAATGGGACATGGCGTCTGAGGGCCAGGTTATGCAACATGCAGCATGCCATCACTATCTGGCAGACCTTCTTTGGTGAGTAGCACAGGGATCCACCTGTTAGATGGAGACACCGGAACCTGGCCTTCAGGAGGCAAAAGGTCCTTTCAATTATCCTTCTTATTCTCCCACGTGCCTCATTATAACATTCTTCTGCCCTTGTCCTGGCATTCCTCACAGGGGTCAGCAGCCATGATAGGTTGGGGTAACCAGAGTCACCTGCAAATACTGAGGGACAACATTTAGCCACACACTATCCGTTATGGCCCACACCATACCCATGCACCAACATATACTGGGTGGGAACCAGGGCTCACCTATTAGCCACACCCTGTGCCTCTGTAGTTGGGCCATCACATTAGGGATCCTGCTATTCCTCAGGACAAAGGCATCATGCACCGACCCAGTATACTTAGCATTGATGTGAGAGATGTACTGGTCCGCAAGGCATACCATCTGAACATTCATAGAGTGGAAACTCTCCCGATTCCTGTCCAATCTGGCGGGGGGCGAATGCAATATGTGTTCCATCAATCACCCCAATTATGTTGAGGATATGTCCCATTGCATAGAACTCAGCCTTCACTGTGGCCAAATCTTCAACCTGGGGGAAAACTATGTAGCTGCACATATATTTTAGCAGGGCAGACAATACTCGTGTCAGCACTATTGAGAACATTGGCTGTGACATTCCTGCCGCCAAGCCCACTGTCACTTGGAAAGAACCAGTTGCTAGGAAATGGAGTACAGCTAGCACTTGCACAAGAGGGGGGATCCCAGTGGGGTAACAGATATCAGATCAGGCTCCAATTGGGCACACAGCTCTGTGATTGTGGTCCTGTCCAGTCTATAGGTGAGGATAATGTGCCTGTCCTCCAGTGTTGCCAAGTCCAGCAGGGGTCTGTCCACAGGGGTATGCATCCATCTCCTATTCATCTGCAGCGGTAGCAATCTAAGGGACACAAGAGTGAGGATCTGGTCACAAACTGAACAATGGAGCTACCACGGAACCTTGCATCCTGTAAACATGTAATGGGTCATTGTGATTTGTCCAGTATGTCCTAATATATCAGGTGACACAGCATTATTCCAGGATCCTGCCCCCCCCCTGAAATGCCGTCCGCCTGTCCCGTGCGGAGGGACAGGTGGAAGTGAGGTAATTCCATTGACGTTGTAAGCCGTTGCAGGAGGCGGTCGGGAACCGCTGTGCAACTCCTCATTGGTTAACATTGGGCCCTATGGGGTACAGTGGCCAATGGTGATCTACGCCGGCGGTGACGGTATGCACCGCCGCAGAGGGGACCGCCATTTTCTATCTGATTCCTCACTTGCTACCTGACCTTCCATAGGAGAGAACCTACACTGCATGTGCTGCTGTGACCTGTGTATGGAACCTACCATGGCCCGTGCGACCGGGGAAAAGGCCCTAGCCTTCACTTTGGAGGAGTTGGAGAGACTGGTGGATGGGGTCCTACCCCAGTACGGACTGCTGTATGGGACTCCAGACCAACAGGTGAGTACACTGTGAGCACGATGCATGTGGCATGAATGCATGGAGTTGTGTGTGAGAAGGCCTCGTGTAAGGGGGGTGGGTGGATGTCCTCTGGGAAGCCTACAGGTTGTGTGCTGGGCCATGTATGTGTAAACGGTGATGGAAACGGGTATGGTGGGCCATAGGTGTAACAGGCAGGACTGGTTATCTAAATCTATTTTCCTGTGTCTATTGCCTCTGCAGGTCAGCGCCCATCAAAAGAAGGGTATATGGCGTGCCATCGCCAAGGAGGTGCGGACCCTGGGGCTGTATGGCAGAGGCCCAGCTGGGGATGGCCTCGCAACGAGGAAGGAGTGACCATCGATCCCTGATCCTACTGATGGCCAGCATACTGGTGATGGCCTATCCTGAGCTGGATGGGCGCTTGAGGGCATCACAGCAGCCACAAGGGGTGAGTACAGTGCCCATCATTGCAATTTACGCATGGAAGGGTGGTATCCGGGTGTGTCAGTGGGTGCCCCTAGGCCAGACCTGACATTGCAGTGTAGGTCCCCTGGTGGCTAGGGTTTAGAGGGGAAAATCTTACTACCTAGCTAGTAGGCATCCACTGCTGGTCAGGGCTGTGTGGGTCCCAGTTGTGTTGCTTTTTGCGGGGTATGCCCATCCCCATGCCTTGGCTGCTAACTATTTCTCTGGTAGGGCAATGCATATTGGGTAGGGCTGTTCCCTGTGTGTGAGGGTGCTGTGTACGCCAACTGTGGTGTTGGTGCAGCCATTGACTCAGTGTATCCTTTGTCCCTTCCCCCCCTTTTTTGTTTTGTTATCCTGTCCTTATGTGCATTAGCATCATCTGGTAGAGGAGCAGAGGCACCGGCGACGGAGGGAGCTGCATCCCACAGGACCCAGGAGGCAGAGTCCACCGACAGTGAGGGCACCAGTGGGATGGAGGGCGAGGGGAGCACCACAGTGAGGACTGAAGGGGACAGTTCAGACACAGATACCTTCTCCGATGGAAGCTCCCTGGTGGTGGTGGACACTTCTGAGACCACCCCAGATACAGGTTCAGCCGCCACCCCCATACCAACACCACCCTCTCAGCAGGAGGGTGGGCATCTCCTTCGCCCCAGGCACCTCAGGCCCTGCCCCAGTTAGCCCTGCTGCCCTGAGTAAGGAGGCTATTGACCTCCTGAGATCAATCTCTGTAGGGCAATCAACCATTGTAAATGCCATCCAGGGGCTGGCAGCCCAGATGCAACAATCTAATGCATTTCTGGAGGGCATTCACACTGGATTGGCGGCCCAACAGAGATCGATTCAGGCTCTGGCCTCCTCTCTGATGACAGCCATTGTCCCTGTTTCTACCGTCCCCCCTCCAACTTCCACTGCCCAGCCCCATTCCCCTCAACCCCAGCCTATCCCAAGCACACATACAGACGAGCATGCACACAGGACAACATGCAAAACTGTCACAGGCAGACACAAGCACCACACTTAATCCCACAGGCACTCACGCAAACACCATTCAGTTGCAGACACAACAACATCCACCATCTTCACTGTCTCCCCCTCCTCCTCCTCCTCTGCCTACTTGCCAGTTGCGTCTACACTCACGCATGCATGCACACATCCCCTGTGTCCTCTCCCACTGTGTTGTCCCCCCCTACTAAAATACACAAACGGAAGCACTCAGGCACCCAACAGTCATCCACCTCACAACAGCATACAGCCCCTGCACCCAAAAGCAGCAGACATCTCCAACAACCGCTCCCTCATCCTCCACTCCTATTCCTTCTCCTTCTTCCCACCCCAATGTCCCTAAGAAACTGTTCCTATCCACCATTGACCTCTTCCCTACCCCTCCCCCCCCATCCTGCACGTATGACCAGGGTTGGAAGAACCCAGCCAAGCACCTCTGCCACACAGTCTTGGGTCCCAGTCCTCACCGCACCCTCTCATGGTGGAAAGGGATCCAGGCCACATGTCCTGAAGGGGAAGGAGCCTTCACCAGCCAGCCTAAAGTGGAAGGAGACTGCCCCAGCAGGCAAGAAGGGAATGGAGCCTGCGCCTGCCACCCAAAAGGCCAAGGAGCTTGCACCAGCAGGCAGGAAGAGCAAGTAGCCTGCATCTGCCACCTGAAACCTGAAATGCCATGGAGCCTGCACCAGCAGGCAGGAAGAACAAGGGGCCTGGAACAGGAACTGTGACGGAGCCCCCACCACCAACCATGGTTGTGCATCCATCCGAGGGTGCAGGGGATGGACAGATTCCTCCCCCCACCATCAGCACCACGACTGTGCAGCTGTCCAAGGTTGCAGGGGATGGGCAGGAGCCTTCCCCCACCAGCAGCACCACCACCACTGTGCAGCCGTCACTGCAGGCTGACAGTATGTAATCCTGCCTCCATGGGCTGCTGTGCGGCCTGTCCACTCCAGGACCAGTGGGTAAGACACCCACATGAGAGACTGTGACCTTGCACTCCCCAGGAGCAAGCACAGGCCGGGTTGCCCCCTCCAGAACCAGTGGGTATGACACCCACCTGAGAGACGGTGGTCCATCACTCCCTAGGATCAAGCACAGGGCAGGTTGCCCCCTCCAGAACCAGTGAGTGAGACACCCACATGAGAGACTGTAACCTTGCACTCCACAGGACCAAGCACAGGGCATGTTGCCCCCTCCAGAACCAGTGGGTATGACACCCACCTGAGAGACTGTGGCCCATCACTCCCCAGGTCATGCACAGGGCAGGTTGCCCCCTCCAGAACCAGTGAGTGAGACACCCACATGAGAGACTGTAACCTTGCACTCCACAGGACCAAGCACAGGGCATGTTGCCCCCTCTAAAATCAGTGGTCTTGTTACATCTCCTGGCTGAGGGCCCGCCCCCTGTCCCCCTGAGGTGCCTGCCTATTTACCAACTGATGCCCCTGCAGTGTTCTCTTCATGTTGAAGCAGGTGACATGTGTGGCCTTGGAATTTGGCCTACGGCCATGTGGCCTACGCAAATTGAGGATTGGGCTGTGTCTCTTTTTCTGCACATATGTATATATCTATTATCTTGTCTAACTTATTTTTGCTACTGTGTTGATCTCATTACACACACTTTTGCGAAATCGTTTTGTCCTTGCATTATTCAGCCGAGTTACAGGGTCAAATTGTTTTTGTAATGTATCTGGTTGTGTGTATGGTGTTTGTGTGTGTGCGTCGTGTGTGTGTTGTGCGTGTGTGTGTCACTTTCTTTTTCCTCCCCCCTCCCTTGTGTGCTAGGCGGCTGTACTCACCGTCATCATCTTAGCCAGCATTAGTGTTTGTGGTGGAGCAGAAGGTAGAATATCATGGGGAAGACATGAAGTTCTGGTTTCATGGCGGCGTGGTTCTTCCCTGTGTCTCCAATGGTGAGTCCTTTCCCTTCTGAGCTCAGTTTCTGCCAGGCTTTTGATGTCGTTGGTACTGCCCCAGAAAAGGTGGTGGTTTGCAGTGCCTTAATATGGTGGGCAGATCATTGACTTCCATCTGGCTGTAGACGGCTACCGCCGTGGTGACTGTTGTTTCCGCCCTGGCGGTCGGTGTGGTACATTGGCTGTCTATCGGAGATCTTTCCGCCATGATCATAATTTGGCGGTAGTTACCGCTGGCCTGTTGGCAGTATTACCACCACTTTATCACTGACTGTCAGGGTCGTAATGAGGGCCATAATGCCATCAAGAGCAGAGATACAACTGATTCCTACCCAAACATATTAACAATGTGTACCTGTGTTGGCTAACTGACTGGGAGAGTAGTCATCAGTGTGGATGGTGTACAGGTGCACTAATCCCTTAGTGCCAGGTGTTTAAGTGGTCCCCAGTGGTGTTGCCAGCTTTAATGTCAGTGCTTAGGTAAGGCGCACCGGTTGGGTGAGTCAGTGTGAGAAATAGCTAATTACTAGTGCAGCAACTGAAGGCTAAGATCACACAGCATGTGCCAGCACTGACCCTCGGAGTCCAGCCACAGGGGTGCAGTACTTAAGAAAGGGTAATGTTAGAAATTGAAATTGGGTATCTAGTTGGCAGAGGTATGCACCCTTGTCCAAGTAGGGACCACAATCCTAGACAGGGTAAGTCACTACACAACCTAAATTATCCTGTGCTTACCCTCTGGTAGCTAGGCACAGAGCAGACAGGCTTAATTTAAAAGGCAATGTGTAAAGTATTTGTGCAATAGCTCATAGAGTAACACAGTGAAAACACCACAAAAACTACTCCACACCAGTTCAGGAAAATAGATATCATTTATCTAAATAAAATAAGACCAAAATGCCACGAATCCAATGTACACAAGCAAAGTTATGAATTTTGCAAGATCAAATCCTATTATAGTGCTTAGAAGCACAATAGCTCCAACTGGGGCTATTCAGATGCCGTGACTCCAGAAGGGACGCGGGACGGTCACAGAGTCATACAGAGTCCAGGCACAGTTCCTTTGGTAAACACGGAAACAAAGACATAACATGGAGCCGGGGAGATGAGGCTTTGCACGGGCCGATGCTGCATCAGTTCCTGGCTGCGGCCGGGTTGTGAGGTGTCAGTTCCTTACTGCTGCACAGGAAAGGCGAGGCTTTGGTTCTGTCCGATTGCAGGAGAGGTGATGCAGAGTTGGTGGCGAGGCGTCTGTTCCTTGTGAACCGGCAGCGTCGATGAGTCCAGCAGGTCAAGACACGATGTATCAACTTTGCAATGTCACAATCACACCACAGGACTTCAGCGGCATCGCAATGATGTCGGGCTTACGTTGCAGGATGAGGTTCTTCCATTCAGCGAGGAACACGGAGCTGAGCAGGCAGCGGTGCACATCAGACAACAGCACCGGTTATGGAGTCGCTAAAGTCAGTGACCTAGCTACGAGTTAGTAGATGAAGTTTTTGTTGGGCCGGAGCCTTCAAAACAGGAGGCAAGCTCAATCCAACTCCTTGGAGAGCACTTGTGGAGAAGGAAGAGTCCTTCTAGCAGAGTCAGGGCCCCGCAAGCAGCAGGGCAACAGGCAGGGCAGCAGTCCTTCTAGCAACACAGTCCAGATGAGTCCTTTGGACAGTCAGGCAGTCCCTTTGACAGAGTCCAGTTGTAGTGTCTGATTTCGTGGGGTCAGAGACCCAGTATACATACCGAAAGGTGTCTTTGAAGTAGGTAAAACTTCAAAGAGTGGTTTTGAAGGTCACAAGGCCCCCCTTTCAGCCCAGTCCTGTCTGGCAGAATCCCTGTTGGGGTTTATCAGTCCTTTGTGTGGGGTCAGGCCACCGGTCTTTGAAGTGTAAGTGAGAGCCCCTCTACTCTTCCTGCCCAGGGAAACCCACCTATATGCAGATGAATGCAGATGCAGCTGAGTGACCCGTGTTTATGGCTCTCTGGGTGGAATGCACAAGGGGAGCTGTCAACCAGCACATCCCACATGTGGATTGGAGACAGGCTGTAAGGCACAGACGGCAGTAAGTGCAGGGAAATGCCCACTTTTTAAAAGTACCATAATAGTCAGGGCAACCCAATATTCTCCCAAGAACTGAGTACTTATAATTCTAATTTACCAAATGCTCAAGAAGGACTCATTTTGATAATTAACTCAATATAGATGAGTATCAACATTTAATGTTCCAGACCATGCATGAGCCAATAAGTCCACATACGGCATGATATAGCATGGATGTCAATTTTATATGATCATCAAGTTTATACAAGAAATTAGAGCAGCAACAACAACACTGATTAATCGTGTATACAAGCACAGGTAACCTACTACAGTCCCACTAACTCCACATTTAGGGGACACAAGGAGGGCATCAATGCCCTGACTATCTAATACAAACAATAGTTAATAATTAATCAGTTCTGTCTGATGCCACACAGGTAATAAGAATCATTCATGAAATATTCCAGCAGAAATGCTGGGACTGTGCCTCCTGGGTCTGTGGCTGAAGTGTGACCAAACATTGTTCCATGACACGAACTCTGTCTGAAAGCTTATGATGATCGTTGTGTAGCAAAGTGAAGGCCATTGCCATTGCATCTATTTTGGTCTCCAGTGACACCTGGGACCTCTTAACAGCTGCCAAAGCTGTGTCCAGTTTATCCTCTAACGAGGTGGGTCCAGAAGAACGTTTCATGGAGTCTACATCTTACGGAGTGGATGTAGAATGCAGCGAGGGGGCACAATGGTGTGGGCTGAACCCCAGAGCAGAGACACCCCATGATTGCTGATGAGTCACCTGGTCCTTCCAGGGGGGGAGGAGACACAGTCCCTGGAATAAGCCCGCTTGTGAGCGCCAGTTGGCAAGGTGGCGTCTCGCAGCACAAGCAGACCAATCGTCTGGTTAAGGCAGAAGCAAGTGGCCAAACTCTGCGAATGGCGTACCAGCAGTCGTGGGACAACCTACTCCCTCTGCGAATTAGAATGCATCAGGCTGAGTCGTTGCTTCTCAATGCAGTGTCCCTGTTAGGCCTGGCTATGTAATCACAATCCCTTGAGTTACTATTATTCATGTATGTCTCCTGCAGCCAGACAGCTAACTGTGGAGACATCTAGGCAGCTCGCTGGGCCCACGGGGAGATGAGGGATGCCTCACTCACTCCCAGTTCAGGAATGTGACTGAGCATGTGCAGTCCTGCACTGATCAATCACTGGTGCATATTTCCCACTCCTGCAAAGGATGTACATAGCATGCGGAAATATGCACCAGGCCCTGTCTCCCATCAAGCAAGCCAGTACTACTATTTTGGCCACCAAGTCCAGCCGGGGCCCAAGGGCATGACTACCCCTACTGCCGCCACAACTGCAAGCAAGGATCACAAGGGCTTCAGCCACCACAGCACTTCCAGTGACAGGTATCGGTCCGGCTCTTGCTCTCACTTGCAGTATCCCAATGTGGTTAGGGGTCCAGATTGTAGCGCCGCACCCATCGCACTCACTGTTCGTCGCATACCGTTGGGGCAAAGCCACTTCCTTGACGTCCTGAGGCTCACCTGACAGGGCAACATGGAGCCAGCCCTATGGTTGCACCATCCTCTTTTCAGAGGACCTCTGATACACCCTCTGCTGCCCGAAGTGGGAGGCAGGCCACATCCACTAACAGGGCTTAGCACCTCCTTCAGTCAGACCAGTCTATGTCGCTCCATGATGTAAGCTGGGCCAAGCCACCGGCAAGATCTGCCTGGGCAGCCAATGAGGTCCCCTCACTTGGGCTCCATCAATGCCTCCATCTCCCCCTGAGCTACCTCTAAGTGAGAAGAAAGATCGATGGTGGCCGGGGCAGAGAGAAATATGTCAGATGGTAGGATCATTATGTAGAGCTCTGCTAGAGAGCGTCTGTCATCCTGGCTTTCCAAGCCACACCCCTTGTATTCTGAACCCTCATATTTTTTTTGCAGGTAAATATCAGCAGGCCAGACCTGCTGACATTTACCTGGATAAAAGGTCTGGAAAATACTTGTCTATGAAGCTTTTGGTGCGGTTCTAAAACCTGCCTGATACTACTTATTATCTTGAGAAAACTCATATTTGTTGTTATTAATTGCAGCCAATAAATAATGAGCCCTGTGGTATCATTTTATATCAGGTGCTATAAAAATGGGGCAGTCTTATGTGCGAAATGCCCTTCTAGGTGACTTCAAAGTTGAACGTGGATTAGGCCAAACGTCGGCTGGAACTCTGGGCGAAAGACGTTTAACTTGTGTCTGAAAGCCATGAAGTGGCTGTAGGACTGAGGCAGGTAATTTTCCACTGGACAAAGGAGGCTTTGGAGACTTCAGCTCGTTGTTGATTTAACAGTCCACATGTCTATACAGGGTTTAACAGTCAGCATTTCTACACAGCATGTGGCATGATGTTGGCATTGATGGTGACTCAGACATTCAAAAGGCTACAGGCAGTTACACAAACCCAGGTATAGTTCATGGGTCATTTTAACCCAACCCACGTTATTCAGAGTTTCTGTGGGCATCATTTCAAGACATTTACAGCTTCTCATCGCCCAGTGGCCTGAAGCAGGCTCTTCTAACGGGCAGTTTTCCCAACAGGTACAGGCTTAAATATCCTTGTGGATCAGGTCAAGAACTGACACACACATTCCAGGAATCAAGTTCTTGTATGAGTTTCGAGGGAGAGGGAGTACCAAACTCTCCATTCCATATTTTGCACTGGACCCAAGTCTGGACATGCCCATCCCTCATACAGCGTCAAACTGAAGGTGATGGGTGGAATGCGTGAATAGATCTTAGCAAAAGCAGACATTAGCAGGCTATAGCTGCAGCTCATAACTTCCTTTCGGACCTAAGAAATTGAGTGTCTTCTTTGAAGGCCAGGCTGGCAAACTGCCTTAACACAAAGCTATGATCCAAAAAGAAAGGGTGTGAAGACCTTCAGAAGAATAGATTAGTCTCATTAGGCTACTAGTGTTGGATCAGGCGCACACAACATTTTCATTCAGGGCCTGATTCAGAGAACTAAACTTACCCTTTTGTGTACGTTTACGACTGTTTCCTACTCAGAAAGGGATTTATGAGTTGTATCTTTATGAGTTCGGGGTCTCTGCACATAAAAATATAGTTTTGTTTATGAGCAGAGACTCCGCACCAGTAAGATACTACTCGTAAATCCCTTTGTGAATACGAAACAATAGCAAACCTACACAAAAGTGTAAGTTTACCTTTGTGAATCAGGCCCATAATGTGAAAACACAAAACTAATTTCAAGTAACATTTAACATAAAATGGTATTTTGTGGTTCACTATAATTATATGCATTGGATTCAAAGTTAATGTGTAGAAATATTTATTTGATTGAAACATTGTTTTGCGGCGTTTCTGCCCGACTTTAGTGCAGTCACTGAGTCATCTGAAATGATCAAAATGTTTGTACGATTTATCCTTTTCCACAGCTTTCATATTGTTCTCCACTTATCAGGATGGACGGTTCCATATACATTTTCTTACCTTGAAAGGGGCTTGTTATTATTTTGCCCTAAAAGGGGCTAGTTATTATTTATTTTTTTAATGACTCATTGACAGCCTAGAGCCCTGACACTAAGTCAGAATAGGTCTACGGTAGTAAAAACCGCTTCATGTAATAAAAGTTCATTCATTTTACGGAGCACATTCGCCCAAGGTCTGTTTAGCAGGCCTGAGCCCACAACAGTAATTAAGATTGAGAGTCCCAAACTAAAAAAATAGATGGGTTTCCAAACAGACCTCCCAAACCTTTAGGAAGAAGGCCATAAATCAGTAAACAACTAAGTTAATACGGATTTTATTCAGTGACTAATTACTCTAATCATTAAAATGGGCAATCTTTTCCAAGCCATCTTTGATTATGTTCAAAACTCAGTTTATAAATGTGATCTCAATTTTGATTTCAGCTCCTAAAAGAAGTGTCATACTGAATACTATCAATCTTGCTTGCGTCTTGTATCTCAGACGCAGCATAATAAATACAAAATCTATCCTTTGATTTATCTGGTCATAAACACACATATACAGTCTAATTCGCCAATCCCTATCTACCTTGGACAAATGGCCTCTACACCAAAAACAAAATGTGTACCTTGGACAAATGGCCTCTACACCGAAAAAAATAAATGTGCATTCTTTTGTGCACCTGTCTCTCAAAATCACTGCTCACACGTGTATTTCTTTTAACTCTGTTAAAATTAAAATAGCTTTGTTCGTCTCCGTTCATACAAGCAAAAAATGTACATAGAAACGTATATAATAAATAATAAAAAAACATTAAAGACTGTAATTTATACAAAAGAATTAAAAAGTATAAAAGAGTCCATTTGACCTGCAAAGTTAAAACATATATTTCCAGCCCATGCGCTCGCTAATCAATACTCAACATTTCCCTACTATAAATTGCATTACAAATATATGAGGCAACACAAAAACAAATTGCAGCAATCAGAAAGTGCATGGCAGCTTTATGTTCCCTGACTATGTGTGCAATTAATAAAGGCTTTAAAAGTGGCTTTCTTGGATTAACCTAAAACCCACAAAAAAACATAAAATGTATCAAGCTTTGTTTTGGGGTTCCATCGCATTGTCACATATTAGATGTTAGGTTCAAATGGTTAGTTCTAGGAAAAAAGGCAATGTGGTCTACCATTCCTAATCGCAACCTGGTCAAAACGCGCCGGTGTTGGGTATTAGTTACCCAGGTTAAGTAAGATTGAAAACCTAATGAAAGAGAGTAGGACTTGTATATTTGCACTGTTGATTTCTCGCTCTCCATCGAGTTTATTTTACTTGCCCTAGCATCAAGCTGTGCTCAGCCTAGACTGAAAACCGACATATTTGAGAAAAAATAGCATTCTTCTTTCAAGGTACTTGAAAAAGACTAGCATAGTACTTGATTAGTCTTATTTCCCATCTTTGCAGTCCTGAGCTTATTCGTCTGTAGACATCCTTGGGCTTTGTAACTGAATTCCCCCACTTGGGCACAAAAAACATTCCTCTCCTCTACTCAGCAAATGGTACTGCCTCCTTGGCTCTCCAGTACCACTCTATGTCCCGTTTTGCCAAGAGCATATCTAGTTTCACAAGCATGCGGCTACCACGGGAACCCCACTCTCTCAGCTATCAGCCCCAGCAACGCCATTATTGGGTCAGGTTCAACTCTGTCTGAGAATCACTTGTGACAAAGTCTTGTGTACACCCCGCCCAGTCACTCTGAATCCTGGGCAAAACCACATGGTGTGAAACAAATGATTGCGGTGCATCATCCTGAACTATCACTGTTCGCAGTATTGTCCATAAGAGGGAGCCTTTGGCGAAGCCCAAGTGATAGACCTCTGTGAACCCACTCCAGCCAAGGAAGTTCAATTGGTGTCCAAAAGGTATGATGCTTGTAGGAGCAGGAATTTAAGGGCCTGTGTTTTGGTGCATTGAAGCATAGCACTCCCTTTAAACTTATCTTGAGGCAGCTGACTTTCCATGTGATCATTTTACATGTGTCTTGGAATGTTGAAATGGGGATCACAAAGAAGAGGTTTAAGTAGTGGCATGAAAGTATCTTGGTGTCTGACCAAGTGTGTGTCTGTGTAAATAAACGAACAAGGTGAATTAACATTCCTCCCTGTAAATTTTAACCCACATCACACTGCCAGAAATGAAGTGTTTGTCACTAGAACATAACAGTACATCCAACTAGAATGGGGCATAATTACCTCAGTGAAGCACTCCCGGAGCTCAGACAATTATAGGATAAGAGTACAGATATACCCCGTCCATCACCGAACTGCCTTTAAACAATGCCTAACAGGTGAGAGGCCTCAGGATCCAGACAGGCATCAGGCTGACACAGCAACAGGAGATTCTGTGGAGTTAGCTCTGTGTCCCACCCCTTCATTCTTGCCTCCTTTGGTGATGGTGGTGCTGGTAGCTTCTGTTTCAGACCTTCATTATCATCACTTTGTGTGAGGTTGGGGCAAGTTGGTGGCCTCGCGGAAACCCAGGGTGAGTCGTCTGGTCCTCTTATCATAGGGCCATTTTGACATCTTTTGCATAGGATGCTTGCTTTACAGTTCAGAGTCTGCTGTGAAGGGCAACATCAACCCTCCACCACCGTGCTAGCTCAGGTGATCCTCTCCTGCACCGAATCTCAGGCAACAGAGGAGTCACAAAGAAGAAGGAGCATCCTTTGTGTAGTACTTTCAATTTCAATGGGAAGAGGAGAATGTATGATAATTGCGATGCATTCAGCTTCTGTTCTTCAGACACAAAATACTTCTTCTTTGGCTGGACCAGTGGTGTGCAATCAGGAGAAATCAGGAGTTTTGATGAGTCAAGTTGAGGTTTGATCAATCACTCGTTCGTGGAAATTAAAGAGGCAGGCAGTCGTGACCCGTAGGGGGGGAGGTAGTTTAGCGGAGGCATATGCAGTGTGCTCCTTGAGTTATGAAGCAGGCATAAACAATCTGTAAAAGAAAGAAGAGGGCCAGTCTGTCTGAACTTCTACAGTTGTATGCCCTTCAGGGCCTCTGGTGTTTTGCACCTGTTGCAGGTTGTTCCACCTAGACCTGCCCTCTGCCTCTTATGATCTTTTCTCCAGCTGCAAAGTTTTGAGGGCCAGAGAGGGCACCTTTGCTTTTACCTCGTGAAAGACATCTTCTTTGGTGGATATTCGGTGTTCCACCTCAGGCCACCTTCTGGAGGTCCTGTTAATAAAGGGATATCTCAGTCTCTGTGCTGCTTACTTCTATCTCAAGAGCCAAGTTTGTACCACGTATCACTTGGAGGATCTGTTCAGGAGGAAAAAAGTATGCCACTGGACTAGAAACAGCATTCCCTGTCTCTGTGGTGGGTTGTTTCTGCTTGCTTCTGTTCTCCCCTCAGTGTGGCAAATTTGTCAATCTTGCTTCACTGTGATTCAGTATGCAGCTGGAATTTCCCCATTGTATAGGTAGTCAAACTGCGCATAGTGGAGAAGGCAGGAATAAGGCTGTGCCCATAATGTCTGACAGCACCAGAACCGCAATGTGTTTAGCCTTTCAGATACTCTTACTTTTGAAGTGTGAGGTCCTCTGGCACCACCAGCAGTGTCAGTATGTTTAGATTTAGGTGGCTGGCTAGTCTGTGTGTGGGGGAGAGGTCCAAATGGCTCATTACAGACAGTCACCACTTGCCACTTCTTAGGCCCTCCATTTACCAAGAGGGGGCCAGTTCTGTTGCATGCCCCCATGAAGATTCTCCCCCCAACATACAGGGAAGAGGGAAGAGGAAAGCAAATCAGAAAGAAAACAGTAGTGGGTCCCTCCGACCACTTCAGACGAGCATCCTCACCCCACCCCCTCTACCAAGAACAGTTCATTCCTCGCAATCCAGTGCACTGAGTCTGGAATGGCGGAGGCGGCACTCACCTGATGGCGCCACAGGTGAGCACCCACATTTACGTTTGCAGTGGAGTTATGGCCAAATCAGACCTCTCTAACCCAGCAAGCTCTCCGTGTTGTCCAGCGAAGCCCTTTGACACTCTTTGACCTGAACACCGACTCACTGCATCAATGCCAGGTGCCTATCATTCAGGGATCCCTGCACCCCAGGAACATTCTGCATCAGCCTGATTCAAAATTCCTCCTCATTCAGCAGCTTGGCACCTGTCTGCCATGTGGCAAAGGCCATGATCATGAATCCCAAAGCAGGCTCAGTCACATCTCTTCCACCCTGTTCGTGGGGCTAACCAGCCCTCCGTACCTCCCCAAGCCCCGTGCAATGTGTAGGCTGTCTCTGGGTATTGCTGGGCTAGCAAGCATCTAGTTCTGGGCTTGTGCTGGAGTGGTGTTCTTCGGTTGCAACCACCATCTTGGCATTCAAGCCTCACATCAATGTAAACTTTGTTGATACCCATAAATCAAATTCTTAATAATGTGTGAACATTGAATTTTCATCCATTCTCACATTTTAAACTTATTCTAAAGCAGGAAATTATGTAATCTTTGACTGGTAAGTGTATGTACAAAGTCGGCTGAATATATGGGCCTAGAAGCTCTCATGTGAGGTTTAATGCTTCTGTTATTTGAAATCTATTTAGTCATGCCAGCTAAAACCAATGTTGACCATGTTTCTCTTTGCACATACTTACCACCCATATGTACCCTTTTCACGTTCATAAACAAGAATGTAGGAGTTCCTTTCCATCTTTGTGTCCAATAAATATTCCCTATTTATTTTAAAGGTGAGAAAATGATACCCCTCAAAATCAACACATATCTGACATATATGACAAAACGTTTTCAATTACGGAGAAGTTGAGAATTTCTCAGTTAGCACAGGATGACCTGCTTGTGAGTGAGGTGGGAGGGCCCACATATTGGATTGCTTTTAAACTTTGTGTGCCAGGTTTACAAAGTAGTCAGAATTCCCAACGGGAGTAAGCTTGTGTCTACAGCTGACGACATTTCCGACTGTGTGCTCTTGGACTCCTAATGAAATGCATGAGCCTCGAAATGTATGACCATTGTGGAGCTCCATGAGTACACCAGATAACTCTACTCCAGCAGAAAGTCAGTAGGTGAAATGATTGACAGTCATGGTTAGAAATTCTGTTAAATGTGAACTATTTTAAAATCATTTTTGCCCACTCCAAATGTTTTTTTCGTCTGTGGAAAATAAAACCTTTCCATCCAAACTCATGACATAATGAACAGTTACATGTGAAATCCAGCTAACCCTCACAACATACTTACTTTTTCTACAAATGCAGGTTTGTGTTTGCTCTAAAATATTTGTGAATACAAAGTATTTACTTGTTAGGAAATTTACTTTCACGCTGATTTCAGTTTTTAATGTAAACAATTATGCTTTTTAGACCGACAAGCGCCACCTTTTGGCATTAAAACCCCTTTTTATTTGAGTCAATGTTAGAGATAGACAACCTTTGCTAGAGTTTAAGCTGTTTTTTTGATGTTGTAATGCCCTTCATGGTTCTGAAAGGAAGGAAATGTTTAAGATGCCTTGAGCAGGAAAATGAAATTGTAAGGGAATCCACAAATCAGTGTTGAGATGGGGGAATTTATTAATTTCTAGGCCAACAAAGGATATGGCTCAAAGTAGCAAGTGTCATTTCAGCTTCCCTTTATCGAAGCACCATTCTAGATAGCCCATACACACAAGCACAATTCAAAGGTGCTACAGGGACGGATCACCCTTCCCTGAGACCTAAGAAAGAGGCTCAGACTGACCGCTGTGCACATCCCTTGACAGGTTGCAGTGAGAATTAAATTCTGTACCCAGTGACATAACTGTTCAACACCGCAGGAATTATAGTCTAACATTCAACAACAGAAAACTGGGTACATGCTCTATATATGTGGCCCAATCATGCGTCTTCGACTGAACTCACTTGCCAAATCTGGTGAGAAGAGCACAGTCGCGAAGGTTTAAATTGAGGCCGGGCCCGGTGGGATGAGGTCCCAACACAGGAAACAAGCATTATCAAAGCCTATAGGTCTGATGTTTTTGTACTAATACATGCAATGTTAGTGCAAAACACATAGCAACGAGTCAGTGGGAGTAATTATGGCGGCTTTAGTTGTAAAGTAGTCACTCATGCAGTTCACTGTAAGCCCTTGAGCAGAGGTGGAAGAATACTCCCAGTTAACACAGTTAGGTGAGAGATGAATACTCCACGGAGCAGAGTCAGGGTGTGCTTGACAAAGTTGCAAGTCAATGGATGAAAGAGACTTGTTGAATAAAGTCAGTGTTAGAGAGGCGCAGACCCAAGCACTACTCTACGTATAGTGTTAGCAGTAGATCTGTGTGACAGCTGCTCTATCAAGCTAACAACAGCTTTTTAAAAATGGATCAGTCACACGGCCTGGGAGGCCCAGTCAGTGTTTCGGTGTTGTGCATGTGTGTGGTCTATGTGTTTGCTTGACACTGTGTGTGCTGGCGTCTGGAAGCGACGACATTCCCAAGCTATATCTGGACCTCCATGCCGGCGATGGAGGTTCGGAGAGAGGCCATGTCACTCAGTTTCTTGTGTTTTCATGTGGGATAGGGAAATCAGATAGCAGGAGCATGCATAACTTTCATGAAACGTCTCCAGTGTGTCCAGAAGTGTGAGTAGGAAGAGCACACATTCTGCTCCAGCCTGTATTCCAGGGCTCACTGCAAAGTGAACCAGGACATGACCCTACACCGGCTACACCATTGAGAGCTGTGCCCCTTCAATCACTTTACTTTCAGTCACAGGTTGTGGTTCAGTAGTGCTGCTCTCCGTGCACTTCAGGTTCTGTCAGTAAAGCCACAACTGTAGCAAATTCTCGCTGCTTTGCTCCTGGCTGGCAAAAATCTCTGTGTACTGCATGGGAGAACAAAGGCACTGTACCTTTCAGGCAGGACAACTACTCTGCAAGGGGTAGTCCCTTTCTCCTTCCCCACACACAGGGCCAGCTTTTTATAGCAAGGCTAATCCTTACACTGCTTTCCAAAGGCAAGGCTATCAGTATGGTAAGGCATGAGCCTTCCACTGCTCCCCAGAGACAGGACTCCCTACCTTTTGTAGAGTGATCCCCCCACTGTTTAATGCAGACAGGCCTTTTTCTGTACGGCAAAGGGTGACCCCTGCTCTCCTCGGGCAAAATCATATTTTACGAAGAGTAACCCCTGCAATGCTTCTCTCAGGCACGACCATTTCTGCATTGTAAGGGGTGACCGCTGCAGTGCTCCCTACAGGCTGGGCCCCTTATATTGCAAGTGTTGAACTCTTCGTCTAAACAGACCACCCTCCACAAAGCAAATGGTGACCCTTGCACTGCTCTCCAGGAGCAGGCCCATATCTATATTGCAAGCAGTGTCTCCTGCACCCCTCCCCACAGGTAGGACCATTAATATACTTTAAGAGGTGACCCCCTGCACTGCTCCCCCTAGGTGGGAACCCATACATATTGCAAGGGTGACACCTGCACTGCTCCTCTCAGGCAGGGCCAACTCTGCACAGCAAGAAGCGACCCTGCAATGCTCTCCACAAGTAGGGCCCTCTCTAATTTGCCTGGGATGATGTCTCTATTGCTCTTCTAAGGCAGGACCAATAGTATACTGAAGGTGATAAAGACAGATGACAGCATAATAGATGTGCCAAATGCGGGCAGCCTCTCGGAGCCTACACATGAAAGGGGCACTATGCCTTCAATACTTCAGTGTAAATGTCAAGAAGGGTTCTTATTTACTCTTCTCAGACCATGCTTCCTCTAGGATGCCCCTGCCCGCACCTTTTTTATTCCACTTAAAGCACTGACAGACTCAATGAAAGAAAGACAGAAAAGAAGAAAGGACAAGCTCTGTTCCGAGCCTGCCAGGTCAATTCCTCTCCTTTCCCAAAGCAAGATTCAGCCTTTAAAGGACAGTCCTACAATTGGGCTCTGCACTTTAGAGTTTTTTGTCTTTTGGAGCTTTTCCTACATGTGTTGTTTGGCATTCTCTCGGTAAGTCACGTTACATCCGTGACAAACACTGTGCATTCCGCATAGGATTACCCTTGCTCAGAGCATCTACGAAAGAGATGAAGGACTGACTACTGGTAACGCGTCCAGCCCTTATAAATTACCTGTACCTGGACACGTTGGATGTCGGTGAATCTTTTAACCGAGTCGGGCTCTCCTCATCCTCAATAGTCGAGTCACTCAGATCAATAATCAATAACTGTTGTAATCGGTAATCAGTACTCAATTAATAGATCAATATAATACATCGGAAATCAATAACAGTTGGTATTTCGGGGCACCATGACCTTTCAGTCATGAATAACCACACCAGTTTATTAAAAGTTAGTGAATTTATTTCCCTATATTAACAAAGCTAGCACGATATATATATGTCTCAAAACCAATTGATATATGTATATGAACATTACTAGCTGTCCATAACGGCGGAAGAAACGCAATCTACGCAAAATCTGAATAATGATACACTCTGTTATAGCAATGCAAATCACCAATGTGACTAACTGTATTTGACTAATTGCATACATTCGGTCAGCATAACAAGATTTCAATTCTTCATGGTACATTGAATGAATACCTCGACTAACCTCTAATTAGCATTGGCATGTGGGACTTCATGCAAAACGAATTTAGTCAACACAAATTTGGAAAACTTCTAGCTAGGATCCTATCAAAAATAGCAGTTGGTACCTAAAAGGAAAAACACAATGCATAATACATTTATCCTTTCATATTTACCAAATACAATCAGCATTCAAGAAAAGTCTTCGTCCTTCAGGTACCGGTTGATCAGCATGGGGCAAGTTTAAAAAAGGGGGCAAAGTTAAGGGCAAGCTCCCTTGCAGCGGCAAGGAGAATGGGGCAAAGTTACTGCATGGGCAAGACGGGGACAAATCAAAGTTAAAGTCTCTAGGGTGAGAATTCTCAAAGTCTCTTTCTCTCAGATAGAGAAAAGGGCATCAGGGTGTCGTCCAAAATGGAGTCTGGCATCAGGCTTCAAACTGGTATCGAGGAAAATGGCTGACTTCTCTTTGTCCGGTGGGTTTAAGTAAGAAACATTCCAAATTCTGTAGGGTCTTCCATTGGAGGGTTCATAGGTTGGCTTCAAATTGTCCAATCAAAAATTGTCTTTTACTAGCGCCCATTTATGCATACACTGTCCTTGGCGCCTTGGAACACAAATTGTATCATGGTTTGCCAATTATTTTACTATCTGTACCTTCATTGCCCGCACCTGCAGAGACTGACCTTGTATCAAAAGGGATGTAACCGGCCTAGCACGAAACCTTGGAGATAAGTGTACCAGCCAGTTTCTACTGGAAAAATACAACTTCAAGCAAGAATATATTTCATTAATTCAAGGAAAAAAAGAATCACGCAGTTAGAATTTGAAACCAAGCAACTAGGCCAAAGCCTGTACTAAATTTAAGCTAAGCAAAACAGTTTTCAAACAAGAAATCATGGCATACATTTGCGATTATGACGGATTAGTACATTTTTAATACTTCATGATTAATAAAGCTCGTTTATAATGATGGTGAACTACCCCGAGGGCACAATTTCCCTCGTACATTATTTCTTTTACTTAAAATCACACTTCAATATATATGTCGGTTACACGGTGTACATGAATATATGTCGAATCTTCTTTTCTGCGTCATCACTACCACACCCAGCCCTTGAAAGGACCAGCGGACTGCAAACACAATATGTAGGTGGCTTGAAGGGACAGCACAGAGAAAGAAGGGGAAATGCCATTTGTGACTGTCAGTCTATTCTAAAGACAGAGCATTGGAAGGGCATTTTAAAGCTCTGTTGTCAACCTGTATCACCCTTTGTTATTAAGACATGTTAATCCACTACAGATCAGTGAATACCGCGGCTTTCTTTTTTCTTATCTCAGTCCATACCTTAGCTGGAATATGGATAGAAAGGGTTGAAATCAAGATCAATGTTAAGAAATTGAGGCCTTGCAAAATTGAGAAAGTATATCTGTTTAGGGGTGCAATATATCCAGAGGTATCCCTGAGTATAAGCTCCCACTTTTAAAATGTTGAAGAACTTTTACTTAGTTTCTTGCAAGATGTACCTATAGCTCGTGGCTTATCATGAAGTTTATTGCTCACTTGCGCTTCTGAGGAAGAATCATGTAGAATCCTTGTAATATTGTGTTTCATCTAGGCGCAATGTAGGTAGCTATCTCTAGGCAGAACCAGGAATACCTACGGGAAATTACAGTGGGGAGGAATGCAGAATGCTGCATTTCTGTAATGTGGGGCCTTACATTTGAATTCATTAAAGTTTCTTTCTACAGCTTCTGCGTAGTGCTGTTTTCAAACCAGACTATACCAAATGAATATTTATGTAGGTGAATGCAACAGAATGCTAAAGTCTTACGGAAATGTCCACCAAGTGTATTAACATGTGTAAGAAGACACTAATAATGTGCATGTTAAGTTGTATGCATGGTCAAGAAGATTCTACAAACTAGTTTCCTTTCTTAATGCTTCTGTGTTAGACTGTTTGGAGAGATGCCTTCTATGAGATGATCATTCTAACTCATTTCTTTTTTAGGTGCTTTTTGTTTTGTACACGAGGGATTTACTATGTATAATGTTCACAGGTGTCTGGTCTTTTCGAATGTACAGCGCCCCGATACCTTCGGGTCATGTTCACACTCTGCATGGCACTTAACATAAATAAATTAATTATGTTCCCTATACTAATCGCTCCATTATGGCTCTTTAGTCAGATGTGATGAATCAGAACACCACTTAGATATTGGGTATAATCTTCAGTAGAAGAGCTCATTTGCACTGATCCAGAAAATAGGTAAAGAATATTAATGTGAACACTTTTTCATTATATTTGTATAAACCTTTTTGTTGCAAGAATATTAGAACAGCAATAACAATACAACTCCACGTAAAAGCTGCTCATGCAGCAGTTGAGTCATTTACGCTCTAGATACGCTCATCACCTGTGGGCGGATAATCCTTAATCATCTCCCAACCCTATCATTAAGTTAATTCTTTCTTTCATTCTGAAAGATTGTGCTAAAGATAATTTGCATATATTAATCGAATCTCATCTGCAAACATAATCCTGCTGTTCATCTTGGAGTACCTTGGTGCTGACATAAAAGGTAGGAAAACAGTGGTCATGTGTTATTTATTCAGTGAGTTTAATCACTTGCATCCTCAACATTTATTGCTCTGAAGCCTGTTCGGAAGCTTTTGTGAAAGAAGTTTGCTTTTGTTTGGCTTTGTAAGTGTGAAATAAAAAACTAATAATCCTGTACTTTAGTTAATATTAGAAAGAAGGTGCAAATGCAAAGTGCGTTTAGTATAACAACATTTTAGGGTCGACATGAGTGGACCTAGTCATGTTTCTAAATTTACTTTAAAATGTATGCTATTTGCAAGCACTGTTTAATGTACTCTTTCTCTGCCTGTGCACCATAGACTCTCAAACTAATTGTATTAAATCCAGTTAGCTTGTCAGTCCTGCTTGTCTTGTGTCTTCTAAAAAGTTTATTTTTAAGTGTGTGTAATGTTCTTGAAGAAGGAAAAGTTTCAGTTGAAGGGCATTTCCTTCTACCAAACAAAGGTGATGTTTTTTTTGTTTTGAATGTGCTTTTGTTTTCTGTTGTAGAGCATAATAGAGGACTACTAAACAGATGTAGATCTAGTCATTAAACCGTGTGATGTGTTTCCTTTTTTTACCATTGCATAATCTATTGTATCCCTTTATTCACACCACAGTGACTGTACAAATTCTCCATCTACAAATGTTTCCATTTGGGAGATGAGCAACGATGTTTCCCCTTAGAGATAGACTCCATGTCAAGTCTTTTATTGATCTGCATTTAGAATATCTTTCATGTTCCTGCTCTCTTGCTAAACTGAGCAGTCCTTATAACAGAATGTTCGTTGACTTATTTGCCTTCTGTTAGACCGTATTCAGTTCTGTTTATTAACTAGATTAGGACTCAACTTCCACTGTCATTATCGATTTACACTTATTTGCATGTTAGACCTTTGAATTCATCGACTAACCATTATCGTTTTGCCTTCTGTATTGGTTCTTAAATTTCAAATAAACCTGCAGGATTTACACCTTGAACCTTTTCTTGTGTGCATTTTCCACTGTGGTTTTACTTATGTGAATTCTCTGGGTTTACATAAAATACTAGGGCTCTCATCTTTAAAGACTCACACATAGCCCAATCCATTAACAGTCCTTTTTATGTTGAAAAAAGCTGACAGCTTTGTCTTATGTTTATGCTGAGCCTACGGGTCCTTTTACACAGTACACGTTTTAGGAGGGAAGGTTATGGCCCACATTTAA
The DNA here is from genome assembly GCF_031143425.1 of Pleurodeles waltl. Taxonomy (NCBI): domain Eukaryota; kingdom Metazoa; phylum Chordata; class Amphibia; order Caudata; family Salamandridae; genus Pleurodeles; species Pleurodeles waltl. The sequence continues at coordinate 903,078,104 of NC_090445.1, forward strand.
AAATCGGGGTACCTTGACTTCTCCCAAAAAGCAACAATTGTCCAATCTTTCCCCCAGTGCTTTCCCCTCCTTTATTTTCAACTGTGAAAACTTGCTCCTCATCAAAAATATTAATTGCAGGTACAGTATGGTGCCTGGTGGACATTCATACTCTCTTGTGTGCCCAAATGGTGTCAGCGTTGTCAAAACTCTCTTAAGATATTCAGAAAGTTCCTCTATTTGTTCAAAGAGAAAGGGGCCTTCAATGGTAGGACGTAGCTATCAATTTGTGCAGCAGGTGCAGAGACACCGTGGCACAGTGGTTTGCAGGACCCATTAAATCCTAAACTGAAGTTGTATTTTACAATACAACCAGGGGTTCGGGATGCCCGTTTTTTTCTTAGCACTAGAATCCATGACATCCTTGGTTCGCCCACTGGTTAAGCGCTTTGCTACGAGCATGATCAAGTATGCGCGAAAAAGCATAATAATCTTTGATGTTTCTAAACAACGTCCTCCAAATTGTGCAGAATTAATATTTAAGATCACGACAACGAGGTTCCCATTTACGCGTGCATTCACGCTGTTCTTGGTGGAGTTATGTGAACAGAAAGCTCGTGCACGCTTTAGCAGGATGTCCTGATTAGTGCTGTGTTCTCTGGTAAGCCGCTTTATCGTGCATTCTCTTTGTGTTTCATTTGCAGACTCCACATTTCCACGCCTTGAAACGGGCTCGCTGCTCACGTCGGTGCTCGTGCCCCTCTTGGTCGTCATACTGCTGGTGCTGCTGGCCGCCTACTTTTTCAGGTAAGAGTCGCGCGTGTCACGTGGTGTCTCCAGTCCGGGCCTGCTTTGCCTGAGCAACCAGGAAGTGTGAATGTTTTTATTCTGTATTCCTGCGTGAGGCAAGGCAGCCAGCGGCTGATGGAAGAGTAGCGTTACAGCGCTCGTCGCTTGCCGGCTTTCAGGATGAGAAGAAAGAGCTTCACGGGGCTCACCTGGTCTGTAAATCTTATTTTGCAAAATAGCGCCGCGATGCCTCAGTTGTTTAATACAGTGTATCAAACCGACGTGCCTGGCTTTCGTTTAGGTTCAGAAAACAACGGAAGGCTGTTGTTACTTCTGGAGACAAAAAGATGCCAAATGGGATTTTAGAAGAACAAGGTAAAAACACATTTTTATGAACTTTGGTTTTAAAAGTTGATGTATGTTTCACTAGGAGGCTCGAGTAAAATTCAATTGTAACCACCAGTATGTTTCTCGTATATTTATGAATGCCTGCTTCCAGTGTGCTGTGATCATTAATGCATTACCAAAACGTAAATGAGTGATCATTCGCGGGTGATTTGCGATGAAAAATGAGAAAATGTAATGTCAGAGGATATAACGGAAAAGGGCTGGATTTTGGTACTGTTTGCTTATTTTATGCGCCCCCAAATGGCGGTATTTGTAGTCGCAGGTGATACCCTCAGGGAATGAAAGGGTGTCTTATGCTGTACTTGACATTGAAAAGATATCCTACTGCTCTCCTCCCAGCGGTACCCAAGTGGCTGGCGCGCTGTACATCTCATGCTCCTGAGGTCAGGAGAGCTGGTTTATGTCACTTTAATTTCTGCGCTTTTTAGTGAAAAGTCACGTTTGCTATCAAAATACTTTTTCCGTACGTTTAACCAGTCTATTAGTGTCCTTGCAAAAACACAAGGTAGAGAGCAATTGAACGCAGACTCTATGTTCATAATGTTGATAATTAATCGCGTCCTCACGATGCGTGTACAGTTTAGGGTGACCACCTATCATGGAAGCAAATTCTGGACGGGGGTGTAAAAATCTAGGACAATGGGTCAATGTTACGGACACATCGGCGGGGATCACGCACCATTACATTAAATAACAAAATGGACGCCTAACACCAGTCCACTTCAGTATAGGTTTGTGTTATTTGGTCTGCACAATACATAACAGTATTGAACACACATTTATATGTAACTGGACATATTTGGAGATTAAAACATTAGCCAACATGCGCACTAATCAAGATGTGACCACTGATAAAATGAAGAGTTCATAGGATTCTGCCTCGTTAACATGAATGTTGGTAACAGAAACAGACATATTTTGTTGAACATGCACTCCTTTCAGGGCGGCCTTCTGTATACTCTAGGGTGGAAGTAATATGTGAATAGCAAACCAATGGCTGACAAGTGGTAGCTTAAAGACTTGTTTAAGTCTTATATACATCATATGCAGTGTACTTCCTCTTTCTCCAGATTAACCATGGCAGCAGCAGTATATTAGGAAGCTTAGAGTCTAATAACGCTGCACTGATTACCATATTATGGGTGTACTATAAGTATTAGATTTTAGATGTAAACTTGGAAACTTTCATATGCCCATGCCATAATGAAATTACCATTAGTGAACTAGTCAGTTGTTATGGATATATGTGGACTAGAAGCATACAAGTAGAGCAACATTATAGTCTGTTAAATCAAACAATAGAGGTTTCTGTACAGCTCACTTCCTGAACTTAGATATTGTAATTGTATATACATAGCACTTACTATCCTTGATGACTTGTTGAAGTACTTTATGCGGGTAGCACACTGCTCCAGAACCCAAGGTTAGTGGTTAGTCCAGTATTATTAGTTATTGTTGGCTATTCGGATTTCTCTTGTGTGCCCAAGCAAACCATTCCATTTATTCTCTCAGATTTCTTTATGATGGATTAAATAATTAGTGGGGGAGGGAGATATTTAAGCTCATGACGATGCTTTGTGGGATTAACAGATGAGCTAGTGAAAAATTGGATATTTTCTGGTTGGAGAGGTATGACTTTCAGAGGAAAAATATGTTGTGTTCTCATAAATGAGCTGTGGGCAATTTGCAGGCATGCAATAGAAGAAATAAGGGCAAACAATTGTATGACAGTAGGTTGTGCTCAGAGAGAAGAGGCATGCAGACATTAAAAGTGAAGAAGAGGGACATATCAAAGAAAAATGGAAAGGTGACATTCAGAAGTTATAATTAAAGGTCAGATTCTTGTGCTGGATTTTAGGGATATAGCAGTTATTTTTTAAATGCATGGAGTTTGAGGATGCAAGACTGTAAAAAGAAACATTCGCAAGTGCAATTTATGGTATAGTTGGTATTTTTATAAACACTAGAATCAGGTAAACAGTCTCTCCGCTTCTAGGATAATGCTAGACCACTACTCCTTGCAGGTCAGCTGCTCAATGGTTGGAAGTGAAAAGTAATGGCTGGACACGCGTCACAAAATATCAAGAGCATTTGGCTGCACGCAAAGGAAGCACCTAGGGGCGGCTCCTCCATGAGGGTGGAGGAGTGTCGTCCCCCGCCAGCAGCGACAGCTGCAACACTTTTACCAACTTTTATAAGAGTTGCTGGGCTGGAGAGAGCCTGCACAGGCTCCCAGTCTGCCTGGGAGCGCCCTAGCTGGGCGCTCCCAGCCAATCCTGATGCTACTTTGAGCAGCGTCAGGATTGGCCGCAGGGCAGGCTGGGAGCCTGTGCCTGCAGCAAGGAGAAGCAGGAGCAGAGCGGCGCACAGCAGTTAAGGTACTTAAAAAAAATATATAGTTTTAATGTTAGTTTTAATTTTACTTTAACCCCCCACCCCCTCCCTGCACTCCACCCACCCCTTCTGCTTGCCGTGAGATGCTCCTGGAAGCACCAACCTCATAATAATGTGAGAAAATACATGGACAATTAATGTGCACATTGAAGAAGGGGTTCAGCAAATGTTTGAGCGGGTGTCTTCTGATTTTAATCCTCACTTTTTGCTCAGTTTATTCATTACAAAGCAGAGTTGGATCCATCTGGATACCTCCAGTTTGTATTAGCACAAGATGGAGGTCAAGGGCAGAAGTGTATTGGCTGCATTCCAATTGGAGATGTAAACATTGGTGTGAGGAGGACAGTGGCAGAGCTGTCTCCTCTTACAAATTTGTTTCTCTTGTTTGAGTAGATATTATTGGAAAACATTATGCCTAATTCCTGTTTTTTTAATATAATTTACTACAAAGCCTTATCAAAGTGGAAGATAAATATAGCCAGTTTTTATGTGTTCAATTAAGGTCAGCAATAAGGATTATAACCTTGGTTTTACCATCCGTATATTTTGTGATGCAATTTCAGACGTATAACTCACATTGTGTTAAAAAACAAAATGCATTCAAAGAAAGAAGGTACCATTTTAAGGAATTAGTTACTTTCAATCATAGAGGTCTTAAAATATGCAATTTAATGTATTATTGTCTCTATTTACGCTACAGTGTTAACCTCTATCATCTTGACTGTGAAAAATATAGGCCTTGCAAACGGTGAGGGCTAAGGTGCACAGGAGTTCATAGGTTAATTTACAAGATGAGCTAGACCTATCCACTATATTTATGATAATAACAGGAAGGCACAATTAAAATTGTTCCCAGGAGAGAATCTACCTAAATATTATTTTGGTATAAAAGTACATACAATCACTCTCTTAAACCAAGATGTGGAGCTAGTAATACATAAAAAGTTATTCCCCTACCCAAAATAATGCCTTTAGCAGTTTCAGAAAGCTAAGTTGTGCCTCCTTGAGCACAGTTTCAGATTGTACAACGTAATAGACATCTCCCATTCATTTAAAACCATGAACTTTTCCTTATGTAAATGTAACCGTAACTCACAATCCCTATGCACACCTTCTTTTGTTAACTTTTTGTGACACTATGGGGGTCATTCTGACTCCCGCCGGCCGCGGTAACCGCAGGGCCGGCGGGAACCGCCAGAATACCACTGCGTGGTCAGAAGACCGCCGCGGTTATTCTGAGTTTCCCGCTGGGCGGGCGGGCGACCGCCAGAAGGCCGCCCGCCCGCCCGCCCGCCCAGCGGGAAACCCCCTTCCACGAGGATGCCGGCTCCGAATGGAGCCGGCGGAGTGGAAAGGGTGCGACGGGTGCAGTGGCACCCGTCGCTATTTTCAGTGTCTGCAAAGCAGACACTGAAAATCTTTGTGGGGCCCTGTTAGGGGCCCCCTGCAGTGCCCATGCCATTGGCATGGGCACTGCAGGGGCCCCCAGGGGCCCCAGGACACCCCTTACCGCCATCCTGTTCCTGGCAGCCAAAACCGCCAGGAACAGGATGGCGGTAAGGGGGTCGGAATCCCCATGACGGCGCAGCAAGCTGCGCCGCCGTGGAGGATTCCCCAGGGCAGCGGGAAACCGGCGGTACACCGCCGGTTTCCCGTTTCTGACCGCGGCTGTACCGCCGCGGTCAGAATGCCCAGGGATGCACCGCCAGCCTGTTGGCGGTGCATCCGCGGTCCCCGGCCCTTGCGGATTTTACCGCCAGGGTCGGAATGACCCCCTATGTGACACACTGGTCAGACACACAACATGGTCATGAGTGACTGACATAAAAATACACTTTAAATCTTTTAAAAGTGGACGATAACGTTTACAGGAAACTCCACAACATCAGGATTATAAATGTTGCACAAGTAGGGTGTTGTCTGCAAAAGTAGGACTTAGGCTTAGCAAACACTGAAATCCACATAGCCAGATAAAAATATGACCCCAGCCTTTGCTCATTAATAGTGCCTACAACAAAAGTATTTTTGAATTTTTCTGTTTTTTTATTTTGCATGCTAATATCTTGTCATCTTGAAAAATGTAGTAGGAGTACTTTCAGGAAACCCACCACTCTACTGCACACACTAGTGGCCTGACTTAGGAAACACACTTTTGACTGACAATTTTAGTAACATCTGAATAATAGGTCACAAGAGCTCAGTGTAGGAAGGTGGCCGTATTAGGTGGTATGACTGGGGAGTCTTACCATGTAATACTAGCACATTACCGAGCAGTGGACCTCGAGTTCACACTAGTAAACCTTAGCTCAGTCCTGGTGGTGTGGCACAGAGCAGTCAGGCTACTTAGAGGAACTTGTGTAAAGCATTTCACAATACCAACATGGACGAGAAGTAAATGACATGACTCAAAAGAAACCCAAATCCAATTGTAGAAAAATAAAATGTATTTTTTTAACAAACTTAGACACCAAAATTAACTTTTTACATTATGCACAACCGGAGTTATGAATTTTGGAAGCTTTGAAAAGTAGAGCATTTTTACTGTTTAAATCAGTGGTTCCCAACTTTTTCACTTCTGTGGACCCCCATTTTATCAATACTTGAGCCCGGGGACCCCCCACTGAATCATTATTGGAACCGGGGGACCCCCACTGAGTCAATACTGATAGCTGGGACCTAATATTATTAAATTTTTTAAGCAGCCCCGGACCCCCTGATGAGGCTTTGCGGACCCCCAGGGGTCCCCGGCCCACAGGTTGGGAACCATTGGTTTAAATGGTTCCTATAGAAGTCAATGGAGGAAATCGAAGTGTGCACTCTGGCACTTGGAGGGTGAGTTCTGGGGAGCCCACCTGGACCTAAAGTTCAGTGGGCCCTAGACCAAGAGTCAACAGTCAGTTTCTTATTTCCTTGCCCAGGGAGTCCAGGTGCAGAGGTGCTTTGGCTGTCCTTTGTGTTGACAGGTCTGGGGCTGCTGGTGCGTTTGCCCCTCCTGGGTAAACGGCTACTTGGGGATGGACACACGCTCTACCCTTTGGATATAGAGGTCTTTGGGGGGCCAGGAGCAGGACTCGACAGTTAGAACTTTGCCACCACGTCCGGTAACTTCAGGTGCAGAGGTGGCTTCTAGCTGTCAATCATGGGAGCTGGTTGTGCCAAAGATGCTTTGCTGCTCCTCTCGAGGTCACTCTCTTTAGGATGCAGAACCACAGGAGCGGGGCCGATGCTGATGTCAGTCTCTATGCTGGAGGTCTGCTCTGGAGTCGTTGATGTACAAGTGGCCGTTGGTTTCCGGATTGGCAACAAACAAGCCTTGGTAGCTGTAAAGGTGGTTCGCTGGTACTTCACCTGCTGGAGGTCATCCGGCGGGGAGTAGAGGCTTAAAACGTGGCAGAGACCTCACTCCCACTCTTTGGATGCTGGACACTGAGTTTCTTGAGGCTCACTCACACAGAGCTGTCGGGTCACAGTTCTTTGACTTCACCACAGCATTTACTCTTGCAGTTTACAGGGGGCTGGTACCACCAGTCAGATGAGTATTACTTGGCTTCTCGTTGTCCACTGGGATCCCTCTTGCTGGGACCAATGAGGTTTCATCTCGGGCACAAGTCGGTTGCTCAGTTCCAGTGGTGGTCTCCACAGGTCACTTTTGTGTCCTCCCTTCGTGCTGAGGCTGGAGTCCAGATACTGTTGTCGGTGACAACATCTTCTTTGTGCTTTTTCCTGTTTGAAAGTTAGAACTAACTTTCTGGTGTCAGGGGAGCCCCTTGAATCTTAGTTTAGGGGAATTGGAGGGTGAGGGGGACAGCAGCGAATAAGCTGTTGGTTCCCTTGGCTAGCCTGCCCCTATAGTGACTACTTCCTGTGGGAGTGGGTCACTTTCCTTTCCAGAATCCACTAAACCTAAGGGTTTCCAAGATGGCAGAACCCTTTCTTTGCTGTACAACCTCCCTAGCCCACCCTAAAGGTGTGGCTAGCCTTATGGGGGTATATGCCTCCTACATAGCTAATTTTCAAACCTGTTGGGCTCGACAGTGCAGGAAAGGCTTTGTCTTCCACTGTGGGACAAGTAATTACACTTCAGTGGCAGGTAAAGCCTTTAAGGCTCACTACCTTGATTACCTTTTCACTCTAGCCAGCCTTGGAGGGAGGAGGTGTGACCTCCTGCCTGCCCAGGCCTTTTGTCTCCACCCTGTGGATGTGTTAGCACAACCACCTGGACGGCAGAATTGTGTCTATGGTGGCGGAGGCTCAAGAGGGCCTGTCAAAACAGCAGCGAGCTTGGTAACTCAGTGGTCACCCTCTAAGGGTGCCACCTGGGCACCTGCTAGTTAATCCTGAGCATGGGCATCATGGGCAGGGCTAAAAAGCAAGATGTTTGATACCAAACATGTGGGGAATCGGCTGGGCCCTCATGGAGCTGGACATCTGGGAACTGCCCAGATGCCAGTCCATAATATCCTATGGACTGCTGGTTATTCGTTGTAGCATTACGTTTTAAATGCTATCATGTGGTCATATATGCCCATGGATATATGTCCTCACTCATAGTACAGTGCACCCTGCCTCCTGGGCTACAGGAGGCCTGCTTTAGGGGTGACTGCCCTGCACTATGGGCATTAAAGGGACTCTGTCTGCACTGGGTGTGGGCAGAGTCGAACTTGAGCAACAGGCTGCTTGTGCAAGCTAACATGGCAGCTCTGTAGTCTCACTTTTACTCCGATCACACAAGGTGGCACAATCAGTGCTGAAGCCCTGGTGACCCCTTTACCACCCTGCCATGGGTACCAATGGTACCAATTACCAGCCACTTACAGGGGTGGTAAAGTTCTTGCCAGTTGGCCTATGCAATCGACGTACAGTTTAGCGGACAGAGCATAGGTACTCAGGTCTGGTTTGCAGGCCTCAGTTCATTAATAGGTCAAAAACAACAGCATCAAGCAGCAAAAAGTATGTGTGGTGGGGTGACTATCCAAAAAGGGCCCTTTACAACACTCACAATAATGCATGCATGAAGTCATCCCCGCTAAATAAAAGGCGAATGGCAGAACCTGTAAAATAATAATAATTAGATGTATATGGATAACAATATACTATGTGAAGGGAAAATGCTATTTTATTTCCAGCAGAGAAAGAAAGGTAGCTTAGTGATGTATGCAATCACTGCAGATACAGGTCCTTACCTATAAAGACAAGATTTATTTGTCTCAAGTTTTATCTCAGAACCTTGGTTGTTCAGATGGGCACAAATGTTATTCTGTAAATCATAAGCTAGACTGGTATATTTTAAAGTGCTTTCATGTATCATAGAGGTTGGCTAGGCACTGAAATCTCAAGTCTGGCATGAGCCAGATGCATGGCTCTGGCTCACCTAGAAGTCCTTCTGTAACCTTGAGCCCAAAACAAGCCAAGCTTTCATGGACGTCTGCTAGCCGTCTCACTCTACCCTTCTGGATAAAAGAGTTAACATTAAAGCACGAACATTTGAAGTAAAAGGAGGTACAAATAACTACTGATTAAGTGACTGATTTATACAAACGGAATCCAGAAAATTAGAGAATAATCCTGGCTTCCCACTGAACTAAATGATGTGACCCTAGGCAAATATTTTATTTCACCAATCACCCTCTTACTACATTATTACATAACCAATCATCTCCACATACATGAGCTCAGAATACAAGCTGTACAAAGACTAGTGTGTTGAATTATTAGACTATAATATTACCCTATCTGTAGGAATGTGGCCGCATACACGGTGCACATGACAACTGACTTGCCTCTTAGGTCACTAATGGCACTGTTGCCAGGGTGCAGAACTGGCAGGAATGATTCCAAATTAATGGTTAAAAAGAATCACTTTTAATATGCTTAAGGTAAAAGCCAGTTGCGGCCCATCCTAATGGGCTGAGGGGCCATGCCCCTCATGTTTTGCCCAAAAAGAATAGTGTCTGTCAGGCAGATCAAAGGTCAGCCTGACAGGCACTCTTTATTTTCAGGTCAGGCAGCCAGGAGCTATTCATGCGCTAAATGTGTAGACCCCTGGCTGCCTGAGCTGAACTTTGTTGGGTGGAAGAAGTCACAGCTCCTGTGGGCATGACCTCTTCAGCCTGGCAAAGGACTTCAAGGCTCTCACCCTCTTGACGAGAGGGAGCTTCACTGATTGTCTCAGACCTGCACTCTTAAGTCCTAAGCCCTGAAGTGCCCAGAGACAATTCATTCCAATAGAGGTTGAAACGTCAACCACTATGTGGTCAATCCCTGATCATTCAAAACTGGACATTAACATTGTCTGCAAATTTCTTAGATGGTTTTCATGAAGTTCAATTTATGGGCCTGACCCTCCCTTTGTACATATTGTATATATTTTTGTTTTCTCACTTATGTTACACTTAATTTATTTTGGTGCATTGTTTTTTCACTATTCACTGTGCCAACACTTGGAGCACAGTTGTATTTTGACAGACCAGTCTCTGTATATAAATATGTCCTTATATAATTTACTACTCTTACATATTTTGAAAAAATATACATTAAATTGAACCATCGAAAATTGTGTCTATTTACTATGCTTGAAAATACTGCAATGTTGTTTACAAAAAAGGTTTCTTTTGAATTGGGGTGGGGTCAGCAGTCTCTCTGACCCCATCCCAATCTGTGACGATTGAGGGACTACTCCCTTCCCTCAGTGGCAGACCTTAGCTCAGCCAATTGGCAGACCTTAGGTATGGCAATGAGGGAAGACAGCAGTCCCAACCCTCCCAAAACCTCCAAGGCAAAGCTGTGCAGGTAAGTTTGATTGTATTTCTAATGCTCGGTGGGTGAATTAATATTTGGGAGTGAGTGTTGTGAATGGATGTGCGTGTGTATGTGTGTGCCCTGTGTGAATGCATGGGTGACATTTTCAGGGCTCTGCTCGTGCTTGGGCTCTTAGAGCTCTGCTAGACCCTTACTGCTTCTCTCACTCTTAATTTGTTGTCTCACTCGCCTCTAAAATACCACAATGATAAAGAAGGTTCTGTCAATCAAAATATTTGCCTAGGATCACACAGTTTGGTCAAGCAGTGCCCCACCTCTGATTGTGCTACCTACCAAAATCCGTCACTTGACATGAAGGGAGAAAATGTACAAGTGACGGAGAAGGTTACAGTAGGCCCATTCGCCTGTACTGGAACCAGGCAAGCAAAGGATTGAAGGTGTGCTTGGAGCAGACTAAAGTAACTCACACTGCAGGGTCAGTTAAAACATTTCTTTGGTGGAGGTTAGGAGCTGTAGGATTGGCTGACCCCATACAAGCCAATCTAGGTAACACTGCACAAAGTAGCGCAGTCTTTGGACAAACTGCGTCCTTTGAAGAAGCCATTATGGACAACTGACAGGGGTCCTAAACGGACTGTCTGCGTAAATAATTGACGGATGGGCAACCTACCTGAGACAGAAAGCACTGTAAATGTGTAAGTCATTCTTTTAAACTTGCATTATAATCAGTAAAATACAGGCTGACACAAAATGCGCAAAATAATTAGGTTTAAGATTAAAAAAAGTACTTCCGAAGTATAGATTTTACTAATAGCTGTAGTGCAAACATTTTTTTAACCTGTCCATTAAAAGCAGTCAGTCCAAGGCTCAGCTTGGAACACCCTTACAATAGCTCTCAAAAAGAATACGTTTGGCATTGGGACGCTTCATCAATTAACGCAAAAAACAGCCCCCAAGCAGTCTTTACATTTGCAGATCAAGCAGTTGCACACATTTACATTTCTTTAGACACCGGCACCCTGGCAAGAATGCTATTTAGCAGCCTCCCCCTACCTTTGCCTCACAGGAGCCTCAGTGTCGGAGCTAACCTTTCTCTTTTAGCAGAGAGGCTAAAATAATGGACAAATGCCATTTAAAAAGCCTGGACTGTTAGTTACTTTTCAGAAATGAAAGGCATTTGATGCAGGTGGTGCTATGTGGGTTTCCGTTGTGTGCTTTCATTTCTGTGCAGTAGAGACTCGCATGAAATACCAAAATTTGACGCCCACGGCAAAATTGTCTCATTTACACACTGTTCAGATGACATTAATGATTGACAGTGTTGGAGCTTCCCACGTCCTCATGTGAGATCTTTTTCATTGTTTGGCTCTCCCCATGCATATGAACCACGGATAATCAGACACTGACACTGTATCTCACTAATTTGGCTGCAACCCTTTCTTCTGAAGTTTCACCCACCTCATTTAGAGGTGGTTGGAATTAAGTATGTGAGTGACCTAGACTAATCTATCTCTGCTGCTGACATATTCCTTTGACACCATGATTGAGTGCGGGCCATCAGAAGTTTGGTCATATGTCCACCCATTCTATTTAGAGTAGGAGAATGAAATGGGAAGTTTTCACTTTTACATACCTTCATGTATCAGTAAGTGAAAGTAAAAACATATTAATGAGCCCACTCCATGGGAGAAAGCGACCTTGGTGAGGGGTCATTCACTTTTTTCAAAAAGAAAATCCAAATGCTTTATTTTGAAAATAAAAAGCATTGACGGAAACCGTAGTCACAGTGGTTCCTGCTAAAGTAAGATATGTGTGCTGTGACTACGTACATCGTAAATCTGGAGTACTGTCACTCTGTCAAGGCGATGTAGTAGTTTACTCCATCGCCATGACGGAGTAAATACCGTGACCTGCAATTTAATTCTGCCCCTATGTTCTGTATACCATACATATATTATATACATAAAGAAAAAAATCTTATGTTTTTTTCATTGTAGAAAGCTCTTTGTAATATTTTAGTCAAGACTAACATTTTGCTTACTGGAGCTTTCCACATGGAGGGATAACCAAGCATTTAACAAAGTCAGAAGGTTTGGCTTTAATATGCCACAGACAAATGGTGTAGGGAGACTTTCACACATGGAAGGCAAACCTATTCACTTTGCTAATGCTTGCTTTTAGTTAGGGCATGGGCATCTCTCTTGTAACACGACAACATAAATATCTGTTTACATGTCTGTAACTGCAAAAGGACACACAAGACTGCATGTAACACATTTATAATAATATTCTGTGGCCACATTAACTATCAGTCACACTGTCTTACTGCTCAGCTGTTGTGTATGAGTGATGAGTCTGCTTTTGGTAATACTGGTTTTCTGTTGCAGCTACTATATTTGTCTACTCAGGTACTGAGAAGTTTAGAGCATTAGTGGATTTTATTTCTCTGACTGTGTGCCACAGAGTTCCCGTTTGTAAGTAATTACCAGAAAGGAGGCATGTAAGTGCATGTTTCGATATTGCTTTTTATTGTATGACATTGGGATTGAAACCTGTCAGAATTCTATATGTCCTAAGATGTTCATGGATATCTGAAAAAGATGGAAATATAGTGCTAAAAAGGTGACTGCAGCACCTATTGTGGCATCCACTACAGTGGCAGTGAGGACATGGCTTCAGGCCTACCCTGTGTAGCCTGATAGCAGCAGCTAGAACCCTGCTGCTCAGACCTGCTAAAGTCACCCTTTATACAGGTTAGAAAACCTGATTTTAAATATTGGATGCAACCCTAAGCACATTTTGCTGCCCACAGGGAGGGTACTTAGTATTTAGGAGCAGAACATATGCAGAAAGGCATGTTCTGTCAGTGACTAGACTAAAAACACGATTATCATTGGTCAAGTTGTAACTGATTTATAGAAGTGAAAGTGTAGATTATTTGGTTTATAAATTAAGACCTGTGCCAGTTACAGACTTAATTCAAAGACTTATTTGTATATTATTTAAAAATCAAATCTAGTCATGAGAAACTTAAGATGATGAAATGCCACTGAAAACAACTGGAGCGCAGATGGAGAAAGAGCCAAAACAATGTGGACAGGAACAACTTCAAATGTGCCCTTAAAAACTGCCATCAGCAGATTCTGACCATCAATTGCTTTACACCCTTAGACCACACTGATGCTAGCAGCAAAGAGCTCTTTGCCATTGTGAAAGATGTCACCGACCCAATGACCACCTACAATGGCATCACTTCTTCACCTGGACCTTTGCAACAAGCTCTCACAATACTTGTGCCTGAAAATAATCTCTGTGTACGTTGATCCCCCAACTGGACCCAACAGACCGTGAAACATCACTCCTCATCTGGTGCAATGAAACTACTATGATCACATGACCCTCCATCTCCATGGATGAGACCGCCTCCACGATGCAGTCCATCCACTCCAAGGCCCCATCTGATCTGTGTCCCCACCATGCCTTTGCCAGAGGACCTCACCCATCAGTACAGCACTCACCGCAATATCTCACTCCTCCATTTTGTCTGCCACCTTCCTGGACAAATGGAAGCACAGTACAGTACTGCTGCTCTAAAAGCCTTCTGCAGACCCACCAACACTTGCCAACTATAGACCCATCTCCATGCTACTGTTCCTGGCCAAAGTCCTGAGGAAACTTACAAACATAAGCCTCACCAAATATCTTGGCGACCACCAATTCCTCAACATTACATAGTATTGATACTCAACTACAGCACAGAAACAACCCTCATCGTCGCAATAGATGACCTCTATGATTCTGGACAGAGGAGACATCGGTGCCCTCATCCTCCTGTGTGCCACAGCATTCAACATGTAACCCAGCCCATTCTCATCCGACATCTGGATGAAGTTGCAATCCAAGGACCTTCTCCTTATTAGATTGCTTCCTCCTGGCTGGAAAAACATAGTCAGCTAGCCTGGTCCCCTACTCTTTGAACACCCGCAACCTCTTCTGTGAAATACTACAGGGATCCTCACTGAGCCTAATCATCTTCAGCGCTTACAAATCCCACTGGCAAGCATTATCTGCACCCATGACATAGTTGTCCTATCCTACACCAACAACACCCAGCTTATACTCTCCTTCTTTGACAAGACTCTCAACACCTGGACCAAGTTAGATACCTGCAAGGCAGAAGTCTTCGACTGGATGTTGACCATCTGTCTCTAGGTTAACACTAGCAAGACAGAAGTTGTGATGTTCAGAGAGGACTCATATCCTAGGGACTCGAATTGGAAGCAGGCTGAACTTGGACCTACATTCAGCCACACCACTTACAGCAAGACTCTTGAGATTGTCAGTGACAGTCAAATCACCATGACTGCCCAAGTCAACTTCATCACAGCTTCCTCCTTCCACACCTTGATGACACTGATAAAAGCCTTCAAATGCAACACTGTCACTCATGTCCTCATCACAAGCAAACTAGACTACAGGAACATCCTCTGCTCTGGAATCAGCAAGAACTCACCAGACATCTTCAAAGATTCAAAATGAGTCAGCCAGAACCACACTCAACATATCATGCCCCATGCACCTCACACTACAACTAAACAAACTGCACTGGCTTCCTTTACACAAATGAGCCCAGTTCATACTCCTCACAGACACCTTCAAAGCCCTCCACAACACGGACAGCCGAATCTCATTTCACAAACAAACCACACACCTCTGTTCGGCTGGCCTCTGACTTGCACACATACCGTACCTATACACAGCCAGAGCAGTGGCCGGGCTTTGTCCTAGATCGCCCCTAAGCTTTGAACAATATACTGCTACCTATTAGAGCTGCTTCTTCAAATCCTGAGTTCCACTAGAAACTGAAGGCTTGGCTCTTTGAAAAGACCCACTCACCATCCCTAGGCCATGCTAGACTTGCACCTGCTGTAGCATCAGGGTACCCTCCTGGGTGACTGTGCACTTTAGAAATACACATACCATAATATAAGATAACAAAAGACAAAATAACATAGCATAACATGACATCTGATTTTTAATTAAATATGCTGTAAATGTAACTATTAGATAGTGACCTTTACGCTTCTTGAAGCTTCTGGAAGGTAATTTGCATTAGCTCTCCATCCACTACTGCCCCGCCTGTACTTGGCCTGAATGTGGTGCTTGGCCTAAAGCAGGTGCAAAACAGATGTGAAAAAAGAAGAAACAATGGCCTGAGAGTGGGGATGTATTTTTCTTCCACTTGCAGGAAGACCAGTTTGGGTTCCCCTTAAAGGGGCATGCCCTGGCAGAAGTATAAATCAGATGCCACTCTAGAGAGGCCTGAGGCTTTGTCCTCCAGTTAGGCTGGAACTAATCCCAGTACGAGGTAAGTTACCCCCTGAACCAGTTTTGGGTGGGAAGGGTTGTCCAAGAAACATTTAACCTATTTGTTACTGAGGAGCTGGAGTCATCGGCAGCCACTGGCTAGTGCCAGCCATAAAGTAGGTACCCTGCAGGACCATCTTATGAATACTTTCTGAACCTTTGGAAGTTCAGAAGATGAACAGGCGTGCTGCGTGTGACCTGAGTGAAATAATCGAGAAGTGGACCTGTTCCCTGTCGTACCCAGGTTAAAGTAGTGGACTCCAAGGGTCAATTGGCTGACCTTGTGTGTGGCTAAAGGGGCACAACAAGCTGCTTCAGATCATTTTCCCACATTGCTACGCTGGCCAATGGCAAGTGTACCTCGAGTAAACTTTGCTGTTGGCCTCTGTCTGACACACTGAGAGGCTCAGCGAACCACCCATTAGTTCCTTCTGGCCATACAAGTGTGCTTCTGTGTCGATTAGGCACCAGAAAACGTTTGAATACTTTTAAAAACGTATTCCCCAGACCTCCAGAGAATAAAGGGACCTCCTGGAAAAAGTAGCCAACTGATAGTTCCACAGTCCTGGATTGGATTTCAGCTCCATCCCACTCAAAGGTCCCTGTACCACTGAAAAAATGACTAAGTCCAATTCTGTGTTGGGGCATAGAGAAAATCTTTAGCAAGAAATCTCCAAAGCTCCAGAGCATCAGCAAGACCAACCTGCTTCAGGTATCCTGCCTTCAGTTCCATGGCAGCTACTATTTAAGTGCCATGCCACGCTGGGAGGATTTTTCATCTAAAAAAGTGATATAGTCCATTTCTGTGTTGGGACTCAGAAGAAATTTCACTTTTTTTAAAAGAAATTGACAAAGTCCCCTTTTTAAACTTTTCACTTTCAGACTTTCACCAGGGCCAATCCACTTTGCATATCTAATCTGGTCTCCATCACTGTCAGCTTCACATCACCCCTAGGCCCTGGCCTACTGCTTCCAAAGACTATCATTGATGTTTTGTGCTTTTTGTCGCTGTTTCTACTTATTACTTTAAAACTTCATGTCTGGTCCCCCTTATTATGTTTTCTTTGTTTTGGTATCATTTTATTTAATAATTTTTACTCAATTATCTAATCCAGTTTGGTACTTGTTTTGCATTATGTTTTCACGTTATTACTGTTTTGGGTACTTCAAGCATACTTTACGTATTGCCCTAAGTTAAGTCTGTCTCATCTACCACAGCGATGAGCTCAGGTTAATTAAGTGACTTTATAAGTTCACCCTTAAAAGGAGTGTTATTATTCCTTGAGGTCGGCAGACATCTAGACCAAACAGTAATCCACTTTTTCATGCTTCCTGAATAAAAGTGTATTGTACACTAAAGAAATGAAGAATGTCAAGGTGAGGTGTGCAGCCGAAATCAAGGGGTAATAGTGGATTACCTCAAACTAGTGGTTCCCTATATGTGACTGGTATCTCATAATTAAGCGTGAGAATAACTCGCATAATTCCAAATAGTTTTTTTTGCAGAATTACCAAAACTTTCTGTGAGATTAGGCAGAATTACGTGAGAAGAGTAACCTTTCATGTAGGGCTGTTTTCTTAGTGCAAAAGGGTGCATTTTGGGCTAAGAAAACGCAGGTAAATGCAACATAACATAAACAGCAGATTTGGCAGTCACTCTGAAAAACTGCTCATGCTGTAGGACTGTTTTCTCTCAATCACACCAAAATATGATAGCGGGTGCAATTGCATTATTATTGGTAATTCTGCATCAAGGAGTAACACAGAATTCCCAAAATTACCCAGATTACTTCAGTGTAATTGAAATTCAGTCCTACTTAAAGGCTTCCATAGATCAGACTATACTTAAAAATTTATACTTTCAAATTGTATTTCTTATATCCACTCTTATATATACCATCAATGACAATGGTGATGCATCCTTGCAAGCTGCACAATAATGAAAGTCATACTCTGGAAAGATCTAGCCATCTCTCAGAAGTGGCATCTGTAGAAAACACAAAGGCTTTCAAGTCTTTAATACCCCATTTTATAGAGGCTGTGTGTAGAGTTATGGACTAGATGACACAAGGGATATGACACTGACATCACTGTAGAATCTGGGGATAGGCAGTTGGGAGAAAAAGTGAAGGAAGTGTGTGGATGAAGCTGTAGCTGGAGTTGTATTGAAGAATAAAGTGATTATTTCCGGAGAAGAAATGCGTATAAATATTTACATTGGTGAGGAGATGAGTCCCTAGTCTGTGTGAAGGACAGTCAATGTCTACATCTCCATCCCTGAATTGAAAGGAATGCAGATAAGGATCTCGGGAACTGCTGAAACTTTACTGCTGAATGCATGGGTAGTATGTACTCCCCTTAATGTGAGTCTTGCTAACGGACTTGGATTTAAAAGCGGAGTAGCTAGTATTGACTGACACCATTTTTATAATCATTTTTGTTGTGTTAAAACCTTCAACATTTAAGATTTGCCCTTTGGTAGTTAACTGCCCATGTGGCTGCGCTCAAGCCTTATAAGCTCTTGAGCTGGGAATCATGTGTGTCTTGTCTGTGCATGTTCAAAGAGTCACAAACGAAGTAACAAGCAAGAACTCACAAGGGAAAGGAGCACGCATATTTCAACAAATTACATTTAGAAAAAAAATTCTACTTACCAAACAGAGTGTACAAGCTCTGCCTTACAAATCCTTCACTGTTTCCCCTTCAAGAGCTTTTGGAAATGCACTTTGCAACTGAAAAAGAGTAAACATAGAAAAGGGACTGTATGAAAACCACAGAAGAACAATAACTCAGAATCGCCTGTGCTCTCTATTATTTTAGAATGTAGTGATAGTTTGTTATATTAATTTATTTTGTTAAATCTTTATTTTAGATTACTATTTTAAATCCTTTTATTGGCACCATTCTTACCAACTCCTGTGGTTCCACCAGTACCATGGAAACAATGGAAAGAAAGTATTTTTAACATATACGTTAGCCATATGAGGGGCAAGTATGGACCAATCAGAACAAGTATTTCTTCATCATTTGAAAGTTGAAGGAAGGAGACCATGTTAGGATTTACCAGACATGTACTTAGGTATGGGGAATGGTCAACAAAACAACATGTATGAAATATCCTTACAAATGTTAGATTTGCAGTTTAGACAAAAGATTAATATTGTCCTTGAATGTCACAATTTCTTTTCGAGAACACAAATGATAGATGAAGAAATTGCTTCTTACATAGCCACATTAAGACGATTAGCTTTGTCTTGTCAATCTGAACAGCTGACTGATTCATTAATAATATATCAGATTGAAAGGTGCACAGATAATAGAAGAATAAAGGAGAAACATTTGAGAAAGGCTCTCACCTTGGATGAAGCTATTTAAATAGCTAGAGGTATGTCTCATACAGCAATGTGGTTAAAAGAAATGGAAAGTTCTACTAACAATACACTGGATAAAGTAAATGAGGGGGATAGTGCAAATGTAGAAAGAGAGAAAAGATGAGAAAACTGCACATTGTAAAAACTAATTATGAGCGAAATGTGAAGCAAAAAGATAACACAGTTATGGAGATCAAGTGTTTTCAATGTGGAGCCCCTGAGAAATTGCTTCTAGCACAACATGTGCTGCCCAGAATGTAATAGGCAGAAACTGTAGAAGGAGGAACATTATGCAAAAATGTGTAAAACAATGATTACTAGTAACAGGACTCAGGAAGTTTACCAAGAAGTTCATGACATTTGTTAGAGCATACAAGAAAGAAGCACAAGGAAAAAAGTGGCCAGGGAAGGAATGTCCACCCTTGAATAAGTCAAATATAACATCTGTAGGTTATGCTGGGAAAAAGGTAGAAACTTTAGAAATGAGATGGATGACAGTCAGATTCAAGGTTGAAGCTGTGAAGGGGTGAGTAAACGTGACCAGTTATGGATCGATCTACTGGGGTGGGATCACCATGGAAGACTTAATAATAAATCCAAATGCTAGAGAGCCAGTAGTGGTAGCGGAAAAGGTGAAAGTTGATAGATAAGCATGAGAGTGTTGGAATGCTAAAATACAATTGTAGTGTTAATGGTTGAGCTAGTTTTGTTGAAGGGATTTTCTTCACAAAATATTACCTAGGGATGCAAAAACAGGAACTTATAAGGTGAGAAATGTTCCTAATATGTGGACAGAACCTTTGAGACAGGAATTGGACAGGTTACTACTCCAAAGAATAATTTAGCCCACTAAAGTATCCCAATAGCTGGCGCCTGTCGTGATTGCACCAAAGGAAGGAGGCATGATTCGGTTGTGTATTGACTTGCACGACCGGAATAGAAATATATTGGTGGACAGACAACCTCTTCCAAACATATACATGTTGGCAACAACAGAAGGCTGCATTTTATTTAGTATCCTAGACATGTCTGCTGCATATCATCAAGCCAGTTTATATGAAGAGTTTAGGCAATTAACAATATTTGTGACTGCATTAGGGGCTTTTCAATACAGGACGATGCACTTTGAGCTGGCTTCAGCATCTACTGTGTTAAAGAAAATAAAGAAAAATATCTTTGCAAATGTGAAACAACTAATGTGCTTCCAAGATTAATTTCTGATAGGGAAAAGTGAAGTGGAGCATGAAAGAATAATTTAGGATAAAATGCGATAATTGGAAGAAAACTTGGTGTAACTATAAAAAAAGAAAAGTGTCAAGGGGGAATGAGGTGACCTATTTAGGACATGAGATAACTGCTAAAGGCATCAAGCCAAAGAAAAGAACAGCAGCAGTGGTAAAATGTCACTAAGACCATCCAATAAAGAAGAGTTCTTGCTCTTGGTGAGGACTGTTCAAGCTGGGTAAAGACATTTGCTGATATAGTAGAACCATTACGACTGATAATGAAGGGAAATGCTATTTTTGTTTGGAGTGAGGAATATGAGCATGCTTTTGGGGGGGGTGAAGAAAAGCATAGTACGAGTACCCACGTTGGGGCACTTTGATGTGTTTTAGGTTTTATGTATGGGGACTGAATTTTAAACTCACGATTGATGATAAACTCTGGACATTTTAGTTCAAAGGTAGAAGAGGGTTGGAAGGAAATGTCACGCCACGTATATAAAGACAGATCAGTGTTGGATTATAATTTTGATGTAGAGTATGTGAGGGAAAGTAAAAAATGTAGCAGCAAATTGTTAATCAAGTATGCCAGTGAGTGAGGTTCAACCTGTGGTGGAGGTGGATGGTGAAATTGTGGTAGTGAGAGTTGGTGAAATGGCACTGAGTAATGACGAATGGATTAGCACAAAGGAGGAGATTTCTTGAAAGAAGTGGAAGCAAATGTGGTGATGGTAGTTTCCTGAGTATAGAGATAGGTGAATTCACACAGTGAAGGACAAGTTGATAAAAGGAAAACTGGTGAAAAGGAGCCAAATTGGTCCACCTAGCAGATTTCACAATATTAGCATTGCACATGAGGGACATCCCTATGACCAAGAGAAGGGTAAGACATTCATTTGGTGGCCTGGTATGAATGTTTATAATGAGGAAACTGTGAAGAATTTTTATGCATATGTGAATAGTGATGAGACTAAGGTTGTCGGCAACCTCTGGTTTAATGTAAAGATTTTCCTAAGAGCCCCTTGGGAAAGCCTGGCAACTGGTTTCCTTAGCTATGTAGTAAGGTCAGGAGCAAAGAATAAATATCAGGGGTGTAGAAGGCCCGTAGCCCAGCTCCCAGGACATATTGTCTGGGGTCAATGACAACATGTTCTCATGTTTATTTTATTCTTGGGGCAAGTCGGCCTAACCCCCTGCAACACAGACCCTTGGGCTGCCAGTTTACAGATGAGGGAACTGTCTGCGGTTAAAATAATATTTGTGTCCATATTTTAATGCTGTTCAAACTTGTATATATGATTCATTAATGCAAAGTTTCATTATTAGGGTGAGTGGTCTAAATAAATGTTGAAAGCTCACACTGCACTAGTGGCAGTGGTTCCAGTAAAAAAATGTGTACACACGTTTGAAAAATGTAACAATATGAGGCTATGTATAATGCTCCCAAAATGCTGTCTGGCTGGAAGCACATGTTTGCAGAAGCTTGTATGCAAGATTAATGTTTCTTTGCTTTCTAAATAAAATGTTCAGAACAAAATTCAAGTAGGAAAAATAAACATTTTGCTAAATTACTGTGATATTGTAGGTACTGTTTCTTTGAAGTATCCTTTATTAAAATGTGTTAATGCATGCTAGTATTTTCAAAAAATATTCATAATGGAAAATCAGTGTAACCAGTATGAACAAGATTATGAGAAACATGAAAATAAACAAGCACTGGCAAAGCTAACTGATCTGACATTGATGGTTTGTCTTTTAGTTTTCTCAATGCGTGTCTTATTTTGACATAATTTTTGTAAAACTTTGTTCTGGCAGCTGCCAGGCCCTCACCATTGTAACAAACATTGGCAAAAAGCAAAAAAAAACGTTTTTGGTCTCCAAAAAAACACATTACCACAGTAGTTCCTGGCACTGAACGAAACGACTTTGCATGCCAATATGTTCTTTGTGAAAGAGCAGAGTGCTGTCACTCAGAGTAAAGCTAGCTAATAGAGAGAGAAATAGATTTTTAATAGAAATAAAAGGTCTTGGTTAATGCCAGAACTTATTAGGGGCCCAATTTCTAAATAAAGCCACAAAAGTGCACTGATGGTATATGTTTTTTATTAGTGCAAAATTATGACTTCCATGAATTCACAGGAATTTACAGAGGGAGACCTAGAAAATATTTCTGAACTGTATTTTAGCGAGAGCAAATATGCATCTGTAGATTTTCTTATACGAAAATCCATAGAGAGCGATTACAAGTCCACTTTTTCTCCAATCACTTTTATCCCAAGCCTGGAAGAACTTCTGCTTCTGTTCTTGTCAGGGGTAAAGTTCCAGCCTTTTTCAGTATGGGAAAATATTAGAAAAGAGCTGTTGAAAATCTTTAAAACTTGTAAGTTAGTAGGTTTACACAGAGTCAAAGGCATTCCAACTCTGGAACTATTGCTTACTGCTTCATCCAGCCTGAAGATGCAGATCTGCAGAGAGGGGGCTAAATAGGGAAATTGTTAGTATTCAAGCCCTACTGTAGTATTGGCCCTGGAATAATCGAAGAGGCTATTACCAGAGCTCTTAAATAGTGAGATTGCTGCCATAAATTGTCAGTGCACTACATGGTACTATGGAGTTAAATTCTTAAACTAAAGATAAACTGCTTCTAAGGCCCTCATTATCAGTAGCCTATTACTTTTTTTACCAGGCCAATCAGAATTGTTTCTATTTCACATGGAAAACGCTATAGAAAACACCAACATGAAGCTGACATTTCCAAAAATATACTGGAAGCATTGAACTTCTTGCAGTCATAATGTCAAGATGTTTTTTGAAAAACAGTCCCATAGAAATTATGAAATACACTAGAATGGAACAAGGCAAGAGTGACACAAAAACTGGTGGTGACAGCTATCACATGACTAAAAGCCATGTAATGCTAAAAGTGAGTGGGTAAATCAGTGTATATCCATAATGGTACCCAAACCAATATCAGAGGAAGCCCATGTACAGAAACAATGTGATTTGTTTAAATATATATATATATATATAGGTAATTATTTGTAGGTCCCAGTTTCCATAGGAAGAGCTCTTTTTAATTTATTTTGCTAATAATTTAGGCTTTGCTTGATGAATCTTCAAAACTTTCAAAACCTATAATTTGGTCAGTTCAGCTGCTGCCTTGAGAGGCTCAGGGTGATCCGTCAAACAGGAGCTGAGGAAAAGGGGGATCCGAAAATGCATTTTCCCCATGCTTTTTCCCATAGGGATTTTGAACATGACTACAGCCCGAACCGCTGGATGGAATTACACCAAATTTGGCAGAAAGCTAGTGCTTGGTCCAGAAAGCACTCTTTTTTGTGATTTGTTTTAAATCCGTTCTGGGGTTTTAGAGAAATTAAAGGACAAAAAATGTAGATATCTAGAGACGCACATTCTCTGTGGATTCAACTGTCCTTGTGCTGATTGGCTGCCAACACTTCAACAAGGAAGTGTTGGCACCCATCTTGGGACTTGGCTTCAGCCGAGTTCCAGAACAAAAGTGAAAAAAAGAAAAGGGGCCAGGGTAGGGTCGCCCTGAGCCTCAAGCCTTGATCTAGGGTCCCTTACAGACCCCATCAGGGCTAAAAATATATATATATATATTTAAATGTCAGTTCTATGGATTTCCCTGACATTTTGAAGAAGAAAAATGCAGCGTAAAGCCTTTCTTTTTTTTTTGCCCCAGGTGAGCCAGGTCCCAGGGGCACTGGGGATCTTTAAAAAGGAATGGGTGCATGGGGCTCCCCTCCTAGGGCTTGTATTAGCCCTGGGGACCTCCTCCTTCCTGGGCAATCACAGAATAATATGCAGGGGGCCCCATGTCAAAACAATAATTTACTATGGGAATGCCCATATGGCCTCCCCCAGAGCCCTGGGTGAATGCCACCTCCCTGGGGCTAAAGATTAAATTAACATGGGGGCCTGCGCTACTGTGCCACTGCCTAAGGGACCACCACCTCCCTGGATACATTTATTTCACATTAAGGGGAGGCCATGTGCCCCCCTCCACCTCCACCCCCACAGTCCAGATGACTGCCACCTCCCCGGGGCTGAAAAAAAGGTAAGGAAGAGGGTCCATTGTGAAGACCCATCCTCCCTGGGGCAAATTTTAAATGAGACGGCTCTAGCTATGTCCCGAGTTGCCCACCCCTGGGACATAGCTGTTTGCTGTGACTTTAACAGCTCCCGCCAAGTCAGAGCGAACACTCTGGTTCCAACAAGTGAGAGCTGTCAAACAGCTCTTGCTTGCTATAAGCAGGGGTTTCCTCTGTTTCCCTGTCCACAGACATGCAGGTAGGAAAACAGAGGAAATTATTGCTCTGACAAACAGGGAACTGTATGTTTAGCAGCTTCCTGTCTATGCCCGCTCCCACAGGAGGCGGGGAGCCTTTGCCATTGCACACTGGGTGCCCTGGAGAGCACTCAGAAGAGATGGTCGATCCCTAGGGAAGGGGTCTCTGAGGCCAAAATCAGAGGTGGGGAGCCGGCTTGGACCACAGGGGCCTTGAGGTGCCCCCGTGGTCCCAGTGCACACTAGGTGCCCTGGAGGGCACCCAGGAGAGATGGCCGGACCCCAGGGATGTGGTCCCTGGGGCTAAAATTGGCCTGGGGAATGGGGCCACCAGGCCTTACTCCCACTCCCCCCAAAAAAGTAGATGTTGAAGCCAGGCCCCGGTGAATGGGGTCCCAAGTTCAAAATTGGCCGGGGGAGGAGGGCTGCATGCCCCCATCCTCATTTATTGAAGGCCGGGCCCGACAATGGACATTTACCCAACAAGGTAGCACTTACAACCTAACCAGTAGAAAGTGCTACAGTTGGATGGACATTTTGTGCATACTGTGGGCTCTTGATGGATAAATGAGCAGAAGAGCTTCTGTTCTGGCCATGATTCACATTTCACAGAAATTAAAACTCAACAGGAAGCACATACAAATATAAAAGTAGCAGGTGTCCTAGTTAAAGCTCCCCTCCTGGAAGGGACAAATTATCCTAACTGCTCGGCTTGGTGAAGGCATACAAGTGTGTTTATTCTGCGATTCCATATTGAAAAACAATCTGAAATCCTTTGTTGAGGTGAATACATCTTTCATCTGTTGAAGCACAATCAGCACTCTCACACCCCCATAGACCCTCTTACACACACTCTCACAGCCACTCTCACACTCAGAGACACCTTCTCACACATTTTCTCACACCCAAAGAGACAGGCCCTGCAGCCAGCTCCCGCTGTGTATGGCCAAATGCCATGCACAGTGCGGGGTTGGAGGGTTATAAGGGTTGGCCGCAGGGACTGGCTGCACGCCATATGTGGCGGTGGTTGGATTAATGTGTAGTAATGAAAATTACTTTACGTTAAAAATGCATAGAAATTGACTGAAAAAACACAAATGTTACTGAGACGTAGTTAGGAAATAGAATTTAAAAAAAATAGAAATTCACTGCACTGGTAATTACTCAAGATATTACAGCACTCACAACAACTTTTAGAACGTCAGTTAAAATATCAAAGAAATATTAGAAGTCAAAATATTGAAGAAAAAACTGCATGGCAGGGCGTGAGTTACATTTACCCTAGGCCGCAAGTTATACTTACTTGAAATAACTCTAACTGCTGAATTTCTCCGGTTTTGTGTGAGTAAATTCAGAACCTAACTATAACATCCCTATATCCTTTAATTGTTTTATAGTATCCCATAGATTCTTTGATAAACAGGGACCTTTGTGTACATGTGAGCTCTGTGCATGTCTTGGCCAAAGGCCAGGCACTGCTCACTGCATATGGACAAAGGCTTTGGTGCAGAGCATTATACCTACACAGGAGGTTGGATTCGGACTTGGCCAAAGGACATGGGTGTGGATGAAAGGGCGGGTCCTTCTCTCAACTTCCTCTGAACACAACCAAATGCATGCACATTGTGTTATGTGCTCATGGGGGGTGAGAGTAAAGGCTGACTGATTGCAAGCCCCTCTGCCTATATAAGACATCCAGCACCCAAGGTAAGCTCTGAGTGATCCACAGTAGGTTATCTTCACATGAGAACTGGTTGCTGACAACATCCAACTGATAGTCTCCCTCACCAACAACCCCACCACCATCAAAAATAATTTCCACGAAGGAATGAAAGCAGTCGCCACCTGGATGAAAGAAAGTTGCCTCAAACTGAACTCGGACAAAACAGAAGTCCTCATACTCAGCTCCACACCCTTTGCCTGCAACGAGTCCTAGTGGCCCTCCGCCCTCAGAAATGCCCCCACCTCACCGACCACGCCCGCAATCTAGGCATCATCTTAGACTCATCGCTCTCAATGGACCGACAGGTGAGCACGGTCTCATCAGATTGCTTCCACACCCTGCACATGCTTCGAAAGATCTACATGTGGATTCCCACCGAAGCCAGAAAGACAGTCACCCAGCCCCTTGTCAGCAGCCACCTTGACTACGGCAACGCAGAACCACCGCCAATACCCGAAAAAGACTGTAGCGCATCCAGAACGCCTCTGCCCATCTCATCAAGAACGTCCCATGACACAGCCATACCTCCGCCCTCCTAAGAGACCTACACTGGCTGCCTATCAACAAGAGAATCACCTTCAAGCTCCTGACCCACGCCTACAAGGTCCCACACGATGCCAGACCAGCCTACCTCAACTACAGACTCTCCTTCTACACTCCCGCCAGACAACTCCAGTCCGCCGACCAGGCCCTCGCCAAGGTCCCCCGAATCAGGAAAACCACAACCGGAGGAAGATCCTTTTCCCACATCGCCGCCAAGACCTGGAACACCCTCCCCATCCACCTCAGGCAATCTCTCACCCTGTCTCAGTTCAGGAAGGACCTCAAGACCTGGCTCTTCAACTGATCCTCTTAATTTCCACTTCCTCCCCCAGTGCTTTGAGACCCTGACAGGTGAATAGCTGCGCTCTACAAATCCCTGATTGATTTATTGATTGATTGCTGAAGGCTAGACCCTCCACTCAGTCCTCACTGCAAACAGACAAAGGCCATGAGCAATTGTTCATTTGAATACGGGGGCTTGGCACATGCCCTGGCCAAACCTAAGGATACACTCAGTAATGGCGTTGATGCTGTCATTTGAGATGTCATCTATGAGGTCATGATCATCAAAAGGTGTGGTATGAGTTTGGGTTCGCACTGCTTCCCGTAACTGGTGAATTTCAATGGTTTTAAGTTTTTGAATTATAACCATAAAATCATTTTAAATATAGTTTTTTAATGAAATGGTCCCAATGTCCCTCCCATCCCTCAACAAAGGTAATAATTAGCATATTACTTTCTGCATATTAGCATGGATAATTTATGCCGCGCTGTTTGTTCATGTGCATTACCTATAAATATAGTTAATTAAGCAGTCTCAGAGCACAATCTGATCACATATGACTATTATGTGAAGTAGTTCACGCACCCCTACCACTGACAGTTTTCTCATCAATAATTTCACTGCAAATGCTGGAGTGATATTATCACTAACGTCATAGAAGATGTCATGAGTGATTTAATATGTGCAATAACTAGCAGTGCATGGCGAAGGCGTGAGTTACCTTAAGGCATGAGTTATAGTTACTTAAAATTACTATGACTGCTGAATTTCTATGGTTTTGTGTGTGTAAAATCTGAACCTAGATATAACGTCCTTTTAACCTTTGGCTTTTTCAGTGAATTTCTAAGTTTTTTAAAATTCTATTTCATAACTTTACTGTTGTTGTAACTTACGTTTTTTTCCAGCGAATTTCTATGTTTTTTAATTCTATTTCCTAACTACAATGCCCTTGAAACCTCTAGTTTTTAGTGAACGTCATTGTTTAAAAAAAATATAAATTGTACTACAATTTGACCCATAAGTTAAATTTACTAATATACATTTCCACAAGTATATAAATACATTTTATTCACTCATTCATTCTTAGTATACATTTTTAACAAAAAATGTCAAATGAAGTTAAGGTAACTTATGTTGTATTTCTACAAATGCAGTGCACTGAGTCTTACTTTTTTTATTCATGTTATGGATCTGCAGATCTGTTCCCAATTGAAATCACTCATTAAATACCCAAACAATGCATTTAA